>NC_054487.1:90670962-91018560 GCF_017639515.1 Carcharodon carcharias | reverse complement strand
GGACAGTCAGTCAGCAGCACCTAGAGGAGAGAGTGAGAGGAGGGACCCTGGGACAGTCAGTCAGCCACCTAGAGGAGAGTGTGAGAGGAGGACCTGGGACAGTCAGTAGAGCACCTAGAGGGAGAGTGTGAGAGGAGGACCCTGGGACAGTCAGCAGCACCTAGAGGAGAGTGTGAGAGGAGGACCTGGGACAGTCAGCAGCACCTAGAGGAGAGTGTGAGAGGAGGACCCTGGGACAGTCAGCAGCACCTAGAGGAGAGTGTGAGAGGAGGACTGGGACAGTCAGCAGCACCTAGAGGAGAGTGTGAGAGGAGGACCCTGGGACAGTCAGCAGCACCTAGAGGAGAGTGTGAGAGGAGGACCCTGGGACAGACAGTCAGCACCTAGAGGAGAGTGTGAGAGGAGGACCCTGGGACAGTCAGCAGCACCTAGAGGAGAGTGTGAGAGGAGGACCCTGGGACAGTCAGCAGCACCTAGAGGAGAGTGTGAGAGGAGGACCCTGGGACAGTCAGCAGCACCTAGAGGAGAGTGTGAGAGGAGGACCCTGGACAGTCAGCAGCACCTAGAGGAGAGTGTGAGAGGAGGACCCTGGGACAGTCAGCAGCACCTAGAGGAGAGTGTGAGAGGAGGACCCTGGGACAGTCAGCAGCACTAGAGGAGAGTGTGAGAGGAGGACCCTGGACAGACAGTCAGCAGCACCTAGAGGAGAGTGTGAGAGGAGGACCCTGGGACAGTCAGCAGCACCTAGAGGAGAGTGTGACACGAGGACCCTGGGACAGTCAGTCAGCAGCACCTAGAGGAGAGTGTGAGAGGAGGACCCTGGGACAGTCAGTCAGCTGCACCTAGAGAGACTGTGAGAGGAGGACCCTGGGACAGTCAGCAGCACCTAGAGGAGAGTGGGAGAGGAGGACCCTGGGACAGTCAGCAGCACCTAGAGGAGAGTGTGAGAGGAGGACCCTGGGACAGTCAGCAGCAGCCTAGAGGAGAGTGTGAGAGGAGGACCTGGGACAGACAGTCAGCAGCACCTAGAGGAGAGTGTGAGAGGAGGACCCTGGGACAGACAGTCAGCAGCACCTAGAGGAGAGTGTGAGAGGAGGACCCTGGGACAGTCAGCAGCACCTAGAGGAGAGTGTGAGAGGAGGACCCTGGGACAGTCAGCAGCACCTAGAGGAGAGTGTGAGGAGGCCTGGGGGACAGTCAGCAGCACCTAGAGGAGAGTGTGAGAGGAGGACCCTGGGACAGACAGTCAGCAGCACCTAGAGGAGAGTGTGAGAGGAGGACCCTGGGACAGTCAGCAGCACTAGAGGAGAGTGTGAGAGGAGGACCCTGGGACAGACAGTCAGCAGCACCTAGAGGAGAGTGTGAGAGGAGGACCCTGGGACAGTCAGCAGCACCTAGAGGAGAGTGTGAGAGGAGGACCCTGGGACAGTCAGCAGCACCTAGAGGAGAGTGAGAGGGAGGACCCTGGGACAGACAGTCAGCAGCACCTAGAGGAGAGTGTGAGAGGAGGACCCTGGGACAGACAGTCAGCAGCACCTAGAGGGAGTGTGAGAGGAGGACCCTGGGACAGTCAGCAGCACCTAGAGGAGAGTGTGAGAGGAGGACCCTGGGACAGACAGTCAGCAGCACCTAGAGGAGAGTGTGAGAGGAGGACCCTGGGACAGTCAGCAGCACCTAGAGGAGAGTGTGAGAGAAGGACCCTGGGACAGACAGTCAGCAGCACCTAGAGGAGAGTGTGAGAGGAGGACCCTGGGACAGTCAGCAGCACCTAGAGGGAGAGTGTGAGAGGAGGACCCTGGGACAGTCAGCAGCACCTAGAGGAGAGTGTGAGAGGAGGACCCTGGGACAGTCAGCAGCACCTAGAGGAGAGTGTGAGAGGAGGACCCTGGGACAGTCAGCAGCACCTAGAGGAGAGTGTGAGAGGAGGACCCTGGGACAGTCAGCAGCACCTAGAGGAGAGTGTGAGAGGAGGACCCTGGGACAGTCAGCAGCACCTAGAGGAGAGTGTGAGAGGAGGCCCTGGACAGACAGTCAGCAGCACCTAGAGGAGAGTGTGAGAGGAGGACCCTGGGACAGTCAGCAGCACCTAGAGGAGAGTGTGAGAGGAGGACCCTGGGACAGACAGTCAGCAGCACCTAGAGGAGAGTGTGAGAGGAGGACCCTGGGACAGTCAGCAGCACCTAGAGGAGAGTGTGAGAGGAGGACCCTGGGACAGTCAGCAGCACCTAGAGGAGAGTGTGAGAGGAGGACCCTGGGACAGACAGTCAGCAGCACCTAGAGGAGAGTGTGAGAGGAGGACCCTGGGACAGTCAGCAGCACCTAGAGGAGAGTGTGAGAGGAGGACCCTGGGACAGTCAGCAGCACCTAGAGGAGAGTGTGAGAGGAGGACCCTGGGACAGTCAGCAGCACCTAGAGGAGAGTGTGAGAGGAGGACCCTGGGACAGACAGTCAGCAGCACCTAGAGGAGAGTGTGAGAGGAGGACCCTGGGACAGTCAGCAGCACCTAGAGGAGAGTGTGAGAGGAGGACCCTGGGACAGACAGTCAGCAGCACCTAGAGGAGAGGTGAGAGGAGGACCCTGGGACAGTCAGTCAGCAGCACTAGAGGAGAGTGTGAGAGGAGGACCCTGGGACAGTCAGCAGCACCTAGAGGAGAGTGTGAGAGGAGGACCCTGGGACAGTCAGCAGCACCTAGAGGAGAGTGTGAGAGGAGGACCCTGGGACAGTCAGCAGCACCTAGAGGAGAGTGTGAGAGGAGGACCCTGGGACAGTCAGCAGCACCTAGAGGAGAGTGTGAGAGGAGGACCCTGGGACAGTCAGCAGCACCTAGAGGAGAGTGTGAGAGGAGGACCCTGGGACAGACAGTCAGCAGCACCTAGAGGAGACTGTGAGAGGAGGACCCTGGGACAGTCAGCAGCACCTAGAGGAGAGTGTGAGAGGAGGACCCTGGGACAGTCAGCAGCACCTAGAGGAGAGTGTGAGAGGAGGCCCCTGGGACAGACAGTCAGCAGCACCTAGAGGAGAGTGTGAGAGGAGGACCCTGGGACAGTCAGTCAGCAGCACCTAGAGGAGAGTGTGAGAGGAGGACCCTGGGACAGTCAGCAGCACCTAGAGGAGAGTGTGAGAGGAGGACCCTGGGACAGTCAGCAGCACCTAGAGAGAGAGTGTGAGAGGAGGACCCTGGGACAGACAGTCAGCAGCACCTAGAGGAGAGTGTGAGAGGAGGACCCTGGGACAGACAGTCAGCAGCACCTAGAGGAGAGTGTGAGAGGAGGATCCTGGGACAGTCAGCAGCATCTAGAGGACAGTGTGAGAGGAGGACCCTGGGACAGTCAGCAGCACCTAGAGGGGAGTGTGAGAGGAGGACCCTGGGACAGACAGTCAGCAGCACCTAGAGAGAGTGTGAGAGGAGGGCCCTGGGACAGTCAGCAGCACCTAGAAGAGAGTGTGAGAGGAGGACCCTGGGACAGTCAGCAGCACCTACAGGAGAGTGTGAGAGGAGGACCCTGGGACAGTCAGCAACACCTAGAGGAGAGTGTGAGAGGAGGACCCTGGGACAGTCAGCAGCACCTAGAGGAGAGTGTGAGAGGAGGACCCTGGGACAGTCAGCAGCACCTAGAGGAGAGTGTGAGAGGAGGACCCTGGGACAGTCAGCAGCACCTAGAGGAGAGTGTGAGAGGAGGACCCTGGGACAGTCAGCAGCACCTGGAGAAGAGTGTGAGAGGAGGACCCTGGGACAGTCAGCAGCACCTACAGGAGAGTGTGAGAGGAGGACCCTGGGACAGTCAGCAACACCTAGAAGAGAGTGTGAGAGGAGGACCCTGGGACAGTCAGTCAGCAGCACCTAGAGGAGAGTGTGAGAGGAGGACCCTGGGACAGTCAGCAGCACCTAGAGGAGAGTGTGAGAGGAGGACCCTGGGACAGTCAGCAGCACCTAGAGGAGAGTGTGAGAGGAGGACCCTGGGACAGTCAGTCAGCAGCACCTAGAGGAGAGTGTGAGAGGAGGACCCTGGGACAGACAGTCAGCAGCACCTAGAGGAGAGTGTGAGAGGAGGACCCTGGGACAGTCAGCAGCACCTAGAGGAGAGTGTGAGAGGAGGACCCTGGGACAGACAGTCAGCAGCACCTAGAGGAGAGTGTGAGAGGAGGACCCTGGGACAGTCAGCAGCACCTAGAGGAGAGTGTGAGAGGAGGACCCTGGGACAGTCAGCAGCACCTAGAGGAGAGTGTGAGAGGAGGACCCTGGGACAGTCAGCAGCACCTAGAGGAGAGTGTGAGAGGAGGACCCTGGGACAGTCAGTCAGCAGCACCTAGAGGAGAGTGTGAGAGGAGGACCCTGGGACAGTCAGCAGCACCTAGAGGAGAGTGTGAGAGGAGGACCCTGGGACAGACAGTCAGCAGCACCTAGAGGGAGTGTGAGAGGAGGACCCTGGGACAGTCAGCAGCACCTAGAGGAGAGTGTGAGAGGAGGACCCTGGACAGTCAGCAGCACCTAGAGGAGAGTGTGAGAGGAGGACCCTGGGACAGACAGTCAGCAGCACCTAGAGGAGAGTGTGAGAGGAGGACCCTGGGACAGTCAGCAGCACCTAGAGGAGAGTGTGAGAGGAGGACCCTGGGACAGTCAGCAGCACCTAGAGGAGAGTGTGAGAGGAGGACCCTGGGACAGTCAGCAGCACCTAGAGGAGAGTGTGAGAGGAGGACCCTGGGACAGTCAGCAGCACCTAGAGGAGAGTGTGAGAGGAGGACCCTGGGACAGTCAGCAGCACCTAGAGGAGAGTGTGTGAGAGGAGGACCCTGGGACAGTCAGCAGCACCTAGAGGAGAGTGTGAGAGGAGGACCCTGGGACAGTCAGCAGCACCTAGAGGAGAGTGTGAGAGGAGGAGCCTGGGACAGTCAGCAGCTCCTAGAGGAGTGTGAGAGAGGAGGACCCTGGGACAGTCAGCAGCACCTAAAGGAGAGTGTGAGAGGAGGACCCTGGGACAGACAGTCAGCAGCACCTAGAGGAGAGTGTGAGAGGATGACCCTGGAAAGTCAGCAGCATCTAGAGGAGAGTGTGAGAGGAGGACCCTGGGACAGACAGTCAGCAGCACCTAGAGGAGAGTGTGAGTGGAGAACACTGGGACAGACAGCAGCACCTAGAGGAGAGTGTGAGAGGAGGACCCTGGGACAGGCAGTCAGCAGCACCTAGAGCAGAGAGTGAGAGGAGGACCCTGGGACAGACAGTCAGCAGCACCTAGAGGAGAGAGTGAGAGGAAAGCCCTGGGACAGTCAGTCAGCAGCACCTAGAGGAGACTGTGAGAGGAAGACCCTGGGACAGTCAGTCAGCAGCACCTAGAGGAGAGTGTGAGAGGAGGACCCTGGGACAGTCAGCAGCAGCACCTAGAGGAGAGTGTGAGAGGAGGACCCTGGGACAGTCAGCAGCACCTAGAGGAGAGTGTGAGAGGAGGACCCTGGGACAGTCAGCAGCACCTAGAGGAGAGTGTGAGAGGAGGACCCTGGGACAGGCAGTCAGCAGCACCTAGAGGAGAGTGTGAGAGGAGGACCCTGGGACAGTCAGCAGCACCTAGAGGAGAGTGTGAGAGGAGGACCCTGGGACAGTCAGCAGCACCTAGAGGAGAGTGTGAGAGGAGGACCCTGGGACAGTCAGCAGCACCTAGAGGAGAGTGTGAGAGGAGGACCCTGGGACAGTCAGCAGCACCTAGAGGAGAGTGTGAGAGGAGGACCCTGGGACAGTCAGCAGCACCTAGAGGAGAGTGTGAGAGGAGGACCCTGGGACAGTCAGCAGCACCTAGAGGAGAGTGTGAGAGGAGGACCCTGGGACAGTCAGCAGCACCTAGAGGAGAGTGTGAGAGGAGGACCCTGGGACAGTCAGCAGCACCTAGAGGAGAGTGTGAGAGGAGGACCCTGGGACAGTCAGCAGCACCTAGAGGAGAGTGTGAGAGGAGGACCCTGGGACAGACAGTCAGCAGCACCTAGAGGAGAGTGTGAGAGGAGGACCCTGGGACAGTCAGCAGCAGCTAGAGGAGAGTGTGAGAGGAGGACCCTGGGACAGACAGTCAGCAGCACCTAGAAGAGAGAGTGTGAGAGGAGGACCCTGGGACAGTCAGCAGCACCTAGAAGAGAGTGTGAGAGGAGGACCCTGGGACAGTCAGTCAGCAGCACCTAGAGGAGAGTGTGAGGAGAGGACCCTGGGACAGTCAGCAGCACCTAGAGGAGAGTGTGAGAGGAGGACCCTGGGACAGACAGTCAGCAGCACCTAGAGGAGAGTGTGAGAGGAGGACCCTGGGACAGTCAGCAGCACCTAGAGGAGAGTGTGAGAGGAGGACCCTGGGACAGACAGTCAGCAGCACCTAGAGGAGAGTGTGAGAGGAGGACCCTGGGACAGTCAGCAGCACCTAGAGAGAGAGTGAGAGGAGGACCCTGGGACAGACAGTCAGCAGCACCTAGAGGAGAGTGTGAGAGGAGGACCCTGGGACAGTCAGCAGCACCTAGAGGAGAGTGTGAGAGGAGGACCCTGGGACAGACAGTCAGCAGCACCTAGAGGAGAGTGTGAGAGGAGGACCCTGGGACAGTCAGCAGCACCTAGAGGAGAGTGTGAGAGGAGGACCCTGGGACAGTCAGCAGCAGCACCTAGAGGAGAGTGTGAGAGGAGGACCCTGGGACAGTCAGTCAGCAGCACCTAGAGGAGAGTGTGAGAGGAGGACCCTGGGACAGTCAGCAGCACCTAGAGGAGAGTGTGAGAGGAGGACCCTGGACACAGTCAGCAGCACCTAGAGGAGAGTGTGAGAGGAGGACCCTGGGACAGTCAGCAGCACCTAGAGGAGAGTGTGAGAGGAGGACCCTGGGACAGTCAGCAGCACCTAGAGGAGAGTGTGAGAGGAGGACCCTGGGACAGTCAGTCAGCAGCACCTAGAGGAGAGTGTGAGAGGAGGACCCTGGACAGACAGTCAGCAGCACCTAGAGGAGAGTGTGAGAGGAGGACCCTGGGACAGTCAGCAGCACCTAGAGGAGAGTGTGAGAGGAGGACCCTGGGACAGTCAGCAGCACCTAGAGGAGAGTGTGAGAGGAGGACCCTGGGACAGTCAGTCAGCAGCACCTAGAGGAGAGTGTGAGAGGAGGACCCTGGGACAGTCAGCAGCACCTAGAGGAGAGTGTGAGAGGAGGACCCTGGGACAGACAGTCAGCAGCACCTAGAGGAGAGTGTGAGAGGAGGACCCTGGGACAGACAGTCAGCAGCACCTAGAGGAGAGTGTGAGAGGAGGACCCTGGGACAGTCAGCAGCACCTAGAGGAGAGTGTGAGAGGAGGACCCTGGGACAGTCAGCAGCACCTAGAGGAGAGTGTGAGAGGAGGACCCTGGGACAGTCAGCAGCACCTAGAGGAGAGTGTGAGAGGAGGACCCTGGGACAGTCAGCAGCACCTAGAGGAGAGTGTGAGAGGAGGACCCTGGGACAGTCAGCAGCACCTAGAGGAGAGTGTGAGAGGAGGACCCTGGGACAGTCAGTCAGCACCTAGAGGAGAGTGTGAGAGGAGGACCCTGGGGGACAGTCAGCAGCACCTAGAGGAGAGTGTGAGAGGAGGACCCTGGACAGACAGTCAGCAGCACCTAGAGGAGAGTGTGAGAGGAGGACCCTGGGACAGACAGTCAGCAGCACCTAGAGGAGAGTGTGAGAGGAGGACCCTGGACAGACAGTCAGCAGCACCTAGAGGAGAGTGTGAGAGGAGGACCCTGGACAGACAGTCAGCAGCACCTAGAGGAGAGTGTGAGAGGAGGACCCTGGGACAGTCAGCAGCACCTAGAGGAGAGTGAGAGGAGGACCCTGGGACAGTCAGCAGCACCTAGAGGAGAGTGTGAGAGGAGGACCCTGGGACAGTCAGCAGCACCTAGAGGAGAGTGTGAGAGGAGGACCCTGGGACAGACAGTCAGCAGCACCTAGAGGAGAGTGTGAGAGGAGGACCCTGGGACAGTCAGCAGCACCTAGAGGAGAGTGTGAGAGGAGGACCCTGGGACAGTCAGCAGCACCTAGAGGAGAGTGTGAGAGGAGGACCCTGGGACACAGTCAGCAGCACCTAGAGGAGAGTGTGAGAGGAGGACCCTGGGACAGTCAGCAGCACCTAGAGGAGAGTGTGAGAGGAGGACCCTGGACAGACAGTCAGCAGCACCTAGAGGAGAGTGTGAGAGGAGGGACCCTGGGACAGTCAGCAGCACCTAGAGGAGAGTGTGAGAGGAGGACCCTGGGACAGTCAGCAGCACCTAGAGGAGAGTGTGAGAGGAGGACCCTGGGACAGTCAGCAGCACCTAGAGGAGAGTGTGAGAGGAGGACCCTGGGACAGTCAGCAGCACCTAGAGGAGAGTGTGAGAGGAGGACCCTGGGACAGTCAGCAGCACCTAGAGGAGAGTGTGAGAGGAGGACCCTGGGACAGTCAGTCAGCAGCACCTAGAGGAGAGTGTGAGAGGAGGACCCTGGGACAGTCAGCAGCACCTAGAGGAGAGTGTGAGAGGAGGACCCTGGGACAGACAGTCAGCAGCACCTAGAGGAGAGTGTGAGAGGAGGACCCTGGGACAGGCAGTCAGGAGAGCACCTAGAGGAGAGTGTGAGAGGAGGACCCTGGGACAGTCAGACAGCAGCACCTAGAGGAGAGTGTGAGAGGAGGACCCTGGGACAGACAGTCAGCAGCACCTAGAGGAGAGTGTGAGAGGAGGACCCTGGGACAGTCAGCAGCACCTAGAGGAGAGTGTGAGAGGAGGACCCTGGGACAGACAGTCAGCAGCACCTAGAGGAGAGTGTGAGAGGAGGACCCTGGGACAGTCAGCAGCACCTAGACGAGAGTGTGAGAGGAGGACCCTGGGACAGACAGCAGCACCTAGAGGAGAGTGTGAGAGGAGGACCCTGGGACAGTCAGACAGCAGCACCTAGAGGAGAGTGTGAGAGGAGGACCCTGGGACAGTCAGCAGCACCTAGAGGAGAGTGTGAGAGGAGGACCCTGGGACAGTCAGCAGCACCTAGAGGAGAGTGTGAGAGGAGGACCCTGGGACAGTCAGCAGCACCTAGAGGAGAGTGTGAGAGGAGGACCCTGGGACAGACAGTCAGCAGCACCTAGAGGAGAGTGTGAGAGGAGGACCCTGGGACAGTCAGCAGCACCTAGACGAGAGTGTGAGAGGAGGACCCTGGGACAGACATCAGCACCTAGAGGAGAGTGTGAGAGGAGGACCCTGGGACAGTCAGACAGCAGCACCTAGAGGAGAGTGTGAGAGGAGGACCCTGGGACAGACAGTCAGCAGCACCTAGAGGAGAGTGTGAGAGGAGGACCCTGGGACAGTCAGCAGCACCTAGAGGAGAGTGTGAGAGGAGGACCCTGGGACAGTCAGTCAGCAGCACCTAGAGGAGAGTGTGAGAGGAGGACCCTGGGACAGTCAGCAGCACCTAGAGGAGAGTGTGAGAGGAGGACCCTGGGATAGTCAGCAGCACCTAGAGGAGAGAGTGAGAGGAGGACCCTGGGACAGTCAGCAGCACCTAGAGGACAGTGTGAGAGGAGGACCCTGGGACAGACAGTCAGCAGCACCTAGAGGAGAGTGTGAGAGGAGGACCCTGGAACAGTCAGCAGCACCTAGAGGAGAGTGTGAGAGGAGGACCCTGGGACAGTCAGACAGCAGCACCTAGAGGAGAGTGTGAGAGGAGGACCCTGGGACAGACAGTCCGCAGCACCTAGAGGAGAGTGTGAGAGGAGGACCCTGGGACAGTCAGCAGCACCTAGAGGAGAGTGTGAGAGGAGGACCCTGGGACAGTCAGCAGCACCTAGAGGAGAGTGTGAGAGGAGGATCCTGGGACAGTCTGCAGCACCTAGAGGAGAGTGTGAGAGGAGGACCCTGGGACAGGCAGTCAGCAGCACCTAGAGGAGAGTGTGAGAGGAGGACCCTGGGACAGTCAGCAGCACCTAGAGGAGAGTGTGAGAGGAGGACCCTGGGACAGACAGTCAGCAGCACCTAGAGGAGAGTGTGAGAGGAGGACCCTGGGACAGACAGTCCGCAGCACCTAGAGGAGAGTGTGAGAGGAGGACCCTGGGACAGTCAGCAGCACCTAGAGGAGAGTGTGAGAGGAGGACCCTGGGACAGTCAGCAGCACCTGGAGGAGAGTGTGAGAGGAGGACACTGGGACAGTCAGCAGCACCTAGAGGAGAGTGTGAGAGGAGGACCCTGGGACAGTCAGCAGCACCTAGAGGAGAGTGTGAGAGGAGGACCCTGGGACAGTCAGCAGCACCTAGAGGAGAGTGTGAGAGGAGGACCCTGGGACAGACAGTCAGCAGCACCTAGAGGAGAGTGTGAGAGGAGGGCCCTGGGACAGTCAGCAGCACCTAGAGGAGAGTGTGAGAGGACGACCCTGGGACAGACAGTCAGCAGCACCTAGAGGAGAGTGTGAGAGGAGGACCCTGGGACAGACAGTCAGCAGCACCTAGAGGAGAGTGTGAGAGGAGGACCCTGGGACAGACAGTCAGCAGCACCTAGAGGAGAGTGTGAGAGGAGGACCCTGGGACAGTCAGCAGCACCTAGAGGAGAGTGAGAGGAGGACCCTGGGACAGTCAGCAGCACCTAGAGGAGAGAGTGAGAGGAGGACCCTGGGACAGGCAGTCAGCAGCACCTAGAGGAGAGTGTGAGAGGAGGACCCTGGGACAGACAGTCAGCAGCACCTAGAGGAGAGTGTGAGAGGAGGACCCTGGGACAGACAGTCAGCAGCACCTAGAGGAGAGTGTGAGAGGAGGACCCTGGGACAGTCAGCAGCACCTAGAGGAGAGTGAGAGGAGGACCCTGGGACAGTCAGCAGCACCTAGAGGAGAGTGTGAGAGGAGGACCCTGGGACAGTCAGCAGCACCTAGAGGAGAGTGTGAGAGGAGGACCCTGGGACAGACAGTCAGCAGCACCTAGAGGAGAGTGTGAGAGGAGGACCCTGGGACAGTCAGCAGCTCCTAGAGGAGAGTGTGAGAGGAGGACCCTGGGACAGACAGTCAGCAGCACCTAGAGGAGAGTGTGAGAGGAGGACCCTGGGACAGACAGTCAGCAGCACCTAGAGGAGAGTGTGAGAGGAGGACCCTGGGACAGTCAGCAGCACCTAGAGGAGAGTGTGAGAGGAGGACCCTGGGACAGACAGTCAGCAGCACCTAGAGGAGAGTGTGAGAGGAGGACCCTGGGACAGTCAGCAGCACCTAGAGGAGAGTGTGAGAGGAGGACCCTGGGACAGTCAGCAGCACCTAGAGGAGAGTGTGAGAGGAGGACCCTGGGACAGTCAGACAGCAGCACCTAGATGAGAGTGTGAGAGGAGGATCCTGGGACAGTCAGCAGTACCTAGAGGAGAGTGTGAGAGGAGGACCCTGGGACAGTCAGCAGCACCTAGAGGAGAGTGTGAGAGGAGGACCCTGGGACAGTCAGCAGCACCTAGAGGAGAGTGTGAGAGGAGGACCCTGGGACAGACAGTCAGCAGCACCTAGAGGAGAGTGTGAGAGGAGGGCCCTGGGACAGTCAGCAGCACCTAGAGGAGAGTGTGAGAGGAGGACCCTGGGACAGACAGTCAGCAGCACCTAGAGGAGAGTGTGAGAGGAGGACCCTGGGACAGACAGTCAGCAGCACCTAGAGGAGAGTGTGAGAGGAGGACCCTGGGACAGACAGTCAGCAGCACCTAGAGGAGAGTGTGAGAGGAGGACCCTGGGACAGTCAGCAGCACCTAGAGGAGAGTGAGAGGAGGACCCTGGGACAGTCAGCAGCACCTAGAGGAGAGAGTGAGAGGAGGACCCTGGGACAGACAGTCAGCAGCACCTAGAGGAGAGTGTGAGAGGAGGACCCTGGGACAGACAGTCAGCAGCACCTAGAGGAGAGTGTGAGAGGAGGACCCTGGGACAGACAGTCAGCAGCACCTAGAGGAGAGTGTGAGAGGAGGACCCTGGGACAGTCAGCAGCACCTAGAGGAGAGTGAGAGGAGGACCCTGGGACAGTCAGCAGCACCTAGAGGAGAGTGTGAGAGGAGGACCCTGGGACAGTCAGCAGCACCTAGAGGAGAGTGTGAGAGGAGGACCCTGGGACAGACAGTCAGCAGCACCTAGAGGAGAGTGTGAGAGGAGGACCCTGGGACAGTCAGCAGCACCTAGAGGAGAGTGTGAGAGGAGGACCCTGGGACAGACAGTCAGCAGCACCTAGAGGAGAGTGTGAGAGGAGGACCCTGGGACAGACAGTCAGCAGCACCTAGAGGAGAGTGTGAGAGGAGGACCCTGGGACAGTCAGCAGCACCTAGAGGAGAGTGTGAGAGGAGGACCCTGGGACAGACAGTCAGCAGCACCTAGAGGAGAGTGTGAGAGGAGGACCCTGGGACAGTCAGCAGCACCTAGAGGAGAGTGTGAGAGGAGGACCCTGGGACAGTCAGCAGCACCTAGAGGAGAGTGTGAGAGGAGGACCCTGGGACAGTCAGACAGCAGCACCTAGATGAGAGTGTGAGAGGAGGATCCTGGGACAGTCAGCAGTACCTAGAGGAGAGTGTGAGAGGAGGACCCTGGGACAGTCAGCAGCACCTAGAGGAGAGTGTGAGAGGAGGACCCTGGGACAGACAGTCAGCAGCACCTAGAGGAGAGTGTGAGAGGAGGACCCTGGGACAGTCAGCAGCACCTAGAGGAGAGTGTGAGAGGAGGACCCTGGGACAGTCAGCAGCACCTAGAGGAGAGTGTGAGAGTAGGGCCCTGGGACAGACAGTCAGCAGCACCTAGAGGAGAGTGTGAGAGGAGGACCCTGGGACAGACAGTCAGCAGCACCTAGAGGAGAGTGTGAGAGGAGGACCCTGGGACAGTCAGCAGCACCTAGAGGAGAGTGTGAGAGGAGGACCCTGGGACAGTCAGCAGCACCTAGAGGAGAGTGTGAGAGGAGGACCCTGGGACAGTCAGCAGCACCTAGAGGAGAGTGTGAGAGGAGGACCCTGGGACAGTCAGCAGCACCTCGAGGAGAGTGTGAGAGGAGGACCCTGGGACAGACAGTCAGCAGCACCTAGAGGAGAGTGTGAGAGGAGGACCCTGGGACAGTCAGCAGCACCTAGAGGAGAGTGTGAGAGGAGGACCCTGGGATAGTCAGCAGCACCTAGAGGAGAGTGTGAGAGGAGGACCCTGGGACAGGCAGCAGCACCTAGAGGAGAGTGTGAGAGGAGGACCCTGGGACAGTCAGCAGCACCTAGAGGAGAGTGTGAGAGGAGGACCCTGGGACAGTCAGCAGCACCTAGAGGAGAGTGTGAGAGGAGGACCCTGGGACAGTCAGCAGCACCTAGAGGAGAGTGTGAGAGGAGGACCCTGGGACAGGCAGCAGCACCTAGAGGAGAGAGTGAGAGGAGGACCCTGGGACAGTCAGCAGCACCTAGAGGAGAGTGTGAGAGGAGGACCCTGGGACAGTCATTAGCACCTAGAGGAGAGTGTGAGAGGAGGACCCTGGGACAGACAATCAGCAGCACCTAGAGGAGAGTGTGAGAGGAGGACCCTGGGACAGTCAGCAGCACCTAGAGGAGAGTGTGAGAGGAGGACCCTGGGACAGACAGTCAGCAGCACCTAGAGGAGAGTGTGAGAGGAGGACCCTGGGACAGTCAGCAGCACCTAGAGGAGAGTGTGAGAGGAGGACCCTGGGTCAGTCAGACAGCAGCACCTAGAGGAGAGTGAGAGAGGAGGACCCTGGGACAGACAGTCAGCACCTAGAGGAGAGTGTGAGAGGAGGACCCTGGGACAGACAGTCCGCAGCACCTAGAGGAGAGTGTGAGAGGAGGACCCTGGGACAGTCAGCAGCACCTAGAGGAGAGTGTGAGAGGAGGACCCTGGGACAGACAGTCAGCAGCACCTAGAGGAGAGTGTGAGAGGAGGACCCTGGGACAGTCAGCAGCACCTAGACGAGAGTGTGAGAGGAGGACCCTGGGACAGACAGTCAGCAGCACCTAGAGGAGAGTGTGAGAAGAGGACACTGGGACAGTCAGCAGCACCTAGAGGAGAGTGTGAGAGGAGGACCCTGGGACAGACAGTCAGCAGCACCTAGAGGAGAGTGTGAGAGGAGGACCCTGGGACAGTCAGCAGCACCTAGAGGAGAGTGTGAGAGGAGGACCCTGGGACAGTCAGACAGCAGCACCTAGAGGACAGTGTGAGAGGAGGACCCTGGGACAGACAGTCCGCAGCACCTAGAGGAGAGTGTGAGAGGAGGACCCTGGGACAGTCAGCAGCACCTAGAGGAGAGTGTGAGAGGAGGACACTGGGACAGACAGTCAGCAGCACCTAGAGGAGAGTGTGAGAGGAGGACCCTGGGACAGTCAGCAGCACCTAGACGAGAGTGTGAGAGGAGGACCCTGGGACAGACAGCAGCACCTAGAGGAGAGTGTGAGAGGAGGACCCTGGGACAGTCAGACAGCAGCACCTAGAGGAGAGTGTGAGAGGAGGACCCTGGGACAGACAGTCAGCAGCACCTAGAGGAGAGTGTGAGAGGAGGACCCTGGGACAGTCAGCAGCTCCTAGAGGAGATTGTGAGAGGAGGATCCTGGGACAGTCTGCAGCACCTAGAGGAGAGTGTGAGAGGAGGACCCTGGGACAGGCAGTCAGCAGCACCTAGAGGAGAGTGTGAGAGGAGGACCCTGGGACAGTCAGCAGCACCTAGAGGAGAGTGTGAGAGGAGGACCCTGGGACAGACAGTCAGCAGCACCTAGAGGAGAGTGTGAGAGGAGGACCCTGGGACAGACAGTCCGCAGCACCTAGAGGAGAGTGTGAGAGGAGGACCCTGGGACAGACAGTCAGCAGCACCTAGAGGAGAGTGTGAGAGGAGGACCTGGGACAGTCAGCAGCACCTAAGGAGAGTGTGAGAGGAGGACCCTGGGACAGTCAGCAGCACCTAGAGGAGAGTGTGAGAGGAGGACCCTGGGACAGTCAGCAGCACCTAGAGGAGAGTGTGAGAGGAGGACCCTGGGACAGTCAGCAGCACCTAGAGGAGAGTGTGAGAGGAGGACCCTGGGACAGTCAGCAGCACCTAGAGGAGAGAGTGAGAGGAGGACCCTGGGACAGGCAGACAGCACCTAGAGGAGAGTGTGAGAGGAGGACCCTGGGACAGTCAGTCAGCACCTAGAGGAGAGTGTGAGAGGAGGACCCTGGGGACAGTCAGCAGCACCTAGAGAGAGTGTGAGAGGAGGACCCTGGGACAGTCAGCGATCACCTAGAGGAGAGTGTGAGAGGAGGACCCTGGACAGTCAGCAGCACCTAGAGGAGAGTGTGAGAGGAGGACCCTGGGACAGACAGTCAGCAGCACCTAGAGGAGAGTGTGAGAGGAGGACCCTGGGACAGACAGTCAGCAGCACCTAGAGGAGAGTGTGAGAGGAGGACCCTGGGACAGTCAGCAGCACCTAGAGGAGAGTGAGAGGAGGACCCTGGGACAGTCAGCAGCACCTAGAGGAGAGTGTGAGAGGAGGACCCTGGGACAGTCAGCAGCACCTAGAGGAGAGTGTGAGAGGAGGACCCTGGGACAGACAGTCAGCAGCACCTAGAGGAGAGTGTGAGAGGAGGACCCTGGGACAGTCAGCAGCACCTAGAGGAGAGTGTGAGAGGAGGACCCTGGGACAGACAGTCAGCAGCACCTAGAGGAGAGTGTGAGAGGAGGACCCTGGGACACACAGTCAGCAGCATCTAGAGGAGAGTGTGAGAGGAGGACCCTGGGACAGTCAGCAGCACCTAGAGGAGAGTGTGAGAGGAGGACCCTGGGACAGACAGTCAGCAGCACCTAGAGGAGAGTGTGAGAGGAGGACCCTGGGACAGTCAGCAGCACCTAGAGGAGAGTGTGAGAGGAGGACCCTGGGACAGTCAGCAGCACCTAGAGGAGACTGTGAGAGGAGGACCCTGGGACAGTCAGACAGCAGCACCTAGATGAGAGTGTGAGAGGAGGATCCTGGGACAGTCAGCAGCACCTAGAGGAGAGTGTGAGAGGAGGACCCTGGGACAGTCAGCAGCACCTAGAGGAGAGTGTGAGAGGAGGACCCTGGGACAGACAGTCAGCAGCACCTAGAGGAGAGTGTGAGAGGAGGACCCTGGGACAGTCAGCAGCACCTAGAGGAGAGTGTGAGAGGAGGACCCTGGGACAGGCAGTCAGCAGCACCTAGAGGAGAGTGTGAGAGGAGGACCCTGGGACAGTCAGCAGCACCTAGAGGAGAGTGTGAGAGGAGGACACTGGGACAGTCAGCAGCACCTAGAGGAGAGTGTGAGAGGAGGACCCTGGGACAGTCAGCAGCACCTAGAGGAGAGTGTGAGAGGAGGACCCTGGGACAGTCAGCAGCACCTAGAGGAGAGTGTGAGAGGAGGACCCTGGGACAGACAGTCAGCAGCACCTAGAGGAGAGTGTGAGAGGAGGGCCCTGGGACAGTCAGCAGCACCTAGAGGAGAGTGTGAGAGGAGGACCCTGGGACAGACAGTCAGCAGCACCTAGAGGAGAGTGTGAGAGGAGGACCCTGGGACAGACAGTCAGCAGCACCTAGAGGAGAGTGTGAGAGGAGGACCCTGGGACAGACAGTCAGCAGCACCTAGAGGAGAGTGTGAGAGGAGGACCCTGGGACAGTCAGCAGCACCTAGAGGAGAGTGAGAGGAGGACCCTGGGACAGTCAGCAGCACCTAGAGGAGAGAGTGAGAGGAGGACCCTGGGACAGACAGTCAGCAGCACCTAGAGGAGAGTGTGAGAGGAGGACCCTGGGACAGACAGTCAGCAGCACCTAGAGGAGAGTGTGAGAGGAGGACCCTGGGACAGACAGTCAGCAGCACCTAGAGGAGAGTGTGAGAGGAGGACCCTGGGACAGTCAGCAGCACCTAGAGGAGAGTGAGAGGAGGACCCTGGGACAGTCAGCAGCACCTAGAGGAGAGTGTGAGAGGAGGACCCTGGGACAGTCAGCAGCACCTAGACGAGAGTGTGAGAGGAGGACCCTGGGACAGACAGTCAGCAGCACCTAGAGGAGAGTGTGAGAAGAGGACACTGGGACAGTCAGCAGCACCTAGAGGAGAGTGTGAGAGGAGGACCCTGGGACAGACAGTCAGCAGCACCTAGAGGAGAGTGTGAGAGGAGGACCCTGGGACAGTCAGCAGCACCTAGAGGAGAGTGTGAGAGGAGGACCCTGGGACAGTCAGACAGCAGCACCTAGAGGACAGTGTGAGAGGACGACCCTGGGACAGTCAGCAGCACCTAGAGGAGAGTGTGAGAGGAGGACCCTGGGACAGTCAGCAGCACCTAGAGGAGAGTGTGAGAGGACGACACTGGCACAGACAGTCAGCAGCACCTAGAGGAGAGTGTGAGAGGAGGACCCTGGGACAGTCAGCAGCACCTAGAGGAGAGTGTGAGAGGAGGACCCTGGGTCAGTCAGCAGCACCTAGAGGAGAGTGTGAGAGGAGGACCCTGGGACAGTCAGACAGCAGCACCTAGAGGAGAGTGTGAGAGGAGGACCCTGGGACAGACAGTCAGCAGCACCTAGAGGAGAGTGTGAGAGGAGGACCCTGGGACAGTCAGCAGCTCCTAGAGGAGATTGTGAGAGGAGGATCCTGGGACAGTCTGCAGCACCTAGAGGAGAGTGTGAGAGGAGGACCCTGGGACAGGCAGTCAGCAGCACCTAGAGGAGAGTGTGAGAGGAGGACCCTGGGACAGTCAGCAGCACCTAGAGGAGAGTGTGAGAGGAGGACCCTGGGACAGACAGTCAGCAGCACCTAGAGGAGAGTGTGAGAGGAGGACCCTGGGACAGACAGTCCGCAGCACCTAGAGGAGAGTGTGAGAGGAGGACCCTGGGACAGTCAGCAGCACCTAGAGGAGAGTGTGAGAGGAGGACCCTGGGACAGTCAGCAGCACCTAGAGGAGAGTGTGAGAGGAGGACACTGGGACAGTCAGCAGCACCTAGAGGAGAGTGTGAGAGGAGGACCCTGGGACAGTCAGCAGCACCTAGAGGAGAGTGTGAGAGGAGGACCCTGGGACAGTCAGCAGCACCTAGAGGAGAGTGTGAGAGGAGGAGCCTGGGACAGACAGTCAGCAGCACCTAGAGGAGAGTGTGAGAGGAGGGCCCTGGGACGGTCAGCAGCACCTAGAGGAGAGTGTGAGAGGAGGACCCTGGGACAGACAGTCAGCAGCACCTAGAGGAGAGTGTGAGAGGAGGACCCTGGGACAGACAGTCAGCAGCACCTAGAGGAGAGTGTGAGAGGAGGACCCTGGGACAGACAGTCAGCAGCACCTAGAGGAGAGTGTGAGAGGAGGACCCTGGGACAGACAGTCAGCAGCACCTAGAGGAGAGTGTGAGAGGAGGACCCTGGGACAGTCAGCAGCACCTAGAGGAGAGTGAGAGGAGGACCCTGGGACAGTCAGCAGCACCTAGAGGAGAGTGTGAGAGGAGGACCCTGGGACAGTCAGCAGCACCTAGAGGAGAGTGTGAGAGGAGGACCCTGGGACAGACAGTCAGCAGCACCTAGAGGAGAGTGTGAGAGGAGGACCCTGGGACAGTCAGCAGCACCTAGAGGAGAGTGTGAGAGGAGGACCCTGGGACAGACAGTCAGCAGCACCTAGAGGAGAGTGTGAGAGGAGGACCCTGGGACACACAGTCAGCAGCATCTAGAGGAGAGTGTGAGAGGAGGACCCTGGGACAGTCAGCAGCACCTAGAGGAGAGTGTGAGAGGAGGACCCTGGGACAGACAGTCAGCAGCACCTAGAGGAGAGTGTGAGAGGAGGACCCTGGGACAGTCAGCAGCACCTAGAGGAGAGTGTGAGAGGAGGACCCTGGGACAGTCAGCAGCACCTAGAGGAGACTGTGAGAGGAGGACCCTGGGACAGTCAGACAGCAGCACCTAGATGAGAGTGTGAGAGGAGGATCCTGGGACAGTCAGCAGCACCTAGAGGAGAGTGTGAGAGGAGGACCCTGGGACAGTCAGCAGCACCTAGAGGAGAGTGTGAGAGGAGGACCCTGGGACAGACAGTCAGCAGCACCTAGAGGAGAGTGTGAGAGGAGGACCCTGGGACAGTCAGCAGCACCTAGAGGAGAGTGTGAGAGGAGGACCCTGGGACAGGCAGTCAGCAGCACCTAGAGGAGAGTGTGAGAGGAGGACCCTGGGACAGTCAGCAGCTCCTAGAGGAGAGTGTGAGAGGAGGACACTGGGACAGTCAGCAGCACCTAGAGGAGAGTGTGAGAGGAGGACCCTGGGACAGTCAGCAGCACCTAGAGGAGAGTGTGAGAGGAGGACCCTGGGACAGTCAGCAGCACCTAGAGGAGAGTGTGAGAGGAGGACCCTGGGACAGACAGTCAGCAGCACCTAGAGGAGAGTGTGAGAGGAGGGCCCTGGGACAGTCAGCAGCACCTAGAGGAGAGTGTGAGAGGAGGACCCTGGGACAGACAGTCAGCAGCACCTAGAGGAGAGTGTGAGAGGAGGACCCTGGGACAGACAGTCAGCAGCACCTAGAGGAGAGTGTGAGAGGAGGACCCTGGGACAGACAGTCAGCAGCACCTAGAGGAGAGTGTGAGAGGAGGACCCTGGGACAGTCAGCAGCACCTAGAGGAGAGTGAGAGGAGGACCCTGGGACAGTCAGCAGCACCTAGAGGAGAGAGTGAGAGGAGGACCCTGGGACACACCGTCAGCAGGACGTAGAGGAGAGTGTGAGAGGAGGGCCCTGGGACAGACAGTCAGCAGCACCTAGAGGAGAGTGTGAGAGGAGGACCCTGGGACAGACAGTCAGCAGCACCTAGAGGAGAGTGTGAGAGGAGGACCCTGGGACAGTCAGCAGCACCTAGAGGAGAGTGAGAGGAGGACCCTGGGACAGTCAGCAGCACCTAGAGGAGAGTGTGAGAGGAGGACCCTGGGACAGTCAGCAGCACCTAGAGGAGAGTGTGAGAGGAGGACCCTGGGACAGACAGTCAGCAGCACCTAGAGGAGAGTGTGAGAGGAGGACCCTGGGACAGTCAGCAGCACCTAGAGGAGAGTGTGAGAGGAGGACCCTGGGACAGACAGTCAGCAGCACCTAGAGGAGAGTGTGAGAGGAGGACCCTGGGACAGACAGTCAGCAGCACCTAGAGGAGAGTGTGAGAGGAGGACCCTGGGACAGTCAGCAGCACCTAGAGGAGAGTGTGAGAGGAGGACCCTGGGACAGACAGTCAGCAGCACCTAGAGGAGAGTGTGAGAGGAGGACCCTGGGACAGTCAGCAGCACCTAGAGGAGAGTGTGAGAGGAGGACCCTGGGACAGTCAGCAGCACCTAGAGGAGAGTGTGAGAGGAGGACCCTGGGACAGACAGTCAGCAGCACCTAGAGGAGAGTGTGAGAGGAGGACCCTGGGACAGTCAGCAGCACCTAGAGGAGAGTGTGAGAGGAGGACCCTGGGACAGTCAGCAGCACCTAGAGGAGAGTGTGAGAGTAGGGCCCTGGGACAGACAGTCAGCAGCACCTAGAGGAGAGTGTGAGAGGAGGACCCTGGGACAGACAGTCAGCAGCACCTAGAGGAGAGTGTGAGAGGAGGACCCTGGGACAGTCAGCAGCACCTAGAGGAGAGTGTGAGAGGAGGACTCTGGGACAGGCAGCAGCACCTAGAGGAGAGTGTGAGAGGAGGACCCTGGGACAGTCAGCAGCACCTCGAGGAGAGTGTGAGAGGAGGACCCTGGGACAGACAGTCAGCAGCACCTAGAGGAGAGTGTGAGAGGAGGACCCTGGGACAGTCAGCAGCACCTAGAGGAGAGTGTGAGAGGAGGACCCTGGGATAGTCAGCAGCACCTAGAGGAGAGTGTGAGAGGAGGACCCTGGGACAGGCAGCAGCACCTAGAGGTGAGTGTGAGAGGAGGACCCTGGGACAGTCAGCAGCACCTAGAGGAGAGTGTGAGAGGAGGACCCTGGGACAGTCAGCAGCACCTAGAGGAGAGTGTGAGAGGAGGACCCTGGGACAGTCAGCAGCACCTAGAGGAGAGTGTGAGAGGAGGACCCTGGGACAGGCAGCAGCACCTAGAGGAGAGTGTGAGAGGAGGACCCTGGGACAGTCAGCAGCACCTAGAGGAGAGTGTGAGAGGAGGACCCTGGGACAGTCATTAGCACCTAGAGGAGAGTGTGAGAGGAGGACCCTGGGACAGACAGTCAGCAGCACCTAGAGGAGAGTGTGAGAGGAGGACCCTGGGACAGTCAGCAGCACCTAGAGGAGAGTGTGAGAGGAGGACCCTGGGACAGACAGTCAGCAGCACCTAGAGGAGAGTGTGAGAGGAGGACCCTGGGACAGTCAGCAGCACCTAGAGGAGAGTGTGAGAGGAGGACCCTGGGTCAGTCAGACAGCAGCACCTAGAGGAGAGTGAGAGAGGAGGACCCTGGGACAGACAGTCAGCACCTAGAGGAGAGTGTGAGAGGAGGACCCTGGGACAGACAGTCCGCAGCACCTAGAGGAGAGTGTGAGAGGAGGACCCTGGGACAGTCAGCAGCACCTAGAGGAGAGTGTGAGAGGAGGACCCTGGGACAGACAGTCAGCAGCACCTAGAGGAGAGTGTGAGAGGAGGACCCTGGGACAGTCAGCAGCACCTAGACGAGAGTGTGAGAGGAGGACCCTGGGACAGACAGTCAGCAGCACCTAGAGGAGAGTGTGAGAAGAGGACACTGGGACAGTCAGCAGCACCTAGAGGAGAGTGTAAGAGGAGGACCCTGGGACAGACAGTCAGCAGCACCTAGAGGAGAGTGTGAGAGGAGGACCCTGGGACAGTCAGCAGCACCTAGAGGAGAGTGTGAGAGGAGGACCCTGGGACAGTCAGACAGCAGCACCTAGAGGACAGTGTGAGAGGAGGACCCTGGGACAGACAGTCCGCAGCACCTAGAGGAGAGTGTGAGAGGAGGACCCTGGGACAGTCAGCAGCACCTAGAGGAGAGTGTGAGAGGAGGACACTGGGACAGACAGTCAGCAGCACCTAGAGGAGAGTGTGAGAGGAGGACCCTGGGACAGTCAGCAGCACCTAGACGAGAGTGTGAGAGGAGGACCCTGGGACAGACAGCAGCACCTAGAGGAGAGTGTGAGAGGAGGACCCTGGGACAGACAGTCAGCAGCACCTAGAGGAGAGTGTGAGAGGAGGACCCTGGGACAGACAGTCAGCAGCACCTAGAGGAGAGTGTGAGAGGAGGACCCTGGGACAGTCAGCAGCTCCTAGAGGAGATTGTGAGAGGAGGATCCTGGGACAGTCTGCAGCACCTAGAGGAGAGTGTGAGAGGAGGACCCTGGGACAGGCAGTCAGCAGCACCTAGAGGAGAGTGTGAGAGGAGGACCCTGGGACAGTCAGCAGCTCCTAGAGGAGATTGTGAGAGGAGGATCCTGGGACAGTCTGCAGCACCTAGAGGAGAGTGTGAGAGGAGGACCCTGGGACAGGCAGTCAGCAGCACCTAGAGGAGAGTGTGAGAGGAGGACCCTGGGACAGTCAGCAGCACCTAGAGGAGAGTGTGAGAGGAGGACCCTGGGACAGACAGTCAGCAGCACCTAGAGGAGAGTGTGAGAGGAGGACCCTGGGACAGACAGTCCGCAGCACCTAGAGGAGAGTGTGAGAGGAGGACCCTGGGACAGTCAGCAGCACCTAGAGGAGAGTGTGAGAGGAGGACCCTGGGACAGTCAGCAGCACCTAGAGGAGAGTGTGAGAGGAGGACACTGGGACAGTCAGCAGCACCTAGAGGAGAGTGTGAGAGGAGGACCCTGGGACAGTCAGCAGCACCTAGAGGAGAGTGTGAGAGGAGGACCCTGGGACAGTCAGCAGCACCTAGAGGAGAGTGTGAGAGGAGGACCCTGGGACAGACAGTCAGCAGCACCTAGAGGAGAGTGTGAGAGGAGGGCCCTGGGACAGTCAGCAGCACCTAGAGGAGAGTGTGAGAGGAGGACCCTGGGACAGACAGTCAGCAGCACCTAGAGGAGAGTGTGAGAGGAGGACCCTGGGACAGACAGTCAGCAGCACTAGAGGAGAGTGTGAGAGGAGGACCCTGGGACAGACAGTCAGCAGCACCTAGAGGAGAGTGTGAGAGGAGGACCCTGGGACAGACAGTCAGCAGCACCTAGAGGAGAGTGTGAGAGGAGGACCCTGGGACAGTCAGCAGCACCTAGAGGAGAGTGAGAGGAGGACCCTGGGACAGTCAGCAGCACCTAGAGGAGAGTGTGAGAGGAGGACCCTGGGACAGTCAGCAGCACCTAGAGGAGAGTGTGAGAGGAGGACCCTGGGACAGACAGTCAGCAGCACCTAGAGGAGAGTGTGAGAGGAGGACCCTGGGACAGTCAGCAGCACCTAGAGGAGAGTGTGAGAGGAGGACCCTGGGACAGACAGTCAGCAGCACCTAGAGGAGAGTGTGAGAGGAGGACCCTGGGACACACAGTCAGCAGCATCTAGAGGAGAGTGTGAGAGGAGGACCCTGGGACAGTCAGCAGCACCTAGAGGAGAGTGTGAGAGGAGGACCCTGGGACAGACAGTCAGCAGCACCTAGAGGAGAGTGTGAGAGGAGGACCCTGGGACAGTCAGCAGCACCTAGAGGAGAGTGTGAGAGGAGGACCCTGGGACAGTCAGCAGCACCTAGAGGAGACTGTGAGAGGAGGACCCTGGGACAGTCAGACAGCAGCACCTAGATGAGAGTGTGAGAGGAGGATCCTGGGACAGTCAGCAGCACCTAGAGGAGAGTGTGAGAGGAGGACCCTGGGACAGTCAGCAGCACCTAGAGGAGAGTGTGAGAGGAGGACCCTGGGACAGACAGTCAGCAGCACCTAGAGGAGAGTGTGAGAGGAGGACCCTGGGACAGTCAGCAGCACCTAGAGGAGAGTGTGAGAGGAGGACCCTGGGACAGGCAGTCAGCAGCACCTAGAGGAGAGTGTGAGAGGAGGACCCTGGGACAGTCAGCAGCACCTAGAGGAGAGTGTGAGAGGAGGACCCTGGGACAGTCAGACAGCAGCACCTAGAGGAGAGTGTGAGAGGAGGACCCTGGGACAGACAGTCCGCAGCACCTAGAGGAGAGTGTGAGAGGAGGACCCTGGGACAGCCAGCAGCACCTAGAGGAGAGTGTGAGAGGAGGACCCTGGGACAGACAGTCAGCAGCACCTAGAGGAGAGTGTGAGAGGAGGACCCTGGGACAGTCAGCAGCACCTAGACGAGAGTGTGAGAGGAGGACCCTGGGACAGACAGCAGCACCTAGAGGAGAGTGTGAGAGGAGGACCCTGGGACAGTCAGACAGCAGCACCTAGAGGAGAGTGTGAGAGGAGGACACTGGGACAGTCAGCAGCACCTAGAGGAGAGTGTGAGAGGAGGACCCTGGGACAGTCAGCAGCACCTAGAGGAGAGTGTGAGAGGAGGACCCTGGGACAGTCAGCAGCACCTAGAGGAGAGTGTGAGAGGAGGACCCTGGGACAGACAGTCAGCAGCACCTAGAGGAGAGTGTGAGAGGAGGACCCTGGGACAGTCAGCAGCACCTAGACGAGAGTGTGAGAGGAGGACCCTGGGACAGACATCAGCACCTAGAGGAGAGTGTGAGAGGAGGACCCTGGGACAGTCAGACAGCAGCACCTAGAGGAGAGTGTGAGAGGAGGACCCTGGGACAGACAGTCAGCAGCACCTAGAGGAGAGTGTGAGAGGAGGACCCTGGGACAGTCAGCAGCACCTAGAGGAGAGTGTGAGAGGAGGACCCTGGGACAGTCAGTCAGCAGCACCTAGAGGAGAGTGTGAGAGGAGGACCCTGGGACAGTCAGCAGCACCTAGAGGAGAGTGTGAGAGGAGGACCCTGGGATAGTCAGCAGCACCTAGAGGAGAGAGTGAGAGGAGGACCCTGGGACAGTCAGCAGCACCTAGAGGACAGTGTGAGAGGAGGACCCTGGGACAGACAGTCAGCAGCACCTAGAGGAGAGTGTGAGAGGAGGACCCTGGAACAGTCAGCAGCACCTAGAGGAGAGTGTGAGAGGAGGACCCTGGGACAGTCAGACAGCAGCACCTAGAGGAGAGTGTGAGAGGAGGACCCTGGGACAGACAGTCCGCAGCACCTAGAGGAGAGTGTGAGAGGAGGACCCTGGGACAGTCAGCAGCACCTAGAGGAGAGTGTGAGAGGAGGACCCTGGGACAGTCAGCAGCACCTAGAGGAGAGTGTGAGAGGAGGATCCTGGGACAGTCTGCAGCACCTAGAGGAGAGTGTGAGAGGAGGACCCTGGGACAGGCAGTCAGCAGCACCTAGAGGAGAGTGTGAGAGGAGGACCCTGGGACAGTCAGCAGCACCTAGAGGAGAGTGTGAGAGGAGGACCCTGGGACAGACAGTCAGCAGCACCTAGAGGAGAGTGTGAGAGGAGGACCCTGGGACAGACAGTCCGCAGCACCTAGAGGAGAGTGTGAGAGGAGGACCCTGGGACAGTCAGCAGCACCTAGAGGAGAGTGTGAGAGGAGGACCCTGGGACAGTCAGCAGCACCTAGAGGAGAGTGTGAGAGGAGGACACTGGGACAGTCAGCAGCACCTAGAGGAGAGTGTGAGAGGAGGACCCTGGGACAGTCAGCAGCACCTAGAGGAGAGTGTGAGAGGAGGACCCTGGGACAGTCAGCAGCACCTAGAGGAGAGTGTGAGAGGAGGACCCTGGGACAGACAGTCAGCAGCACCTAGAGGAGAGTGTGAGAGGAGGGCCCTGGGACAGTCAGCAGCACCTAGAGGAGAGTGTGAGAGGAGGACCCTGGGACAGACAGTCAGCAGCACCTAGAGGAGAGTGTGAGAGGAGGACCCTGGGACAGACAGTCAGCAGCACCTAGAGGAGAGTGTGAGAGGAGGACCCTGGGACAGACAGTCAGCAGCACCTAGAGGAGAGTGTGAGAGGAGGACCCTGGGACAGTCAGCAGCACCTAGAGGAGAGTGAGAGGAGGACCCTGGGACAGTCAGCAGCACCTAGAGGAGAGAGTGAGAGGAGGACCCTGGGACAGACAGTCAGCAGCACCTAGAGGAGAGTGTGAGAGGAGGACCCTGGGACAGACAGTCAGCAGCACCTAGAGGAGAGTGTGAGAGGAGGACCCTGGGACAGACAGTCAGCAGCACCTAGAGGAGAGTGTGAGAGGAGGACCCTGGGACAGTCAGCAGCACCTAGAGGAGAGTGAGAGGAGGACCCTGGGACAGTCAGCAGCACCTAGAGGAGAGTGTGAGAGGAGGACCCTGGGACAGTCAGCAGCACCTAGAGGAGAGTGTGAGAGGAGGACCCTGGGACAGACAGTCAGCAGCACCTAGAGGAGAGTGTGAGAGGAGGACCCTGGGACAGTCAGCAGCACCTAGAGGAGAGTGTGAGAGGAGGACCCTGGGACAGACAGTCAGCAGCACCTAGAGGAGAGTGTGAGAGGAGGACCCTGGGACAGACAGTCAGCAGCACCTAGAGGAGAGTGTGAGAGGAGGACCCTGGGACAGTCAGCAGCACCTAGAGGAGAGTGTGAGAGGAGGACCCTGGGACAGACAGTCAGCAGCACCTAGAGGAGAGTGTGAGAGGAGGACCCTGGGACAGTCAGCAGCACCTAGAGGAGAGTGTGAGAGGAGGACCCTGGGACAGTCAGCAGCACCTAGAGGAGAGTGTGAGAGGAGGACCCTGGGACAGTCAGACAGCAGCACCTAGATGAGAGTGTGAGAGGAGGACCCTGGGACAGTCAGCAGTACCTAGAGGAGAGTGTGAGAGGAGGACCCTGGGACAGTCAGCAGCAACTAGAGGAGAGTGTGAGAGGAGGACCCTGGGACAGACAGTCAGCAGCACCTAGAGGAGAGTGTGAGAGGAGGACCCTGGGACAGTCAGCAGCACCTAGAGGAGAGTGTGAGAGGAGGACCCTGGGACAGACAGTCAGCAGCACCTAGAGGAGAGTGTGAGAGGAGGACCCTGGGACAGTCAGCAGCACCTAGAGGAGAGTGTGAGAGGAGGACCCTGGGACAGACAGTCAGCAGCACCTAGAGGAGAGTGTGAGAGGAGGACCCTGGGACACACAGTCAGCAGCATCTAGAGGAGAGTGTGAGAGGAGGACCCTGGGACAGTCAGCAGCACCTAGAGGAGAGTGTGAGAGGAGGACCCTGGGACAGACAGTCAGCAGCACCTAGAGGAGAGTGTGAGAGGAGGACCCTGGGACAGTCAGCAGCACCTAGAGGAGAGTGTGAGAGGAGGACCCTGGGACAGTCAGCAGCACCTAGAGGAGACTGTGAGAGGAGGACCCTGGGACAGTCAGACAGCAGCACCTAGATGAGAGTGTGAGAGGAGGATCCTGGGACAGTCAGCAGCACCTAGAGGAGAGTGTGAGAGGAGGACCCTGGGACAGTCAGCAGCACCTAGAGGAGAGTGTGAGAGGAGGACCCTGGGACAGACAGTCAGCAGCACCTAGAGGAGAGTGTGAGAGGAGGACCCTGGGACAGTCAGCAGCACCTAGAGGAGAGTGTGAGAGGAGGACCCTGGGACAGGCAGTCAGCAGCACCTAGAGGAGAGTGTGAGAGGAGGACCCTGGGACAGTCAGCAGCACCTAGACGAGAGTGTGAGAGGAGGACCCTGGGACAGTCAGACAGCAGCACCTAGAGGAGAGTGTGAGAGGAGGACCCTGGGACAGACAGTCCGCAGCACCTAGAGGAGAGTGTGAGAGGAGGACCCTGGGACAGTCAGCAGCACCTAGAGGAGAGTGTGAGAGGAGGACCCTGGGACAGACAGTCAGCAGCACCTAGAGGAGAGTGTGAGAGGAGGACCCTGGGACAGTCAGCAGCACCTAGAGGAGAGTGTGAGAGGAGGACCCTGGGACAGGCAGTCAGCAGCACCTAGAGGAGAGTGTGAGAGGAGGACCCTGGGACAGTCAGCAGCACCTAGAGGAGAGTGTGAGAGGAGGACCCTGGGACAGTCAGACAGCAGCACCTAGAGGAGAGTGTGAGAGGAGGACCCTGGGACAGACAGTCCGCAGCACCTAGAGGAGAGTGTGAGAGGAGGACCCTGGGACAGTCAGCAGCACCTAGAGGAGAGTGTGAGAGGAGGACCCTGGGACAGACAGTCAGCAGCACCTAGAGGAGAGTGTGAGAGGAGGACCCTGGGACAGTCAGCAGCACCTAGACGAGAGTGTGAGAGGAGGACCCTGGGACAGACAGCAGCACCTAGAGGAGAGTGTGAGAGGAGGACCCTGGGACAGTCAGACAGCAGCACCTAGAGGAGAGTGTGAGAGGAGGACACTGGGACAGTCAGCAGCACCTAGAGGAGAGTGTGAGAGGAGGACCCTGGGACAGTCAGCAGCACCTAGAGGAGAGTGTGAGAGGAGGACCCTGGGACAGTCAGCAGCACCTAGAGGAGAGTGTGAGAGGAGGACCCTGGGACAGACAGTCAGCAGCACCTAGAGGAGAGTGTGAGAGGAGGACCCTGGGACAGTCAGCAGCACCTAGACGAGAGTGTGAGAGGAGGACCCTGGGACAGACATCAGCACCTAGAGGAGAGTGTGAGAGGAGGACCCTGGGACAGTCAGACAGCAGCACCTAGAGGAGAGTGTGAGAGGAGGACCCTGGGACAGACAGTCAGCAGCACCTAGAGGAGAGTGTGAGAGGAGGACCCTGGGACAGTCAGCAGCACCTAGAGGAGAGTGTGAGAGGAGGACCCTGGGACAGTCAGTCAGCAGCACCTAGAGGAGAGTGTGAGAGGAGGACCCTGGGACAGTCAGCAGCACCTAGAGGAGAGTGTGAGAGGAGGACCCTGGGACAGTCAGCAGCACCTAGAGGAGAGTGTGAGAGGAGGACCCTGGGACAGACAGTCAGCAGCACCTAGAGGAGCGTGTGAGAGGAGGACCCTGGGACAGTCAGCAGCACCTAGAGGAGAGTGTGAGAGGAGGACCCTGGGACAGGCAGTCAGCAGCACCTAGAGGAGAGTGTGAGAGGAGGACCCTGGGACAGTCAGCAGCACCTAGAGGAGAGTGTGAGAGGAGGACCCTGGGACAGTCAGACAGCAGCACCTAGAGGAGAGTGTGAGAGGAGGACCCTGGGACAGACAGTCCGCAGCACCTAGAGGAGAGTGTGAGAGGAGGACCCTGGGACAGTCAGCAGCACCTAGAGGAGAGTGTGAGAGGAGGACCCTGGGACAGACAGTCAGCAGCACCTAGAGGAGAGTGTGAGAGGAGGACCCTGGGACAGTCAGCAGCACCTAGAGGAGAGTGTGAGAGGAGGACCCTGGGACAGGCAGTCAGCAGCACCTAGAGGAGAGTGTGAGAGGAGGACCCTGGGACAGTCAGCAGCACCTAGAGGAGAGTGTGAGAGGAGGACCCTGGGACAGTCAGACAGCAGCACCTAGAGGAGAGTGTGAGAGGAGGACCCTGGGACAGACAGTCCGCAGCACCTAGAGGAGAGTGTGAGAGGAGGACCCTGGGACAGTCAGCAGCACCTAGAGGAGAGTGTGAGAGGAGGACCCTGGGACAGACAGTCAGCAGCACCTAGAGGAGAGTGTGAGAGGAGGACCCTGGGACAGTCAGCAGCACCTAGACGAGAGTGTGAGAGGAGGACCCTGGGACAGACAGCAGCACCTAGAGGAGAGTGTGAGAGGAGGACCCTGGGACAGTCAGACAGCAGCACCTAGAGGAGAGTGTGAGAGGAGGACACTGGGACAGTCAGCAGCACCTAGAGGAGAGTGTGAGAGGAGGACCCTGGGACAGTCAGCAGCACCTAGAGGAGAGTGTGAGAGGAGGACCCTGGGACAGTCAGCAGCACCTAGAGGAGAGTGTGAGAGGAGGACCCTGGGACAGACAGTCAGCAGCACCTAGAGGAGAGTGTGAGAGGAGGACCCTGGGACAGTCAGCAGCACCTAGACGAGAGTGTGAGAGGAGGACCCTGGGACAGACATCAGCACCTAGAGGAGAGTGTGAGAGGAGGACCCTGGGACAGTCAGACAGCAGCACCTAGAGGAGAGTGTGAGAGGAGGACCCTGGGACAGACAGTCAGCAGCACCTAGAGGAGAGTGTGAGAGGAGGACCCTGGGACAGTCAGCAGCACCTAGAGGAGAGTGTGAGAGGAGGACCCTGGGACAGTCAGTCAGCAGCACCTAGAGGAGAGTGTGAGAGGAGGACCCTGGGACAGTCAGCAGCACCTAGAGGAGAGTGTGAGAGGAGGACCCTGGGATAGTCAGCAGCACCTAGAGGAGAGAGTGAGAGGAGGACCCTGGGACAGTCAGCAGCACCTAGAGGACAGTGTGAGAGGAGGACCCTGGGACAGACAGTCAGCAGCACCTAGAGGAGAGTGTGAGAGGAGGACCCTGGAACAGTCAGCAGCACCTAGAGGAGAGTGTGAGAGGAGGACCCTGGGACAGTCAGACAGCAGCACCTAGAGGAGAGTGTGAGAGGAGGACCCTGGGACAGACAGTCCGCAGCACCTAGAGGAGAGTGTGAGAGGAGGACCCTGGGACAGTCAGCAGCACCTAGAGGAGAGTGTGAGAGGAGGACCCTGGGACAGTCAGCAGCACCTAGAGGAGAGTGTGAGAGGAGGATCCTGGGACAGTCTGCAGCACCTAGAGGAGAGTGTGAGAGGAGGACCCTGGGACAGGCAGTCAGCAGCACCTAGAGGAGAGTGTGAGAGGAGGACCCTGGGACAGTCAGCAGCACCTAGAGGAGAGTGTGAGAGGAGGACCCTGGGACAGACAGTCAGCGGCACCTAGAGGAGAGTGTGAGAGGAGGACCCTGGGACAGACAGTCAGCAGCACCTAGAGGAGAGTGTGAGAGGAGGACCCTGGGACAGTCAGCAGCACCTAGAGGAGAGTGTGAGAGGAGGACCCTGGGACAGTCAGCAGCACCTAGAGGAGAGTGTGAGAGGAGGAAACTGGGACCGTCAGCAGCACCTAGAGGAGAGTGTGAGAGGAGGACCCTGGGACAGTCAGCAGCACCTAGAGGAGAGTGTGAGAGGAGGACCCTGGGACAGTCAGCAGCACCTAGAGGAGAGTGTGAGAGGAGGACCCTGGGACAGTCAGCAGCACCTAGAGGAGAGTGTGAGAGGAGGACCCTGGGACAGACAGTCAGCAGCACCTAGAGGAGAGTGTGAGAGGAGGGCCCTGGGACAGTCAGCAGCACCTAGAGGAGAGTGTGAGAGGAGGACCCTGGGACAGACAGTCAGCAGCACCTAGAGGAGAGTGTGAGAGGAGGACCCTGGGACAGACAGTCAGCAGCACCTAGAGGAGAGTGTGAGAGGAGGACCCTGGGACAGACAGTCAGCAGCACCTAGAGGAGAGTGTGAGAGGAGGACCCTGGGACAGTCAGCAGCACCTAGAGGAGAGTGAGAGGAGGACCCTGGGACAGTCAGCAGCACCTAGAGGAGAGAGTGAGAGGAGGACCCTGGGACAGACAGTCAGCAGCACCTAGAGGAGAGTGTGAGAGGAGGACCCTGGGACAGACAGTCAGCAGCACCTAGAGGAGAGTGTGAGAGGAGGACCCTGGGACAGACAGTCAGCAGCACCTAGAGGAGAGTGTGAGAGGAGGACCCTGGGACAGTCAGCAGCACCTAGAGGAGAGTGAGAGGAGGACCCTGGGACAGTCAGCAGCACCTAGAGGAGAGTGTGAGAGGAGGACCCTGGGACAGTCAGCAGCACCTAGAGGAGAGTGTGAGAGGAGGACCCTGGGACAGACAGTCAGCAGCACCTAGAGGAGAGTGTGAGAGGAGGACCCTGGGACAGTCAGCAGCACCTAGAGGAGAGTGTGAGAGGAGGACCCTGGGACAGACAGTCAGCAGCACCTAGAGGAGAGTGTGAGAGGAGGACCCTGGGACAGACAGTCAGCAGCACCTAGAGGAGAGTGTGAGAGGAGGACCCTGGGACAGTCAGCAGCACCTAGAGGAGAGTGTGAGAGGAGGACCCTGGGACAGACAGTCAGCAGCACCTAGAGGAGAGTGTGAGAGGAGGACCCTGGGACAGTCAGCAGCACCTAGAGGAGAGTGTGAGAGGAGGACCCTGGGACAGTCAGCAGCACCTAGAGGAGAGTGTGAGAGGAGGACCCTGGGACAGTCAGACAGCAGCACCTAGATGAGAGTGTGAGAGGAGGATCCTGGGACAGTCAGCAGTACCTAGAGGAGAGTGTGAGAGGAGGACCCTGGGACAGTCAGCAGCACCTAGAGGAGAGTGTGAGAGGAGGACCCTGGGACAGACAGTCAGCAGCACCTAGAGGAGAGTGTGAGAGGAGGACCCTGGGACAGTCAGCAGCACCTAGAGGAGAGTGTGAGAGGAGGACCCTGGGACAGACAGTCAGCAGCACCTAGAGGAGAGTGTGAGAGGAGGACCCTGGGACAGTCAGCAGCACCTAGAGGAGAGTGTGAGAGGAGGGCCCTGGGACAGACAGTCAGCAGCACCTAGAGGAGAGTGTGAGAGGAGGACCCTGGGACACACAGTCAGCAGCATCTAGAGGAGAGTGTGAGAGGAGGACCCTGGGACAGTCAGCAGCACCTAGAGGAGAGTGTGAGAGGAGGACCCTGGGACAGACAGTCAGCAGCACCTAGAGGAGAGTGTGAGAGGAGGACCCTGGGACAGTCAGCAGCACCTAGAGGAGAGTGTGAGAGGAGGATCCTGGGACAGTCTGCAGCACCTAGAGGAGAGTGTGAGAGGAGGACCCTGGGACAGACAGTCAGCAGCACCTAGAGGAGAGTGTGAGAGGAGGACCCTGGGACAGACAGTCCGCAGCACCTAGAGGAGAGTGTGAGAGGAGGACCCTGGGACAGTCAGCAGCACCTAGAGGAGAGTGTGAGAGGAGGACCCTGGGACAGTCAGCAGCACCTAGAGGAGAGTGTGAGAGGAGGACACTGGGACAGTCAGCAGCACCTAGAGGAGAGTGTGAGAGGAGGACCCTGGGACAGTCAGCAGCACCTAGAGGAGAGTGTGAGAGGAGGACCCTGGGACAGTCAGCAGCACCTAGAGGAGAGTGTGAGAGGAGGACCCTGGGACAGTCAGCAGCACCTAGAGGAGAGTGTGAGAGGAGGACCCTGGGACAGACAGTCAGCAGCACCTAGAGGAGAGTGTGAGAGGAGGGCCCTGGGACAGTCAGCAGCACCTAGAGGAGAGTGTGAGAGGAGGACCCTGGGACAGACAGTCAGCAGCACCTAGAGGAGAGTGTGAGAGGAGGACCCTGGGACAGACAGTCAGCAGCACCTAGAGGAGAGTGTGAGAGGAGGACCCTGGGACAGACAGTCAGCAGCACCTAGAGGAGAGTGTGAGAGGAGGACCCTGGGACAGTCAGCAGCACCTAGAGGAGAGGTGAGAGGAGGACCCTGGGACAGTCAGCAGCACCTAGAGGAGAGAGTGAGAGGAGGACCCTGGGACAGACAGTCAGCAGCACCTAGAGGAGAGTGTGAGAGGAGGACCCTGGGACAGACAGTCAGCAGCACCTAGAGGAGAGTGTGAGAGGAGGACCCTGGGACAGACAGTCAGCAGCACCTAGAGGAGAGTGTGAGAGGAGGACCCTGGGACAGTCAGCAGCACCTAGAGGAGAGTGAGAGGAGGACCCTGGGACAGTCAGCAGCACCTAGAGGAGAGTGTGAGAGGAGGACCCTGGGACAGTCAGCAGCACCTAGAGGAGAGTGTGAGAGGAGGACCCTGGGACAGACAGTCAGCAGCACCTAGAGGAGAGTGTGAGAGGAGGACCCTGGGACAGTCAGCAGCACCTAGAGGAGAGTGTGAGAGGAGGACCCTGGGACAGACAGTCAGCAGCACCTAGAGGAGAGTGTGAGAGGAGGACCCTGGGACAGACAGTCAGCAGCACCTAGAGGAGAGTGTGAGAGGAGGACCCTGGGACAGTCAGCAGCACCTAGAGGAGAGTGTGAGAGGAGGACCCTGGGACAGACAGTCAGCAGCACCTAGAGGAGAGTGTGAGAGTAGGACCCTGGGACAGTCAGCAGCACCTAGAGGAGAGTGTGAGAGGAGGACCCTGGGACAGTCAGCAGCACCTAGAGGAGAGTGTGAGAGGAGGACCCTGGGACAGTCAGACAGCAGCACCTAGATGAGAGTGTGAGAGGAGGATCCTGGGACAGTCAGCAGCACCTAGAGGAGAGTGTGAGAGGAGGACCCTGGGACAGTCAGCAGCACCTAGAGGAGAGTGTGAGAGGAGGACCCTGGGACAGACAGTCAGCAGCACCTAGAGGAGAGTGTGAGAGGAGGACCCTGGGACAGTCAGCAGCACCTAGAGGAGAGTGTGAGAGGAGGACCCTGGGACAGACAGTCAGCAGCACCTAGAGGAGAGTGTGAGAGGAGGACCCTGGGACAGTCAGCAGCACCTAGAGGAGAGTGTGAGAGGAGGACCCTGGGACAGACAGTCAGCAGCACCTAGAGGAGAGTGTGAGAGGAGGACCCTGGGACACAGTCAGCAGCATCTAGAGGAGAGTGTGAGAGGAGGACCCTGGGACAGTCAGCAGCACCTAGAGGAGAGTGTGAGAGGAGGACCCTGGGACAGACAGTCAGCAGCACCTAGAGGAGAGTGTGAGAGGAGGACCCTGGGACAGTCAGCAGCACCTAGAGGAGAGTGTGAGAGGAGGACCCTGGGACAGTCAGCAGCACCTAGAGGAGACTGTGAGAGGAGGACCCTGGGACAGTAAGACAGCAGCACCTAGATGAGAGTGTGAGAGGAGGATCCTGGGACAGTCAGCAGCACCTAGAGGAGAGTGTGAGAGGAGGACCCTGGGACAGTCAGCAGCACCTAGAGGAGAGTGTGAGAGGAGGACCCTGGGACAGACAGTCAGCAGCACCTAGAGGAGAGTGTGAGAGGAGGACCCTGGGACAGTCAGCAGCACCTAGAGGAGAGTGTGAGAGGAGGACCCTGGGACAGGCAGTCAGCAGCACCTAGAGGAGAGTGTGAGAGGAGGACCCTGGGACAGTCAGCAGCACCTAGAGGAGAGTGTGAGAGGAGGACCCTGGGACAGTCAGACAGCAGCACCTAGAGGAGAGTGTGAGAGGAGGACCCTGGGACAGACAGTCCGCAGCACCTAGAGGAGAGTGTGAGAGGAGGACCCTGGGACAGTCAGCAGCACCTAGAGGAGAGTGTGAGAGGAGGACCCTGGGACAGACAGTCAGCAGCACCTAGAGGAGAGTGTGAGAGGAGGACCCTGGGACAGTCAGCAGCACCTAGAGGAGAGTGTGAGAGGAGGACCCTGGGACAGGCAGTCAGCAGCACCTAGAGGAGAGTGTGAGAGGAGGACCCTGGGACAGTCAGCAGCACCTAGAGGAGAGTGTGAGAGGAGGACCCTGGGACAGTCAGACAGCAGCACCTAGAGGAGAGTGTGAGAGGAGGACCCTGGGACAGACAGTCCGCAGCACCTAGAGGAGAGTGTGAGAGGAGGACCCTGGGACAGTCAGCAGCACCTAGAGGAGAGTGTGAGAGGAGGACCCTGGGACAGACAGTCAGCAGCACCTAGAGGAGAGTGTGAGAGGAGGACCCTGGGACAGTCAGCAGCACCTAGACGAGAGTGTGAGAGGAGGACCCTGGGACAGACAGCAGCACCTAGAGGAGAGTGTGAGAGGAGGACCCTGGGACAGTCAGACAGCAGCACCTAGAGGAGAGTGTGAGAGGAGGACACTGGGACAGTCAGCAGCACCTAGAGGAGAGTGTGAGAGGAGGACCCTGGGACAGTCAGCAGCACCTAGACGAGAGTGTGAGAGGAGGACCCTGGGACAGACATCAGCACCTAGAGGAGAGTGTGAGAGGAGGACCCTGGGACAGTCAGACAGCAGCACCTAGAGGAGAGTGTGAGAGGAGGACCCTGGGACAGACAGTCAGCAGCACCTAGAGGAGAGTGTGAGAGGAGGACCCTGGGACAGTCAGCAGCACCTAGAGGAGAGTGTGAGAGGAGGACCCTGGGACAGTCAGTCAGCAGCACCTAGAGGAGAGTGTGAGAGGAGGACCCTGGGACAGTCAGCAGCACCTAGAGGAGAGTGTGAGAGGAGGACCCTGGGATAGTCAGCAGCACCTAGAGGAGAGAGTGAGAGGAGGACCCTGGGACAGTCAGCAGCACCTAGAGGACAGTGTGAGAGGAGGACCCTGGGACAGACAGTCAGCAGCACCTAGAGGAGAGTGTGAGAGGAGGACCCTGGAACAGTCAGCAGCACCTAGAGGAGAGTGTGAGAGGAGGACCCTGGGACAGTCAGACAGCAGCACCTAGAGGAGAGTGTGAGAGGAGGACCCTGGGACAGACAGTCCGCAGCACCTAGAGGAGAGTGTGAGAGGAGGACCCTGGGACAGTCAGCAGCACCTAGAGGAGAGTGTGAGAGGAGGACCCTGGGACAGTCAGCAGCACCTAGAGGAGAGTGTGAGAGGAGGATCCTGGGACAGTCAGCAGCACCTAGAGGAGAGTGTGAGAGGAGGACCCTGGGACAGGCAGTCAGCAGCACCCAGAGGAGAGTGTGAGAGGAGGACCCTGGGACAGTCAGCAGCACCTAGAGGAGAGTGTGAGAGGAGGACCCTGGGACAGACAGTCAGCAGCACCTAGAGGAGAGTGTGAGAGGAGGACCCTGGGACAGACAGTCCGCAGCACCTAGAGGAGAGTGTGAGAGGAGGACCCTGGGACAGTCAGCAGCACCTAGAGGAGAGTGTGAGAGGAGGACCCTGGGACAGTCAGCAGCACCTAGAGGAGAGTGTGAGAGGAGGACACTGGGACAGTCAGCAGGACCTAGAGGAGAGTGTGAGAGGAGGGCCCTGGGACAGTCAGCAGCACCTAGAGGAGAGTGTGAGAGGAGGACCCTGGGACAGTCAGCAGCACCTAGAGGAGAGTGTGAGAGGAGAACTCTGGGACAGACAGACAGCACCTAGAGGAGAGTGTGAGAGGAGGACCCTGGGACAGTCAGCAGCACCTAGAGGAGAGTGTGAGAGGAGGACCCTGGGACAGACAGTCAGCAGCACCTAGAGGAGAGTGTGAGAGGAGGACCCTGGGACAGACAGTCAGCAGCACCTAGAGGAGAGTGTGAGAGGAGGGCCCTGGGACAGGCAGTCAGCAGCACCTAGAGGAGAGTATGAGAGGAGGATCCTGCGACAGTCAGCAGCACCTAGAGGAGAGTGAGAGGAGGACCCTGGGACAGTCAGCAGCACCTAGAGGAGAGTTTGAAGGGAGGACCCTGGGACAGACAGTCAGCAGCACCTAGAGAAGATTGTGAGAGGAGGACCCTGGGACAGACAGTCAGCAGCACCTAGAGGAGAGTGTGAGAGGAGGACCCTGGGACAGACAGTCAGCAGCACCTAGAGGAGAGTGTGAGAGGAGGACCCTGGGACAGTCAGCAGCACCTAGAGGAGAGTGAGAGGAGGACCCTGGGACAGTCAGCAGCACCTAGAGGAGAGTGTGAGAGGAGGACCCTGGGACAGTCAGCAGCACCTAGAGGAGAGTGTGAGAGGAGGACCCTGGGACAGACAGTCAGCAGCACCTAGAGGAGAGTGTGAGAGGAGGACCCTGGGACAGTCAGCAGCACCTAGAGGAGAGTGTGAGAGGAGGACCCTGGGACAGACAGTCAGCAGCACCTAGAGGAGAGTGTGAGAGGAGGACCCTGGGACAGACAGTCAGCAGCACCTAGAGGAGAGTGTGAGAGGAGGACCCTGGGACAGTCAGCAGCACCTAGAGGAGAGTGTGAGAGGAGGACCCTGGGACAGACAGTCAGAAGCACCTAGAGGAGAGTGTGAGAGGAGGACCCTGGGACAGTCAGCAGCACCTAGAGGAGAGTGTGAGAGGAGGACCCTGGGACAGTCAGCAGCACCTAGAGGAGAGTGTGAGAGGAGGACCCTGGGACAGTCAGACAGCAGCACCTAGAGGAGAGTGTGAGAGGAGGATCCTGGGACAGTCAGCAGTACCTAGAGGAGAGTGTGAGAGGAGGACCCTGGGACAGTCAGCAGCACCTAGAGGAGAGTGTGAGAGGAGGACCCTGGGACAGACAGTCAGCAGCACCTAGAGGAGAGTGTGAGAGGAGGACCCTGGGACAGTCAGCAGCACCTAGAGGAGAGTGTGAGAGGAGGACCCTGGGACAGTCAGCAGCACCTAGAGGAGAGTGTGAGAGGAGGACCCTGGGACAGTCAGCAGCACCTAGAGGAGAGTGTGAGAGGAGGACCCTGGGACAGTCATTAGCACCTAGAGGAGAGTGTGAGAGGAGGACCCTGGGACAGACAGTCAGCAGCACCTAGAGGAGAGTGTGAGAGGAGGACCCTGGGACAGTCAGCAGCACCTAGAGGAGAGTGTGAGAGGAGGACCCTGGGACAGACAGTCAGCAGCACCTAGAGGAGAGTGTGAGAGGAGGACCCTGGGACAGTCAGCAGCACCTAGAGGAGAGTGTGAGAGGAGGACCCTGGGTCAGTCAGACAGCAGCACCTAGAGGAGAGTGAGAGAGGAGGACCCTGGGACAGACAGTCAGCACCTAGAGGAGAGTGTGAGAGGAGGACCCTGGGACAGACAGTCCGCAGCACCTAGAGGAGAGTGTGAGAGGAGGACCCTGGGACAGTCAGCAGCACCTAGAGGAGAGTGTGAGAGGAGGACCCTGGGACAGACAGTCAGCAGCACCTAGAGGAGAGTGTGAGAGGAGGACCCTGGGACAGTCAGCAGCACCTAGACGAGAGTGTGAGAGGAGGACCCTGGGACAGACAGTCAGCAGCACCTAGAGGAGAGTGTGAGAAGAGGACACTGGGACAGTCAGCAGCACCTAGAGGAGAGTGTGAGAGGAGGACCCTGGGACAGACAGTCAGCAGCACCTAGAGGAGAGTGTGAGAGGAGGACCCTGGGACAGTCAGCAGCACCTAGAGGAGAGTGTGAGAGGAGGACCCTGGGACAGTCAGACAGCAGCACCTAGAGGACAGTGTGAGAGGAGGACCCTGGGACAGACAGTCCGCAGCACCTAGAGGAGAGTGTGAGAGGAGGACCCTGGGACAGTCAGCAGCACCTAGAGGAGAGTGTGAGAGGAGGACACTGGGACAGACAGTCAGCAGCACCTAGAGGAGAGTGTGAGAGGAGGACCCTGGGACAGTCAGCAGCACCTAGACGAGAGTGTGAGAGGAGGACCCTGGGACAGACAGCAGCACCTAGAGGAGAGTGTGAGAGGAGGACCCTGGGACAGTCAGACAGCAGCACCTAGAGGAGAGTGTGAGAGGAGGACCCTGGGACAGACAGTCAGCAGCACCTAGAGGAGAGTGTGAGAGGAGGACCCTGGGACAGTCAGCAGCTCCTAGAGGAGATTGTGAGAGGAGGATCCTGGGACAGTCTGCAGCACCTAGAGGAGAGTGTGAGAGGAGGACCCTGGGACAGGCAGTCAGCAGCACCTAGAGGAGAGTGTGAGAGGAGGACCCTGGGACAGTCAGCAGCACCTAGAGGAGAGTGTGAGAGGAGGACCCTGGGAAAGACAGTCAGCAGCACCTAGAGGAGAGTGTGAGAGGAGGACCCTGGGACAGACAGTCAGCAGCACCTAGAGGAGAGTGTGAGAGGAGGACCCTGGGACAGTCAGCAGCACCTAGAGGAGAGTGTGAGAGGAGGACCCTGGGACAGTCAGCAGCACCTAGAGGAGAGTGTGAGAGGAGGACACTGGGACAGTCAGCAGCACCTAGAGGAGACTGTGAGAGGAGGACCCTGGGACAGTCAGCAGCACCTAGAGGAGAGTGTGAGAGGAGGACCCTGGGACAGTCAGCAACACCTAGAGTGTGAGAGGAGGACCCTGGGACAGTCAGCAGCACCTAGAGGAGAGTGTGAGAGGAGGACCCTGGGACAGTCAGCAGCACCTAGAGGAGAAAGTGAGAGGAGGACCCTGGGACAGACAGTCAGCAGCACCTAGAGGAGAGTGTGAGAGGAGGACCCTGGGACAGACAGTCAGCAGCACCTAGAGGAGAGTGTGAGAGGAGGACCCTGGGACAGACAGTCAGCAGCACCTAGAGGAGAGTGTGAGAGGAGGACCCTGGGACAGACAGTCAGCAGCACCTAGAGGAGAGTGTGAGAGGAGGACCCTGGGACAGTCAGCAGCACCTAGAGGAGAGTGAGAGGAGGACCCTGGGACAGTCAGCAGCACCTAGAGGAGAGTGTGAGAGGAGGACCCTGGGACAGTCAGCAGCACCTAGAGGAGAGTGTGAGAGGAGGACCCTGGGACAGACAGTCAGCAGCACCTAGAGGAGAGTGTGAGAGGAGGACCCTGGGACAGTCAGCAGCACCTAGAGGAGAGTGTGAGAGGAGGACCCTGGGACAGACAGTCAGCAGCACCTAGAGGAGAGTGTGAGAGGAGGACCCTGGGACACACAGTCAGCAGCATCTAGAGGAGAGTGTGAGAGGAGGACCCTGGGACAGTCAGCAGCACCTAGAGGAGAGTGTGAGAGGAGGACCCTGGGACAGACAGTCAGCAGCACCTAGAGGAGAGTGTGAGAGGAGGACCCTGGGACAGTCAGCAGCACCTAGAGGAGAGTGTGAGAGGAGGACCCTGGGACAGTCAGCAGCACCTAGAGGAGACTGTGAGAGGAGGACCCTGGGACAGTCAGACAGCAGCACCTAGATGAGAGTGTGAGAGGAGGATCCTGGGACAGTCAGCAGCACCTAGAGGAGAGTGTGAGAGGAGGACCCTGGGACAGTCAGCAGCACCTAGAGGAGAGTGTGAGAGGAGGACCCTGGGACAGACAGTCAGCAGCACCTAGAGGAGAGTGTGAGAGGAGGACCCTGGGACAGTCAGCAGCACCTAGAGGAGAGTGTGAGAGGAGGACCCTGGGACAGGCAGTCAGCAGCACCTAGAGGAGAGTGTGAGAGTAGGACCCTGGGACAGTCAGCAGCACCTAGAGGAGAGTGTGAGAGGAGGACCCTGGGACAGTCAGACAGCAGCACCTAGAGGAGAGTGTGAGAGGAGGACCCTGGGACAGACAGTCCGCAGCACCTAGAGGAGAGTGTGAGAGGAGGACCCTGGGACAGTCAGCAGCACCTAGAGGAGAGTGTGAGAGGAGGACCCTGGGACAGACAGTCAGCAGCACCTAGAGGAGAGTGTGAGAGGAGGACCCTGGGACAGTCAGCAGCACCTAGACGAGAGTGTGAGAGGAGGACCCTGGGACAGACAGCAGCACCTAGAGGAGAGTGTGAGAGGAGGACCCTGGGACAGTCAGACAGCAGCACCTAGAGGAGAGTGTGAGAGGAGGACACTGGGACAGACAGCAGCACCTAGAGGAGAGTGTGAGAGGAGGACCCTGGGACAGTCAGCAGCACCTAGAGGAGAGTGTGAGAGGAGGACCCTGGGACAGTCAGCAGCACCTAGAGGAGAGTGTGAGAGGAGGACCCTGGGACAGACAGTCAGCAGCACCTAGAGGAGAGTGTGAGAGGAGGACCCTGGGACAGTCAGCAGCACCTCGACGAGAGTGTGAGAGGAGGACCCTGGGACAGACATCAGCACCTAGAGGAGAGTGTGAGAGGAGGACCCTGGGACAGTCAGACAGCAGCACCTAGAGGAGAGTGTGAGAGGAGGACCCTGGGACAGTCAGCAGCACCTAGAGGAGAGTGTGAGAGGAGGACCCTGGGACAGTCAGCAGCACCTAGAGGAGAGTGTGAGAGGAGGACCCTGGGACAGACAGTCAGCAGCACCTAGAGGAGAGTGTGAGAGGAGGACCCTGGGACAGTCAGCAGCACCTAGAGGAGAGTGTGAGAGGAGGACCCTGGGACAGTCAGTCAGCAGCACCTAGAGGAGAGTGTGAGAGGAGGACCCTGGGACAGTCAGCAGCACCTAGAGGAGAGTGTGAGAGGAGGACCCTGGGATAGTCAGCAGCACCTAGAGGAGAGAGTGAGAGGAGGACCCTGGGACAGTCAGCAGCACCTAGAGGACAGTGTGAGAGGAGGACCCTGGGACAGACAGTCAGCAGCACCTAGAGGAGAGTGTGAGAGGAGGACCCTGGAACAGTCAGCAGCACCTAGAGGAGAGTGTGAGAGGAGGACCCTGGGACAGTCAGACAGCAGCACCTAGAGGAGAGTGTGAGAGGAGGACCCTGGGACATACAGTCCGCAGCACCTAGAGGAGAGTGTGAGAGGAGGACCCTGGGACAGTCAGCAGCACCTAGAGGAGAGTGTGAGAGGAGGACCCTGGGACAGTCAGCAGCACCTAGAGGAGAGTGTGAGAGGAGGATCCTGGGACAGTCTGCAGCACCTAGAGGAGAGTGTGAGAGGAGGACCCTGGGACAGGCAGTCAGCAGCACCTAGAGGAGAGTGTGAGAGGAGGACCCTGGGACAGTCAGCAGCACCTAGAGGAGAGTGTGAGAGGAGGACCCTGGGACAGACAGTCAGCAGCACCTAGAGGAGAGTGTGAGAGGAGGACCCTGGGACAGACAGTCCGCAGCACCTAGAGGAGAGTGTGAGAGGAGGACCCTGGGACAGTCAGCAGCACCTAGAGGAGAGTGTGAGAGGAGGACCCTGGGACAGTCAGCAGCACCTAGAGGAGAGTGTGAGAGGAGGACACTGGGACAGTCAGCAGCACCTAGAGGAGAGTGTGAGAGGAGGACCCTGGGACAGTCAGCAGCACCTAGAGGAGAGTGTGAGAGGAGGACCCTGGGACAGTCAGCAGCACCTAGAGGAGAGTGTGAGAGGAGGACCCTGGGACAGACAGTCAGCAGCACCTAGAGGAGAGTGTGAGAGGAGGGCCCTGGGACAGTCAGCAGCACCTAGAGGAGAGTGTGAGAGGAGGACCCTGGGACAGACAGTCAGCAGCACCTAGAGGAGAGTGTGAGAGGAGGACCCTGGGACAGACAGTCAGCAGCACCTAGAGGAGAGTGTGAGAGGAGGACCCTGGGACAGACAGTCAGCAGCACCTAGAGGAGAGTGTGAGAGGAGGACCCTGGGACAGTCAGCAGCACCTAGAGGAGAGTGAGAGGAGGACCCTGGGACAGTCAGCAGCACCTAGAGGAGAGAGTGAGAGGAGGACCCTGGGACAGACAGTCAGCAGCACCTAGAGGAGAGTGTGAGAGGAGGACCCTGGGACAGACAGTCAGCAGCACCTAGAGGAGAGTGTGAGAGGAGGACCCTGGGACAGACAGTCAGCAGCACCTAGAGGAGAGTGTGAGAGGAGGACCCTGGGACAGTCAGCAGCACCTAGAGGAGAGTGAGAGGAGGACCCTGGGACAGTCAGCAGCACCTAGAGGAGAGTGTGAGAGGAGGACCCTGGGACAGTCAGCAGCACCTAGAGGAGAGTGTGAGAGGAGGACCCTGGGACAGACAGTCAGCAGCACCTAGAGGAGAGTGTGAGAGGAGGACCCTGGGACTGTCAGCAGCACCTAGAGGAGAGTGTGAGAGGAGGACCCTGGGACAGACAGTCAGCAGCACCTAGAGGAGAGAGTGAGAGGAGGACCCTGGGACAGTCAGCAGCACCTAGAGGAGAGTGTGAGAGGAGGACCCTGGGACAGACAGTCAGCAGCACCTAGAGGAGAGTGTGAGAGGAGGACCCTGGGACAGTCAGCAGCACCTAGAGGAGAGTGTGAGAGGAGGACACTGGGACAGTCAGCAGCACCTAGAGGAGAGTGTGAGAGGAGGACCCTGGGACAGTCAGCAGCACCTAGAGGAGAGTGTGAGAGGAGGACCCTGGGACAGTCAGCAGCACCTAGAGGAGAGTGTGAGAGGAGGACCCTGGGACAGACAGTCAGCAGCACCTAGAGGAGAGTGTGAGAGGAGGACCCTGGGACAGTCAGCAGCACCTAGAGGAGAGTGTGAGAGGAGGACCCTGGGACAGACAGTCAGCAGCACCTAGAGGAGAGTGTGAGAGGAGGACCCTGGGACAGACAGTCAGCAGCACCTAGAGGAGAGTGTGAGAGGAGGACCCTGGGACAGACAGTCAGCAGCACCTAGAGGAGAGTGTGAGAGGAGGACCCTGGGACAGTCAGCAGCACCTAGAGGAGAGTGAGAGGAGGACCCTGGGACAGTCAGCAGCACCTAGAGGAGAGAGTGAGAGGAGGACCCTGGGACAGACAGTCAGCAGCACCTAGAGGAGAGTGTGAGAGGAGGACCCTGGGACAGACAGTCAGCAGCACCTAGAGGAGAGTGTGAGAGGAGGACCCTGGGACAGACAGTCAGCAGCACCTAGAGGAGAGTGTGAGAGGAGGACCCTGGGACAGTCAGCAGCACCTAGAGGAGAGTGAGAGGAGGACCCTGGGACAGTCAGCAGCACCTAGAGGAGAGTGTGAGAGGAGGACCCTGGGACAGTCAGCAGCACCTAGAGGAGAGTGTGAGAGGAGGACCCTGGGACAGACAGTCAGCAGCACCTAGAGGAGAGTGTGAGAGGAGGACCCTGGGACTGTCAGCAGCACCTAGAGGAGAGTGTGAGAGGAGGACCCTGGGACAGACAGTCAGCAGCACCTAGAGGAGAGAGTGAGAGGAGGACCCTGGGACAGTCAGCAGCACCTAGAGGAGAGTGTGAGAGGAGGACCCTGGGACAGACAGTCAGCAGCACCTAGAGGAGAGTGTGAGAGGAGGACCCTGGGACAGACAGTCAGCAGCACCTAGAGGAGAGTGTGAGAGGAGGACCCTGGGACAGTCAGCAGCACCTAGAGGAGAGTGTGAGAGGAGGACCCTGGGACAGACAGTCAGCAGCACCTAGAGGAGAGTGTGAGAGGAGGACCCTGGGACAGTCAGCAGCACCTAGAGGAGAGTGTGAGAGGAGGACCCTGGGACAGTCAGCAGCACCTAGAGGAGAGTGTGAGAGGAGGACCCTGGGACAGTCAGACAGCAGCACCTAGATGAGAGTGTGAGAGGAGGATCCTGGGACAGTCAGCAGCACCTAGAGGAGAGTGTGAGAGGAGGACCCTGGGACAGTCAGCAGCACCTAGAGGAGAGTGTGAGAGGAGGACCCTGGGACAGACAGTCAGCAGCACCTAGAGGAGAGTGTGAGAGGAGGACCCTGGGACAGTCAGCAGCACCTAGAGGAGAGTGTGAGAGGAGGACCCTGGGACAGTCAGCAGCACCTAGAGGAGAGTGTGAGAGGAGGACCCTGGGACAGTCAGCAGCACCTAGAGGAGAGTGTGAGAGGAGGGCCCTGGGACAGTCAGCAGCACCTAGAGGAGAGTGTGAGAGGAGGACCCTGGGACAGTCAGCAGCACCTAGAGGAGAGTGTGAGAGGAGGACCCTGGGACAGTCAGCAGCTCCTAGAGGAGATTGTGAGAGGAGGATCCTGGGACAGTCTGCAGCACCTAGAGGAGAGTGTAAGAGGAGGACCCTGGGACAGGCAGTCAGCAGCACCTAGAGGAGAGTGTGAGAGGAGGACCCTGGGACAGTCAGCAGCACCTAGAGGAGAGTGTGAGAGGAGGACCCTGGGACAGACAGTCAGCAGCACCTAGAGGAGAGTGTGAGAGGAGGACCCTGGGACAGACAGTCCGCAGCACCTAGAGGAGAGTGTGAGAGGAGGACCCTGGGACAGTCAGCAGCACCTAGAGGAGAGTGTGAGAGGAGGACCCTGGGACAGTCAGCAGCACCTAGAGGAGAGTGTGAGAGGAGGACACTGGGACAGTCAGCAGCACCTAGAGGAGAGTGTGAGAGGAGGACCCTGGGACAGTCAGCAGCACCTAGAGGAGAGTGTGAGAGGAGGACCCTGGGACAGTCAGCAGCACCTAGAGGAGAGTGTGAGAGGAGGACCCTGGGACAGACAGTCAGTAGCACCTAGAGGAGAGTGTGAGAGGAGGGCCCTGGGACAGTCAGCAGCACCTAGAGGAGAGTGTGAGAGGAGGACCCTGGGACAGACAGTCAGCAGCACCTAGAGGAGAGTGTGAGAGGAGGACCCTGGGACAGACAGTCAGCAGCACCTAGAGGAGAGTGTGAGAGGAGGACCCTGGGACAGACAGTCAGCAGCACCTAGAGGAGAGTGTGAGAGGAGGACCCTGGGACAGACAGTCAGCAGCACCTAGAGGAGAGTGTGAGTGGAGGACCCTGGGACAGTCAGCAGCACCTAGAGGAGAGTGAGAGGAGGACCCTGGGACAGTCAGCAGCACCTAGAGGAGAGTGTGAGAGGAGGACCCTGGGACAGTCAGCAGCACCTAGAGGAGAGTGTGAGAGGAGGACCCTGGGACAGTCAGCAGCACCTAGAGGAGAGTGTGAGAGGAGGACCCTGGGACAGTCAGACAGCAGCACCTAGATGAGAGTGTGAGAGGAGGATCCTGGGACAGTCAGCAGTACCTAGAGGAGAGTGTGAGAGGAGGACCCTGGGACAGTCAGCAGCACCTAGAGGAGAGTGTGAGAGGAGGACCCTGGGACAGACAGTCAGCAGCACCTAGAGGAGAGTGTGAGAGGAGGACCCTGGGACAGTCAGCAGCACCTAGAGGAGAGTGTGAGAGGAGGACCCTGGGACAGTCAGCAGCACCTAGAGGAGAGTGTGAGAGGAGGACCCTGGGACAGTCAGCAGCACCTAGAGGAGAGTGTGAGAGGAGGGACCTGGGACAGAAAGTCAGCAGCACCTAGAGGAGAGTGTGAGAAGAGGACCCTGGGACAGTCAGCAGCACCTAGAGGAGAGTGTGAGAGGAGGACCCTGGGACAGACAGTCAGCAGCACCTAGAGGAGAGTGTGAGAGGAGGACCCTGGGACAGTCAGCAGCACCTAGAGGAGAGTGTGAGAGGAGGACCCTGGGACAGGCAGTCAGCAGCACCTAGAGGAGAGTGTGAGAGGAGGACCCTGGGACAGTCAGCAGCACCTAGAGGAGAGTGTGAGAGGAGGACCCTGGGACAGACAGTCAGCAGCACCTAGAGGAGAGTGTGAGAGGAGGACCCTGGGACAGTCAGCAGCACCTAGAGGAGAGTGTGAGAGGAGGACCCTGGGACAGTCAGCAGCACCTAGAGGAGAGTGTGAGAGGAGGACCCTGGGACAGTCAGCAGCACCTAGAGGAGAGTGTGAGAGGAGGTCCCTGGGACAGTCAGCAGCACCTAGAGTAGAGTGTGAGAGGAGGATCCTGGGACAGTCAGCAGCACCTAGAGGAGAGAGCGAGAGGAGGACCTGTTTCTACTTGTTGGAGCCAAAATGTGATGTCAAAGGAAAACAGATAGGTGATTGGTGGCTGTCTCTTCCATGTCTTTTTATTGGCCTTAAATCAGGAGATGTTATTACAGCTGAAAGTATAGTTAAGAAATTCAGTTTTAAAATATTTAACATCGAAATTAATTAATTAAATAGAATAGGGATGGCTGGGCCGGTGATGTGTTGCAGCTGTAGTATGTGGGGACTGGTGGGCACCGGTGTGATCCATGGTGACCACATCTACAGCAAGCGTTGGATGTTTGAGGAACTTTGGCTCAGAGTTGATGAGCTGGAGGCCGAGCTGCGGACTCTGCGACACATCAGGGAGGTGGAGAGTTACCCAGACACTCTGTTTCAGGAGGCAGTCCCACCCCTTAGATTAATTACATCAAATTTGGTCCACGGTCAGGGACAGGAGGGTGTGACTGCGAGTGAGGCAGGTATGGGAATCCAGTTAGGTCTGGATCCCCATAGCCCTAACCCTAACCCTCAGCCAGTACCTTTGTCCAATGGATATGAGGTTCTTGCTCCTGGTGTGGATGAGGCTGCAGGGAGGATGAGTAAACTGACCACAGCACCGTGGTACACAGCATCATTCAAGTGGGGGGAGAAAAGAGAAGTGTACTATTAATGGGGTATAGCATAGCTAGGGGAATAGATACTGTTCCCTGCAGCAAAGACTGAGAGTCTGAAGGCTGTGTTGCCTACCTGGTGCCAAGCTTAATGACATCGCTTCTGGGCTGGAGAGGAACTTGGAGTGGGAGGGGAAGAATCCAGTTGTCATGATCCAAGTAGGTACCAACGACATGGGTAGGACTAGGAAAGAGGTTCTGTTGAGGGACTACGAGCAGCTCGGGGCTAAATTAAAAAGCAGAACCACAAAGGTAAAAATCTCCAGATTACTACCTGCAAATTAGCGTAGTGTAAATAAGACTAGAGAGGTAAGTGTGAGGCTCAAAGATTGGTTTGGGAGAAATGGGCTCTGATTCACGGGGCACTGATACCAGTACTGGGGAAGGAGAGAGCTGTTCCGTTGGGACGGTCTTCATTTGAACCGTGCTGGGAGCAGTGTTCTGGCGAATCATTTAACTAGGGTTGTAGATAGGACTTTAAACTCATTAGTGGGGAGGAGGGTTCAATTGAAGGGGGGAGTTTAAAAAATCAAAAAGAAACGAGAGAGCAGAGATGCTGGGTAGTGAAGAGGTGAATGATAATCAAAGTGTGACAGGAAAGGGCAAAAAATATAAGCAGAAGTGTGCAGCAGAAATTAGGACCAGAATGATTACTCATAGACTCATAGACATTTACAGCACAGAAGGAGAGCATTCAGCCCATCGTGTCCACACTGGTCAACAAAGATCTGACGACACTAATCCCATTTTACAGCGCTTGGCCCTGGAGCCTATGGCAATGTAAGTGAATATCTAAATATTTCTTAAATGTTACGAGAGCTTCTAACTCAACCACCCTCTCAGGCAGTGAGTTCCAGACTCCCACCACCCTCTGGGTGAAAAGATTTCTCCTCAACTCCCCTCTTATCTTCTACCTCTTACCTTAAATCTATGACCCCTGGTTATCGACCCCTCTAATGATAGAAAAAATGCCTTCCTATACACCCTATTTATGTCCCTCGTAATCTTATACACAGTTGGGGCCTAACCAGTGTTTTATACATTTCCAGTATAACCTCCATGCTCTTGTAATCTATGCCTCGGTTAATAAAGGCAAGTATCCAATATGCATTCTTAACCACCTTATCTACCTGCCCTGCTACCTTCAGGGGTCTATGGACATGCACACCAAGGTCTCTCTGATCTTCAGTACTTTCCAGAGTCCTACCATTCATAATGTAATCCTTTGCCTTGTTACCCTCCCCAAGCGCATCACCTCACACTTTTCCGGGTTGAATTCCATTTGCCACTGCTCTGCCCACCTGACCAGTCCATTGATATCCTCCTGCAGTTTATGGCTATCCTCCTCACTATTTACCACCCTACCAATTTTTGTATCATCCATGAACTTCTTGATCATACCCCCTACATTTAAGTCCAAATCATATATGTAGACCACAAACAGCAAGGGCCCCAGCACCGAGCCCTGCAGAACCCCACTGGAAACAGACTTCCAGTCACAGAAACAACGCTCTACCATCACCCTCTGCTTCCTGCCCCTCAGCCAATTTTGAATCCAATGAGCCATTTTGCCTTGGATTCCATGGGCTCTTACTTTCTTGACCAGTCTGTCATGAGGGACCTTATCAAAAGCCTTGCTAAAGTCCATGTAGACCACATCAAATGCATTACTCTCATCAACACACCTAGTTACCTCCTCAAAAAATTCAATTAAATTTGTCAAACACGACGTTCCCTTAACAAATCCATGCTGACTATCCCTGATTAAGCTGTTCTCTCCAAGTGCAGATATATTCTGTCCCTCAGAATTCTTTCCAGTAGCTTCCCCACCACCGAGGTTAGACTGACTGGCCTGTAATTTCCTGCTCTATCCCTTGCTCCCTTTTTTAAAAATGGGACGTTAGCAGTCCTCCAGTCCTCTGACACCTCACCTGTGGCCAGAGAGGATTTGAAAATTACTGCCAGGGCCCCTGATATCTCTTCCCTTGCCTCCCTCAACATCCTGGGACACATCTCATCCGGGCCTGTGGATTTATCCACTTTTAAGGCCGCTAAACCCGCTAGTACCTCCTCTCTCTCCATGTTAATTTCCCCTAATATTTCACAGCCCTCCATCCTGATGTCTATATCTGCATCATCCTTTTCCATTGTGAAGACTGATGCAAAGTATTCATTGAGGATTGTACCCATGTCTTCCGGCTCCACACACACATTACCTCTACAGCCCCTAACTGGCCCTACTCTTTCCCTAGTTATTCTCTTGCTTTTTATATTTTTAAAAAACCCTGTGTGTTTTCCTTTATTCTACCCACCAATGCTTTCCCATGCACTCTCTTAGCTTTCCTAATTTCCTTTTTAAGATCCACCCCTCCCCCGCCCACACTTTTTATACTCCTCTAGGGACTCTGCCATATTTAGCCCTCGGTATCTGCCATAAGCTTCTCTTTTTAACTTAATCCTATCCTTTATGTCCCTTGACATCCAGGGTTCTCCAGTCTTGGTTCCCCCGCTTTGTCTTTACGGGAACATTACGGGAACAACTGTACTCTCACTATTTCCTCCTTCAATGCCTCCCACTGCTCTGACACAGTTTTATCTGCAAGTAGCTGCTCCCAGTCCACTTGGGCCAAATCACATCTCATCTTAATAAAATTAGCCTTTCCCCAGTTTAGAGCTTTTATTCCCAGCCCAACTTTATCCTTTTCTTTAACTATCCTAAATCTAACTGAGTTATGGTCACTATCTCCAAAATGCTCCCCTACTGATACACCTCCCACCTGCTGGGTCTCATTTCTGAATATTAGGTCCAGAACTGCCCCCTCCCCTGTTGGGCTTTCTATGTACTGGCTAAAAATGTTCTCCTGGATGAAAATTAAGAATTTTGTTCCCTCCTTACCTCGTACACTAAACTACCCCAATTAATAATAAAAACAGAATTACCTGGAAAAACTCAGCAGGTCTGGCAGCATCGGCGGAGAAGAAAAGAGTTGACGTTTCGAGTCCTCATGACCCTTCGACAGAACTGGATTAAAGCCAGCTAGTCTGGGTGCTTTGATGTGTACCAGTTTTGAGATGTAAGAGAGGTAAGAGTGCATTTACATTTTGTTGAATAGAACATTCAAGAAGAGGAGTGAAATGTGGCACCTAGCTAGCAGAGACCAAACAATGTTTATATTACTAATAAAATTGGTACTATGAAAGGGGTTTTATTTTTAGAAGAGGGGGAGTTCAAAGGGGCTGGTGATACAATGAGAATCTACATTCAAAGAGATGTGCTGGGTATAACAGACAGCAGTTTTGTGTGTGCAGAGCAGAGGCAATGCAAGATCAAAGCCTGTCAGCCTACCCCTGTGACTGCACAGGAACCAAAGTGAAAGGAACCTCATTTGAATGTGTAAGGTGAAAATGCTTTGCCTGGTGACTGGTTAAGTCTATAGGTTGTTGTTGCCTTAATGGACATCCCAAAGACTGGCGGGTCATATGAAACAGTATGTCCCAACCGCTGTTCACAATGGGCAGGGTACAGACCGTACCCAACCAGCCCGTGCTTGCAAAACTCAAAACACAGTGTCCAACATTAGATGTGATTCTGCGATTGGACAACATTTGCTGAATAATCCTCAGTGTGCTAAGAATTATGCTGACAACCAATTTAAGATTGTCAGTCAGGCTCACGTTGTGGGGCATGTGTGTGTACTGGAAGCTACATATATTAACACACTGGGCCCTGTTCTTTGCAGACAGAAAGAATAAAATAAGTGACAGCCATTTGCTGACTCATTCCTCACAGCAATGCCTTGACCAATCAGGGTCAAGCTGCCTGGTTTAAATTTCAAACCTTTCTTGGCAGTTAACGCAGTCACCATCATTGGTGCATTCTCCATGATAATGTCTCTGCCAATCAGAGTCCACTTGCCAACCAATCAGCACTCTCTTCTCATACAGTATAAATTGTTGTTTTCCCCTTATATTAGTATTCTTGCAAAATGTCCTGATGAGTGCACGACAAAAAGCTTCAATGTCTCTTTTTTTCATCAATACTCAAGTTCTGTACTACAAAACAACTGTAAGAGCAAGAATTTTAGAGTAGTTATAATGGGGCGGGGGGGGGGGCTTTAATTACCCAAATATAGACTGGAATAATGGTAGTGTAAAGGGCAGGGAGGGATAAAACCCCTTTCATTGTACCAATTTTATTAGTAATATAGTAAAAGTCTGATGATGACTATAATTGTCATTAAAAACCCATCTGGCTCATTAATGTCATTTAGGAAAGGAAACTGCCATCCTTACCAGGTCTGACCTACATGTAACTCCAGGCCCACAACAATGCGGTTGATTCTTAAAATGCCCTTTAAAGAAGGGCAATTAGGGGTGGGCAATAACTGTTGGCCTAGCCAACGATGCCCACATCCCATGAATGAATAAAAAAATAAATAACCTCACCCCATGAGTCCTTAATTATCCCTATTACTGTGAGGATGCTGAATTCCTTCCAGCAATCACAGACTGTGGTTGAAGGTATTGCTTCCATAAGGTTGAGAATGTGGCTGAAATTTCTATGTGGGTAGTGAGCTTGCAAGAATTTAATGATCCCCCACCCCTCTCCCCCAAACCCTGGTCCATTGGCTAGATAAGTGAGGTTATATTTGGGGGTAAAAGCAAGAAGCTGGCTCACCATCACTTTCTCAAGGGCAGTTATGTGTGGCAATAAATGCTGGTCTTGCCAGGGACACTCACGTGGAAACTTAGAAACTAGGAGCAGGAGGAGGCCATTCGGCCCTTGGAGCCTGCTCCACCATTCATTATGATTATGGCTGATCATCCAACTCAAAACTTTGGGCTCAGCACGATGCTGAACTCTTCTTCTGCCGTCTTCGTCTCCGTGCTCACTTCTTTGGGCAGGATTCCTCTCCCCACTCAACGGCTCCTTTTACCCGCCTCCAATATTATCCCTCCACCTGGACCCCTCCCTCTGGATTCTTACCTTCTCTTGATCTTTTCATTGAGAACTGTCGGCGTGACATCAGTCGTCTCAATTTCTCTGCCCCTCTTGCCCACTCTAACCTGTCTCTCTCTGAAATTGCTGCACTCTGTTCTCTCAGGTCCAACCCTGACATTGTCATCAAACCTGCTGACAAGGGTGGTGCTGTTGTTGTCTGGCGCACTGACCTCTACCTCGCAGAGGCTGAGCGTCAACTCTCAGACACTTCCTCCTACCTCTCCCTGGACCATGACCCCACCACTGAACATCAAGCCATTGTTTCCAGGACTGTTACTGACCTCATCTCCTCTGGGGATCTTCCCTCCACAGCTTCCAACCTGATAGTCGCCCAAACTTGGACGGCCCGCTTCTACCTCCTACCCAAAATCCACAAACAGGACTGTCCCGGCAGACCGATCGTGTCAGCCTGTTCCTGCCGCATGGAACTCATTTCTTGCTATCTTGACTCCCTTCTCTCGCCCCTTGTCCAGTCCCTTCCCACCTACATCCGTGATTCCTCTGACACCCTACATCATATCCACAATTTCCAGTTCCCTGGCCCCAACCACCTCCTCTTCACCATGGATGTCCAATCCCTCTACACCTCCATCCCCCACCAGGATGGTCTGAGGCCCTTAGCTTCTTCCTCGAACAGAGGCCCGAACAATCCCCATCCACCACTACTCTCCTCCGTCTGGCTGAACTTGTTCTCACACTGAACAATTTCTCCTTCAAGTCCTCTCACTTCCTCCAAATAAAAGGTGTGGCTATGGGTACCCGCATGGGCCCCAGCTATGCCTCTCTCTTTATGGGGTATGTGGAACATTCCTTGTTCCAGTCCTACTCCAGCCCCCTCCCATAACTCTTTCTCCGGTACATCGATGATTACTTCGGTGCCGCTTCATGCTCTCGTCGGGACCTGGAAAAATTTATTAATTTTGCTTCCAATTACCACCCCTCCATCATTTTCACATGGTCCATTTCTGACACTTCCCTTCCCTTCCTTGACCTCTCTATCTCAATTTCTGGTGATAGACTGTCCACCAATATCCATTACAAACCCACCGACTCCCACAGCTGCCTTGACTAAAGCTCCTCACACCCCGCTTCCTGTAAGGACTCCATCCCATTCTCTCAGTTCATTCACCTCTGTCGCATCTGTTCTGATGATGCAACTTTTAAAAACAGTTCCTCTAACATGTCCTCCTTCTTCCTTAACCGAGGTTTTCTAGCCACGGTCGTTGACAGAGCCCTCAACCGTGTCCGGCCCATCTCTCGCGCATCCGCCCTCACGCCTTCTCCTCCCTCCCAGAAACATGATAGGGTCCCCCTTGTCCTCACTTATCACCCCACCAGCCTCCGCATTCAAAGGATCATCCTCCGCCATTTCCGCCAACTCCAGCATGATGCCACCACAAACACATCTTCCCTTCACCCCCCCGGTGGGACACCTGTCCACTCCTCCATCACCCCCTACACCTCAAACCCCTCCCACGGCACCTCCCCATGCAACCGCAGAAGGTGCAACACCTGCCCCTTTACTTCCCCTCTCCTCATCGTCCAAGGGACCAAACACTCCTTTCAAATGAAGCAGCATTTCACTTGCACTTCCCTCAATTTAGTCTACTGCATTCGCTGCTCCCAATGCGGTTTCCTCTACATTGGAGAGACCAAACGCAGACTGGGTCACCACTTTGTGGAACACCTTCGGTCTGTCTGCAAGCATGACCCAGACCTCCCTGCCGCTTGCCATTTTAACACTCCACCCTGCTCTCATGCCCACATGTCATCCTTGGCCTGCTGCATTGTTCCAGTGAAGCTCAACGCAAACTGGAGGAACAGCACCTCATCTTCCGACTAGGCACTTTACAGCCTTCCGGACTGAATATTGAGTTCAACAGTTTTAGATCATGAACTCTCTCCTCCATCCCCACCCCCTTTCCGATCCCTCTTTTTTCCAATAATTTATATATATTTTTCTTTTCCCACCTATTTCCATTATTTTTAAATGTATTTCCATCCATTGTTTTATCTCTACCTTTTAGCCCATTTTGATCCCTTCCCCCCACCCTACCCCCACTAGGGCTATCTGTACCTTGCTTGTCCTGCTTTCTACCCTTAATTAGCACATTCCTTAGATAATATCACCACCTTCAACACCTCTTTGTCCTTTTGTCTGTGACATCTTTTGGCTATCTCCACCTATCACTGGCCCTCTATCCAACTCTACCTGTCCACCCCACCACCCCCACCCCCCCCAAACCAGCTTATATTTCACCTCTCTTCTATTTTTACTTAGTTCTGTTGAAGAGTCATTCGGACTCGAAACATTAACTGTGTTCCTCTCCGCAGATGCTGTCAGACCTGCTGAGTTTTTCCAGGTATTTTTATTTTTGTTTTGGATTTCCAGCATCCGCAGTTTTTTTCTTTCATCCAACTCAATATCCTGCTCCCGCTTTCTCCCCATAGCCTTTGATCCCTTTCGTTCCAAGAGTTATATCTAACTCCTTCTTGAAAAATCCCAAGAATGATTTCCAAAAGGCATTCAGTAAGGTGACAAAAAAGTTACTACACAAGATAAGAGTTTGCGGTGTTGGAGTAAAATATTAGCATAGATAGAGGATTGGCCAACTAACAGGAAACAGTGGGTCATTTTCAGATTGACAGCTGTAACTAGTGGGGTTCCACAGGGGTCACTACTAGGATCTCAACTATTTACAATCGGTATTAATTACCTGGATGAAGGGTAAGAATGTGTTGTATTTGCTGATGATACTAATATAGGTGGGAAAGCCAGGACATATAGAACTGGATTTTCATGCTTCCATCCATGTCAGGACAGAGGTGGAGGGGATTTAAAAATGGAAGATTTAAAAAGAACCCCATTGTGGGATTCCCATCACCCCATTCTGCCCCCATTTGTTTGGCATTTTTTGACCCAATATAAGGGTGCGGGTAGCAAGCCCACACTCAGCAATCCCACCTGCATTTCAGACCATCAGCAATCTTGATGGATTCCAACAAGCTTTTGCAGGAGATGTGGTTGCCATCTCCTCAGAGGAGTCATGAAACATGGGGAATGCCTAGTCTGAAGCTGGGAACCTTTTGACAGGTAAGTTTAAAAGGTGTTGCTGACCTCACATCATATTTAGATGGTGTATGATAATTTAAGCATGTTCTAATAGTATGATTGATTATAGGGCTTTGCTATTAAAGGAAAAGAGACCATTAAACTGAATAGCATTGTGAAAGTGTTCAGATGTATTAGAGTACTTTCCCCAGTGGAGAAAGTGCTTGCCCAATTCATTTCTTTTAATTAATTCATGGGATGTGGACATCGCTGGCTACGGCAGCATTTATTAAGTCCTACTTCATGTAGAAAGCAATTCTCAAACCAGTTTTCAAATACTGCTGCTGTAACGCACCCATTACTGTTAGCCATCCAAAAGACTGGTAAATGAGATTTATTTTTGCTTTTAAGGGTTGAGGGTTTTCAGACCTATTAACGAGCAGTGGTTTACACTTAAAACCAGCCACATTGGCATATAGTAACAGCCTGTCCTATGCAGCTTTAAAACTAGGTGATGCCCTTTCTTTTTTGGACACACAAGCTAATTTGGCATTTTCTTCAAGAACAAGCCAGTTTTGCTTGTGTTAAAGACCTGCTGTGCCTGGTAGCCTCTCTCCTCAATGTATTCCTGCAGCATCTTGGGAAATTCTCCTGGTGCAGCCCCTCCCCCACCAACGTCACATGAGGTCGACCAAAATGTTTTTTAAAGCAATCAAACCATCCTATACTGGCTGAGTATCCTCTATAAGGCACAGGAGATGCACCTTCTGCACCACCTTCATAATCACTATTATCAGCAGTTGCACCAGCATTACCCCCTTGACTACTTTTTGTGCTGGTACAATTCAAGCTCCTTATTTTTAATGATTGGACTGTTAACTGGCATCTTCCTTTGTTGGTGGTGCGAGGAAGATAAGAGATGTAGTATAACTGAAACTGTAGCATTTTAAAGCGGGTGCTGGAACAAAGAAACCCAGGGATGTATGCACAGAAATCTTTAAAGGCGACACAACAAGTTGAGGAGGCTGATACAAAAATGGAAAGATCCTTGGCTTTATAAATAAAGGCATTGGGTATGAAGACAATTAAATAAAGTTATAACTTTATAAATCATTTGTTAAGCCTCAGCCAGAGTCTGGTGTTGAATTTTGGGCAACACCTTTGGAAAGATGTCAACATCTTGAAGGTGGTGCAAGGGAGATCTTACTAAAACTTCCCATCCGTCTTCACCCAAGAGAATGAGGATGAAGGTATTGAACTCGGGGAGAGAGACTGCGAAGTTCTTGAGCAAATTGATATAGGGAGTGACAAGGTATTGGAGGTGTTGGCAGGCTTAAAAGTGGACGAATCTCCAGGTCCAGATGATTTATGTCCCAGACTGTTGAGGGAGGCAAGGGAGGAGATCGCAGGGGCTCTGACCCGAATTTTTAATTCCTCTCTGGCCACGGGGGTGGTGCCAGAGGACTGGAGAACAGCTAATGTGGTTCTGCTATTTAAGAAGGGCTGTAGAGATAAGCCAGGGAACTACAGGCCAGTGAGTCTCACGTCAGTAGTAGGGAAACTATTGGAGAAAGTTCTGAAGGAGAATATCTATCTCCACTTGGAGAGGCAAGGTTTGATCAGGGATAGTCAGCATGGCTTTGTCAGAGGGAGGTCATGCCTAACAAATGTGATTGAATTTTTTGAGGGGGTGACCAGGTGTGTAGATGAGGGGAGTGCAGTTGATGTAGTTTATATGGATTTCAGCAAAGCCTCTGACGAGGTCCCACATGGGAGACTTATAAAGAAAGCAAAGGCACATGGGATACAGGGTAATTTGATAAGGTGGATTCAGAATTGGCTTAGTTGTAGGAGGAAAAGGGTGATGATAGAAGGATGCTTTAGTGACTGGAAGCCAGTGTCCAGTGGCGTACCACAGGGATCTGTGCTCGGTCCCCTATTATTTGTCAATTATATAAATGATGTAGATGACTATGTGGGGGTAGGATTAGTAAGTTTGTGGATGACACAAAGATTGGCCGGGTAGTTAACAGTGAGGTTGAGTGTCTTGGGCTACAGGAAGGTATAGACAGGGTGGTCAATGGGCAGTTAGAATTTAACCCTGAAAAGTGTGAGGTGATACACTTTGGAAGGAGTAATTTGACAAGGAAGTATTCAATGAACGGCATGACACTAGGAAGTTCTGAGGAACAAAGGGACCTTGGCGTGTATGTCCATAGATCTCTGAAGGCAGAGGGGCATGTTAGTGGGGTGGTGAAAAGGGCATATGGGACACTTGCCTTTATCAATCGAGGCATAGATTACAAAAGTAGGGAGGTCATGTGGGAGTTGTATAGAACCTTGGTGAGGCCACAGCTGGAGTACTGTGTGCAGTTGTGGCCACCACATTATAGGAAGGATGTGATTGCACTGGAGGGGGTGCAGAGGAGATTCACCAGGATGTTGACGGGCATGAAACATTTAAGTTATGAAGAGAGGTTGGATAGACTTGGGTTGTTTTCATTGGAGCAGAGAAGACTGAGGGGCGACCTGATCGAGGTGTACAAGATTATGAGGGGCATGGACAGGGTGGATAGGGAGCAGCTGTTCCCTTTAGTTGAGGGGACAGTCACAAGGGGGCATAAGTTCAAGGTGAGGGGCAGGAGGTTTAGGGGGGATGTGAGGAGAAACTTTTTTACCCAGAGGGTGGTGTAGATCTGGAATGCGCTGCCTGGGAGGGTGGTGGAGGCGGGTTGCCTCACATCCTTTAAAAAGTACCAGGATGAGCACTTGGCACATCATAACATTCAAGGCTATGGGCCAAGTGCTGGTAAATGGGATTAGGTAGATAGGTCAGGTGTTTCTCACATGTCAGTGCAGACTCGATGGGCCGAAGGGCCTCTTCTGCTCTGTGATTCTGTAAAACAGTTCCAGGGACGATGACTTCAGGTACATGGAGAGGCTGGAGAAGTGTGGGCTGTTCTCCCTGGGGCAAAGTGGGCTAAGGGGAGATTTAACAGGTTTAAAACAATGAATGACAATTGTCATGGTCACTATTACTGAGACTGGCTTTATATTGTAGATTTCAATTTCACCATTGAGCCCATGTCTCCAGAGAATTAGCCTGGGCCTCTGGGTTATTGGTCCAATGACATCACCACTGCCTCACATTCTCCCACTGAAGAAACACAAGATGTGTCGAGAGCAGCTGTGAATGGAAACATGATGAAGAGCTACCTTCTGAATGGCCAAAAAAAGGAAATGCAGGAGAATAAAACTAGACCATTAAAGAAGGAAGAAACAGAATAGGGGCAGAGGTCACTGCCCGAATGGCACCAAATGATCTTCTGAATATGGAACCTGGTGGATTGGAAATTGAGTGCAAGGCTGACACTCTCCTGGTTCTGGGGAGATGCAGGGAAGGGGTAAGAATGGGGTGAGTTAAATAGAACGGACACTGTCAAGGGCCCTGTCAACCACATAGTGGGGGGGAGGGAAATTCTTGTTTGAAGAGAAAGGAGAACATATTGGAGTTGCTGCTACGGAAGGTTGAATTGTCAGAAGAAATGTGATGGAGACAGAGCAAGTGGGCAATCTGAAGAATGGAATGGAGACCTTACAGGAAGTGGGCTGTGAGAAACTGTATTTGAGAGAGCTGTGGGAGTCAAGAGGCTTATAATAAACATTTGGTGATAACTGATTCACAAAATGGAGATGGAGAAGTCGAGGAAGGGAAAGGAGATGTCGGAGATTGTCCATGTGAATGTGAGAGAAGGGTGGAAATTTGAAGCAAAGTTGATGAAAATTTCCAGTTCAGAGCACGATGGTGGTGCAGAGATAGTCCAATGCACTGATTGTCCTGAGACGGCAGATAGTATTTGCCAGGCTGATTGAATCTCAAAGGGAAAATTGGCCACTTTCACAACAATTTTACGATTTGTATTTATTAAGGGAAATTTTGCACACTGAAGTCAGAAGTAATGAGTCCACTAGCACCTTTTTAGATTTTAAAGATTAAATTAAAACATTTATTAAAAGAAAACACACATGGTTACAGTTACACAATTACATTTAGTCTTTTCACAGTTTCCAAAATATTTCTACTTAATAGACGCCTAATTAGATACCCTTTATAGGCAACAGTCAAAATAGGCTCTTAATTAATAAAACATCCAGCAATATTACCACAGGCACCCACTGTTGCTTTAAGGGAGCTATTTCAGCTTCTCTCTCCCTCTCGCATGAAACCTCCAAAGGCTTTTAACACAAAGTTGGTTACTGGCACAGCACATTTCTGCCGGGTAACTAGGGGCTTTTCCACAGGTCTGTTTCATACAGTGTACCTTCCCAGGTCTCACACAACCACTCCCCAACATATTCTTTAAATATATGTTCTCCCTTTTGATCTGTAAATCCCATTGTTTCAACCTTTCTTAGGAAGTTACTTACCCCAGAATGTAAAAATCTTTCATGTTGTCCTTATGGCCAGAACTTCTGGGAAAAATAAACTTAATAACTTTGCCCTATTTATCTTGCCAGTTGTAAACAACTTATCAGTGTCCCTTTGCAAATCAAAAAGCCTCTCAACTTATCTAAAAATACAAATTCCATTCACATCGTACCTGATGAGGCATCAACCTAGCTTAGTCATCTCCATTGGAAAACCGATAAATCCCCAGGGCCTGGTAATCGACTTCCCAGGGTACTAAAGGAGGTGGCCATTGGAAATAGTGGATGTGTTGGTTGTCATCTTCCAAAATTCTGTAGATTCTGGAACAGTCCTGGCAGATTGGAGGGTGGCAAATATAACCCCACTATTTAAAAAAGGAGGGAGGGAGAAAACAGGGAATTACAGACCGGTTAGACTAACTGCAGCAGAAGGGAAAATGCTGGAGTCTATTATAAAGGATGTGATAACAGGACACTTAGAAAATCTCAACGAGATTAGACAAAATCAACATAGATGTGTGAAAGGGAAATCATGTTTGACAAACCTACTGGAGTTTTTTGAGGATGTAACTAGCAGAATAGATAAGGGAGAACCAGTGGATGGATTTTCAGAAAGTTTTTGATAAAGCCCCCCATAGTGTGCGAAGGTAAAGCACATGGAATTGGGGGTAATATATTGGCATGGATTGGGAATTGGTTAGCAGACAGGAAACTGAGAATAGGAATAAATGGGTCTTTTTTGGGGAGGCAGGCAGTAACTAGTGGGGGACCGCAGGATCAGTGCTTGGGCCCCAGCAATTCATGATAAAGATCAGTGATTTGGATGAAGGAACAAAATGTAATATTTCCAAGTTTGCTGATGACACAAAACTTGTTGGGAATGTGAGTGGTGAGGAGGGTGTTAAGAGGCTTCAAGGTGATTTAGACAAGTTGAGTGAGTGGGCAAATACATGGCAGGTGCAGTAGAACATGGATAAGTGTGAAGTTATCCACTTTGGTAGGAAAAACAGAATGTAGAATATTATTTAAATGGTGATAGATTGGGAAATGTTGATGTACAAAGGGACCTGGGTGTCCTTGTACACCAATCACTGAAAGCAAGCATGCAGGTGCAGCAAGCAGTTAAGAAGGCAAATGGTGTGTTGGCCTTTATTGCGAGAGGACTTGATTACAGGAGCAAGGATGTCTTACTGCAGCTGTACAGGGCCTTGGTGAGACCACACCTGGAGTATTGTGTGCAGTTTTGTCTCCTTTCCTAAGAAAGATATTATAGCACAACTGATGGTAAATGTTAAGCTGCTCATATCCCAAAGGGAAACTTGAAACAACTGCCACAACTGGTTTGCAATTTGTATTTTTATTTCGAGGCGCGTGCCTTGAACTCAATAGTAATAGGACCACCAAGTCTTATAAGTTTCTTAAAAAACTAAATGAAACCTTTATTAATAGAAGATCTGATTTTAAGCGCATACATCGGGCTACAAATTGCTACTATGATAACTTCTAAATCCCCTAATTAATCTAACTCCCAGTTACACTTCCGCTAAGGCAACAGGAAGACAAATTTTAAAAAACCCAGGCAAACTAATACACAAAACCCTGAACAGCTGAAGTCAAAGTGAGTTTTTCTTAACTTCAAATTGGGTCCAGAATTGGCTGAGTGGCAGGAAGCAGAGGGTGATGGTCGAGGGGTGTTTTTGTGACTGGACGCCTGTGTCCAGTGGTGTTCCACAGGGATCAGTGTTGAGTCCCTTGTGATATTTATAAACAATTTAGACTTGAATATAGTAGAGTTGATCAGTAAGTTCGTGGATCACACAAAAATTGGGTGGGGTGGTAAATAATGAGGAGGATTGTCTTAGGTTACAGGAGGATATAGACGGGCTGGTCAGATGGGCTGATTAGTGGCAAATGGAATTTAATCTGATAAGTGTGAGGTGATGCACTTGGGCAGGACAAACAAGGCACGGGAATACACGATGAATGGTAGGACCCTGGGAAGTACAAAGGATCAGAGGGACCTTGGTGTGCATGTCCACTGGTCCCTTAAAGTAGCAGGACAGGTAGATAAGGTGGTTAAGAAAGCACATGGGATACTTGCCTTTATTAGCCAAGGCATAGAATATAAGAGCAGGGAGGTTATGCTGGAACTGTATAAAACACTGGTTAGAGCTAGAGTAGTGAATGCAGTTCTGGAATCCGCATTATAGGAAGGATGTGATTGCACTAGAGAGGGTGCAGAGGAGATTTACCAGGATGCTGCCTGGACTGGAGAGTTTTAATTATGAGGAGAGATTGGATAGACTGGGGTTATTTTTCCTGGAGCAGAGGAGATTGAGGGGGGACATGATTGAGGTGTATAAAATTATGAGGGGCATAGATAGGATAGACAGGAAGGAACTTTTCCCCTTGGTGAAGGGATCAATAACCAAGGGGCATAGATTTAAGGTAAGGGACAGGAGGTTTAGAGGGGATGTGAGGAAGAATTTTTTCACCCAGAGGGTGGTGGGAATCTGGAACTCACTGCCTGAAAGGGTGGTAGAGGCAGAAACCCTCATAACATTTAAGAAGTATTTGGATGTGCACTTGCGATGCCCTGGCATACAAGGCTATGGGCCTAGTGCTGGAAAATGGGATTAGAATAGTTAGGTGCTTGTTTGACCGGTGCAGACTCAATGGGCCGAATGGCCTTTTTCTGTACTGTAGACCTCAATGACTCTATGACTCTATTTAATTCTTTGTAGACAGCAGCTTGAGGCTTAGATGCTGAAGTTTTTTCACACTTGTGTTAGGTCTTAGCATGCCTGCGCTTACACACAACCTTCTCTCCTTTATACATATTTTCCTCTTTGAATGCAAATTCCCATTGTTTCACTATGTCTTTGGACTTTATCTCTGTAATAATAAAATCTCTCATAGTACCAATTTTACCAGTAACCTTTGGGAAAAATAAACACACTGGGCAGAATATTCCCATTGGCATGTGGGGGTGGGCCCTGCACACCAACGTGTAAAATGACACAGTGATGTCGGGCGTGCATTCCAATGTCACCACGCGCCATCGCGATGTTTGGGAAGGCGGCACTATAAGTTCAGATGCGCGCCTGCCATTATTTAGTGGGCCAGTTAAGGCCCTTGAGGCAGCAATTGATTTTGATTTTTCACAGCACGTGCAATCTCAGGAAGTTGTACGGGTGCAACAAGCAGGTGCGTAGGAGACATTTGTATAAACCTCATCCATGGGCAGGATAACAGGAGTGAATGGGGTCACAGATGTGATGTTTGAGGTATAAAAGTGTGAAAGTAACTTTTACTTGCCTGTGTGAGCAGGAAGACTTCAAAACTCATACCAGCTGCTTGGACAGGAGTAAAAGCCTTGGTCAGGACTCTACAGTGAAGATCATTTCTGTGGCCTGCAGGTTTCAGGAAGCCTTCCCTTAGCCTGGGAATGGGAGCGAACTCTCCACTGGAGGCTCCTCCTCTAAGGGGGGAGGGCCAGAAGGGCGAGGAAGCCAGGAGTCCACATTCAGCCACCAGGGGAGCCACCTTTGGGAGGAGAGGTGCAGGCACAAGGGGCGCAGGGCCAAGAGGTTGTCCAAGGTGGAAGGGGCCGCAGAAGATGCCACTATCCTGCTGCCAGGGTTTACAGGCAGTGAAGCAGCTACCTCAATATGTCTGAGGTGCAGTGCTGAAGGAGGCTCCGTCTGTCAAGGGAGACAGTGAACTCTATCTGTCAGATGATTGGGCCTGAGATCTCCCCTAACTGTGTGGGTGGACACCCCATGCCAGTGGCTCTGAAGGTCACAGCTGCCCTTAACTTCTATGCATCTGGCTCCTTCCAGGGTCGGTGGGTGATCTTTGTGGTGTCTCCCAATCAGCTGTCCACACTTGTGTCAAGCAGGTTACAGACGCTCTGTTCAGACGGGCATTGACCTTCATCCACTTCCGCTGTGACCAGGCAAGCCAGACACAGCGAGCCAGAGGCTTCGTGGCCATTGCTGGCTTCCCCTGTGTCCAGGGTGCTATAGACTGTACACATGTGGCCATCAAGGTGCCAGCAGGTGAGCCCGGTGCCTTCGTCAACAGGAAGGGCTTCCACTCCATGAACGTGCAGATAGTGTGTGACCACAGGATGCTGATTCTACAAGTCTGTGCAAGGTACCCAGGCAGCTCCCACGACGCCTACATCCTCAGACACTCCCAGGTGCCGGGGCTCTTCAGTGCTCCAGCCCGGCTGGATGGATGGCTGCTGGGTGACAAGGGCTATCCCCTCAGAAGGTGGCTCATGACACCTCTCCCCCATCCAAGAACAGAAGCTGAGCAGCGGTACAATAGGAGCCACGGCTCCACAAGGGCTGTGATGGAGAGAGCCTTCTCAAGATGCGCTTCCGATGCCTGGACCGCTCAGGGGGTGCACTCCAGTACCCCCCAGATCGTGTCTCGGTGATATTGGTTGCATGCTGCGCTCTCCACAATCTGGCACTGGAAAGGGGAGATACAGTGGACGATGAAGATGTCGACGTAGTGGCTGCAGCTGCACACGATGAGTCCAGCAGTGAGTCCGAGGATGAGCATGCACAGGGAAATGCTGAAGAGCTAGATGCTTACCCAGGCATACTCCAGGGAGGCAGGGACACCCGGGATGCTTTAATCCAAAGAATCTTCAGCTAGCTCAACGCACACCAGGGCTGCAGGCTCCATACTCGATACCTGAGTGCTAAATCAGCCTGGATAGTAACATTAACTAAGGCCCTTGACAATAAAGCTCAGTGTCAAACAACTCACTTGTAAGTAGATAATCTCACATTTATCCACATTATACTGCATCTGCCAAGCATTTGCCCTCACTCAGCTTGTCCAAATCACACTGAAGCATCTCTGCAACCTCCTCACAGCTCACCCTCCCACCCAGCTTTGTGTCATCTGCAAATTTGGAGATATTACATTTAATTCCCTCATCTAAATCATTAATATATATTGTGAATAGCTGGGGTCCCAGTACCAATCCCTGCGGTACCCCATAGTCGCTGCCTGCCATTCAGAAAAAGACCTGTTTATTCCTACTCTTTGTTTCCTGTCTGCCAACCAGTTTTCTATCCATCTCAGTACACTACCCCCAATCCCATGTGCTTTAATTTTACACACCAATCTCTTATGTGGGACTTTGTCGAAAGCCTTCTGAAAGTCCAAATAAACCACATCCACTGGCTCCCCCTCATCAACTCTACTAGTTACATCCTCGAAAAATTCCAGTAGATTGGTCAAGCATGATTTCCCTTTCGTAAATCCCTGCTGACTCTATCTGATTCTGCCACTGTTTTCCACGTGATCAGCTATTAAATCTTTTATAATGGACCCTAGAATTTTCCCCACTACCGACGTGGTCTATAATTCCGTTTTCTCTCTACCTCCCTTTTTAAATAGTCACTTCTACCCTCAGCACCTTCCTTTCTGTTCCGAGACATTTCCTGAGAATTCCCATCTATCCGTCTTCTCTTTCACCTGCTCATTTCCAATCCTTCTCGGATTTAAAAGGGTGACAGAAAAAAGTTTTTGATCTACAGACTAGCTCATAATCATTAGCTATCTCTGCTGCTTGTCTAGCCATTTTAACCCTCTGTTCTTCCACATGAGATCTAATTACTGAAAGAATTGAATCTTTAAATTCTTCCAAAAGAATTACTGCCCTAAGAGCTGCATATGTTGTCTCCACCTTTAATGCCCATATCCACTGGTCAAAATTACCATGTCTTACTCTCTAAAACTCAATATAAATCTGTCCAGGCTGTTTCCTTACATTCCGAAGTTTCTGACTATACACCTCAGGAACCAAATCATATGGACACAGAAAAGCCTTGTTTTACTGCATCACATTCCACAGATCCTTCCTATGACAGTGATGCATATACCTCATGAGCTCTACCTACCAACCTGGACTGTAAAAGAAACGGCCAGATTTCTTGTGGCTATTTCAGATGCTTAGCTTTCTTCTCAAACTAAATTAAGAATACCTCTACATCCCTTTTCCCAAACTTTGGAAGAGCCTTGGAAAGGCTGCTCATAATGGCCAGGAGAAGGGCTCAGCAGAGGGGCAATGTTCCTGATGCAAGTCTGGAGGGTAGACCAGGCCGGAGGGTAGACCAGGCCGGAGGGTAGACCAGGCCGGAGGGTAGGCCAGGCCAGAGGGTAGATCAGGCTGGAGGGTAGGCCAGCGGGGCAGTGTGCCCCTCGTTTTTCAGACGAGTGCCTAGCTGCCCTCCTGGAGGAGGCGGGAGGTCCTTCTTCCAAGGGTAGGGAGGCAGAGGCACCCCCCCCACCTGACCAAACGAGCATGGGAGGTAGCCGAGAGTGTCAGCTCCCATGTGTGGTGCGACGCTGCAAGAGATTCAATGATCTCCTGAGCTCGGGAAGGGTGTGAATACCATTTTGCCTCAAGTCACTTAATGCAGCTGTCAGCCTTTCCCCAAAACCCACCCCACCCCTGCCCCCGCCAACTCTGAGTACAGTAACAGCACCGAATCCCTCACAGCATGGATCTCTCGCTGGGTGGGCCAGCAGAGATAGCCCATGCCCAGTTCACCCTGAGAGGGTTGAGCTGGGATGGGTTCTGCACCCGTAGCATTTGTGACACTGACACCGAGTATAGAATGGGTTTGAAAGTCAGGGGCCTGCACCTAGGCCGAGCACTGGGACTGGGAAGGCTGTCAAAGTCAGGGTGCTAACATGCTGGGAGGGCAGCTTCCAGTTGGCGGGGCACCAATCCATCTGCTGGTCTCTGTGCTCCTTGTGCTTGTGCCTCCTTTATTATCAAAGTAACACCTTGTGGTGCCACATGTGAAGAAGGCAGCATCTGGCCAATGGCGGGGGAGGGAGGGTTGACCTGTTTGGGTGAGTATGCAGCAGCTGTGGGGTGATGAAGAACTGGAGCCCTGCAATGTCTCGCTCTGGCTGGGTTGGCAGGGATGTGATGGGAATTCAGGTGCAGGCTGGACTAATCAATGCTGCCCACAATGCCTCGGAACAGATGCAGACTGGCGGAGACCAGGCCCAGTTGACAATCCTGACACCTTTCGAGCAGCAGGCCGTGGATCTGGAGAGGCCCCACGCACCCATGTCCACCGCTGGCAGTGAGGCTGGGGTGCCATGGGGAGGTATGTTTACCAAGCAGAGGTCACCATGTGTGTCCCGGCAGCAGTGACACTGCTGAATGCTCAGTGACTGAAGCTAGTAACATGGGTTGACCATTGATTATGGAAGGATGAGCACATAATGATCTGGAGGAGCGGCAGGCAAGTTGATATTGTCTCCACTGTAACTAATCAAACATCCTTGTTCTTCCGTTCAGCATCACTGAAGCAGGACCGGGAGGAGGAGGCAGAGGGCCACCTCTCACACCTGAGGGCCCTGAAGTCTCACCAGCGTCACACCATCTCAGTCAGGCAGGCACCAGCGCAGATACTAGCACCTCGGTGGGAATTAGATATTTGGCTAGTGTCCCGGAGCACAACAGTGAGGGCATTTCACACTCGCTTGAGGTGTGGGCAGAGACAGAGTGTGCCCAGGGCACTGGCAGTCAGAGGGCTGCAGGGGACCAGGTATATGCTCAGTCAGTGGCTGATGATGTGCCTCTGGAGTCGTCCGTGAGGCAGCGAACACTGGAGGTCCAGCAGGGTGTGCGGGAGGATCTGGTGGAGATACATGAGGCTATGCGTGGCATGGTGCCCATGGAGGAGCATCACTGATGCAATGAGCACCATGGCCGAGCGCTGTGCATCCTCCATAGAGAGATGGTGACTCTTGTGGAGAGGCTCCTCCAGGAGACCAATCAGGGCTTCCTGGGGATGCGCTCTGACCAGCAGGCCCTCACACTGGCATTGACCTCAGCTGGTCAGTGCCAGTGTGGGAGATGGTTTGGGCACCAAGTTTCACAGCTCAGTGCCCATCCATCCACAATGAGCAGGGAGGTCTGAAGTGACCTCACGTGGGCGCAGCTGCGGCCTGGCGTCTCTGCGGGCAACTCCCAGATGAGGGTAGCAGCTCCTCCGCCCCTCTCCCAGTGACCATGGGATCCAATGAGGCTGCAGCAACTGAAGAGATGGCAGTTGTGGAACTGGCAGCTCCCTCCCAGGCAGGGCCAGCACAGGCTCCACTGGCCAGAGGACAACCGCCAAGGTCATCGAGGCCAACAGGACAGCAGGGTGAGCAGGCTGGCTCAGATGCCACTCCAAGTGAAGGGTCAGCACCAAGACGTAGCATAAGACCATAAAACATAGGAGCAGAAATTAGGCCAATCGGCCCATTGAGTCTGCTCCGCCATTCAATCATGGCTGAGAAGTTTCTCAACCCCATTCGCCTGCCTTCTCCCCGTAACCTTTGATCCCCTTACCAATCAAGAACCTATCTATCTCGGTCTTAAATACACTCAATGACCTGGCCTCCACAGCCTTCTGTGGCAATGAATTCCATAGATTCACCACTCTCTGGCTAAAGAAGTTTCTCATCTCTGTTCTAAAAGGTTTTCCCTTTACTCTGAGGCTGTGCCCTCAGGTCCTAGTCTCAATAACATATAACATTAGATGTGAATGAGTGTTGAGGATGCGCGGCTTCAATGGTATTTGGACTGTCTCTAACATTTTCTAAACTAGAGGAAGTAAAAGTAAAGGGAGTAACTTAAGGGCAAGTCATGACAGGGCAGCTCGCCCAAGTGGAATACTTCCTCCTGTGATGTGGAAAGTCAGGGACACGTCCAGTGTTCACAGCGACCACGTGTGCAGGAGGCATCTCTGGCTACAGCTACCAGAAATCCCTGTTTTGGAGCTGGAGCCGTGGGTGGAATCATTGTGGAGCATCCGCAAGGATGATCTATTCATAGATAGTACATAGGGTGAGGTGGTCACACTGCCAGTAAAGATTGCACAGGCAGAAAGGGAATGGGTGACCACCAGACAGAGTAAAAGCACAAAGCAGGTAGTGCAGGAGTCCCCTGGGTCCTTTTCTTTTATTCATTCAATGGATGTGGGCTTTGCTGGCTAGGCCTGCATTTATTGCCCATCCCTAAATGCTCTTGAAGGCGGTGGTGAGCTGCCTTCTTGAACTGCTGCAGTCCATGTGGTGTAGGTAAACCCACAGTGAACGGGGTGTCAAGCTTGAGTATTTTTGGAGTTGCATTCAGGCAAGTGGAGAGTGTTCCATCACACTACTGACTTGTACCTTGTGGACAGACTTTGGGGAGCCGCATTATTTATATGGCTATTCCAGGTCAGTTTCTAATCAATGGTAACCCCAAGATATTGATAGTGGGTAATTCAACGATAGCAGTATTGCCATGGAGAATGCATCAGTCATGATGGCTGACAGTTAACTGCCAAGTATTGTTTGAAATTCAAACCAGATAGCTTGACCCTGATTGGTCAAGTAATTGCCCTGAGGAATGAGTCAGTGAATGTCTATCATTATTTGTATAACAGGCAGTGTGTGTACATGTTCTGTCTGTGAAGAACAGGACCCTGTGTATTAATATATGTAGTTTCTAACACATGCAAATGTGATAAACAAGGCTTGGCAGTTAACTGTCAGTCACCATCACTGGTGCATTCTCCATGGCAACGCCACTTGTCAGCCAATCAGTGCTCCCTTCACATGCAGTGTAGATTATTGTTTTCGTGTTGGTGTTCTTGCAAGGCGTCCTGGTGAGTGCCAAATAAAAAGCTTAGACATGTCTCTCTCCTCAGGAAAACACAGGCAAAGCACTGAGCCAATGACTAACCACTGGGACTCAGGTCTTCAGTCAAAGATGCAAGCGCTGTCCCCAGGTCATAGTCCAATCAGCAAGAAATGCTATTATGTAGTACCAATGTGTAAGATGCATCACACCAGCTGGAAGAAAGTTCAGTAAGAAAATATGAAAATACTAGTTTTTATTCACACCAAGTGGTACAGTATGACCTTCAGGTGGTGGCTAAGCTTTCATGTTGTTTACAACCTCACTAAAACAAATGAGACAAAAACCATAGCATAATTAAGCAATGTATGAGCAGTACACGTTTGGACATTTTGAATAACTCCCATTAACTATTCTGCAACTCCATACATGGAGCCAGCCACAGTTTCAATGAGTGTCTCCTGGGAAGTAACTCTAACTGCATCTTTACAGGAATGTGAGTAATGAAGGCACAGCTAGTGTAAGCACAGACATGTTGCACAATTTTATTTCTATCATTTTGTATAAAGTCTACGTTACACCCATCCAACTACAAAATGAATCTTTCCACAGTTTTATATATTCAGACAACAGGGCTGAAGAAAAGGATAATTACTTTGGTTGATTGTTCTCCAGCAGAATATTTCTAAACAAATATTGGTCTCTGAATTTTGTCGTTCTAAAAGCCTTCCATTGGTGCTGCTTCTAATGCAAGAATTCCGAAGAACGCAAATTCTGTAACAGTGGGATGACAAATTCACAACTTAAAAACTCCATTCCATCAATAACCAACTAAAAAACACAATGCAAGAGTAGCAACCATGTTCTGAACTGGCTGATTCAAGGATTCATGATTAACCAAAGATTAACCAAAAAAAAAGTTAATTGAAATTTGTCCTACCAAGAAAATACAAAACATTATAAGGCTGTTAAGTAACTATTAGTTGTTTATAATAAGCCAGTACAGTGCAGTTGTTCCTCAAGGCCACGTCAGCAGACTTCACTGCTGCTTGCACTCAGATGGTGGGTTTGAGTCCTTCTGTTAACGAGAGAGAAAAGCACATGAGAATCATAAGCACATACAATGGCCCAAGGTAGTGCTAACATGTATAAGAGGAATGTTACATTAAGTGGGTAACCATAAAGGTTCAATGTTGAATTGCAATTTACATCCCTTCACTAAAAAAATCAATTATAACATTCTGTAATCTATTGCACTAGTTGTTCAGGGAAATTAAATTCTTGAAGGCAGAATATTACCTATCCTTCATTTGCTTTGATTCACTCAGTGCTATTATCTACATACACACTAGTGAACAAGTTTTCCAATTAGAAGAGCACTGGGGAAAACTTCAGTTGCACAACAGGCTGGCTCATAGCCTAAAGTCACTGCAAATCGTGAACTCTAAACATTGGAAGGATAGAGCTAGTGGAGTTTCAGGTGAGAAAACAGAAGGATAAGTAGGGAAAGAACTTGGTACATGAGACCAAAATGCATTCAAAAGAACTTTATACTAAAAGCGGGTCATTGATTTTCATTGTTCAACTTTCACACAAAGACGACAAAGCAGAACAGAACACTCCATGAAATAAAAGCAGACAATGCTGGAAACACAGTTCAGCAGCATGTAGAAAAAGAAACAGTCAATGTTTCAGCTTGGTGTTTGAACTGGAAAAAAACAAGAGATGTAACAGGTTTGAGCAGCACAAAGGCAGGGAAAGTAGGAAGGGCAAGTGAAAGGGAAGGTCTGGGATAGGCAGAAGGGAGTAAATGACAAACAAGTGTTGCAAGGCAAGAGATTCCAATGGAGCAAGTTTAAAAAACAAAAATGGGCCTCGAGGGGTAAGTGGGAACAACACCTCCTCTAGACCCAACTTTTGTTTCTTTACTTGCCCTATTACCATCTCCTTTTACCCTGCACCACTATTATCATCCAATCTCTCTTGCCCTCCACCCGATCACTGACCTTCCCATTTGTTTTTCTTCCACCTTCCTTTTCCCTGTCTCTGCAACTCACCTAAAACTAACTGTTCCCAGATCTAACAAAATGACCAGAAACATTAACTCTGCTTCTCCCTCCACAGATGTTACCTAACAAATATTTTCAGCATTTTTGTATTTCAAATTTCCAGCATCTGCAGTACTTTGCTTGTAGAATACTTGATGGGTAGTTATGAGCGAGGCCAATTTTGAGCACAGCAAGATGAAAGAGCCTGTCATTTTAGATCAACGCATTATGTTATTAGAATAAAACTAAATGTCTGCACCATCCCAAGATGCAGTGCCATATACATAGCGAGGGTTGAGGGAGTGCAGACACATTCCCTAGTCATACACACACTAACGTTGGGCTTAGCTGGGAGCCTGGGCAGCCATGAAGTTGATGACACTTCATTCACACTGACTCAGCTCCAGCAATTCTACTGAAGGGAACAAAAAGCAGGCATTTTTGGACGGAAGCGCACACCTCCAATCTTTAAGCCTCATGCACCCAGATTTCTTATAAAAACTCCAAATCTGTTCTTCATCTGCATTCATGCTAACAGTACCAAAATGTCACCAACATTTTCAAACATAAGTTGAGAGCAAGCATAGCAGGCTCAAATTTCTACAGCACACCTTGAAGCTCGTACATATGCAAAATATAGAATTTCATGCTAATATATATGGCCTTCGCCATAGTCCTTACAGTTGTTTCATTATCTCTGCTGCAGCAGCATAGGTAACTCTACCTTCAATACGAGATTTAAAGCGTGGAACAGGAGATAGCTTGGGTAAACAGAAAGAAGTAAAACATCAATGTGCCAGATGTCAGCTCCTATTATTCAAACCTTATCCTCATCATATGTTACTGCCTAAAAAAAATCTGTTGCTCGAAACTGCTCCAAACTGCAATTTGTTTTAAACTCATTCTAAAGCCTGCTGCCTATATACTAATTTGCAAAAGTCCCATTCATCCAATTTTAAAGTTCTCGTCCCTTTTTTCTAAATCTCTTTGCGGCCTTATCCCACCCCATTAGTAGCCTCCTACAGCCCTACAACCCTGAGGTCTGTGCTCTTCCAATTCTGGTTTCGGGCAGCCTTAATTTTAATCATTTCATCATTAGCAGCCAGGCTTTCAGCTGTGTAGGCCCTAAATTTGACAACTTACCCCACCCAAACTTTTTTTGCTTTTCACCTCCTTTAAGGTGCTCCTTAAAATCTACATCTTTGAGCCACGTAAGGAGATATTAGGACAGGTAACCACAACTTGGTCAGTGTAAAATTTTATTTGATAGCACTTCTGTGAAGCAATTTGCAATGGTGATGTTAAAGGCACAAAATAAATGCAAGTTGGTAACTCAAAATTTGCTTCCTTTACATCAGCATTACTGACAATTGCATCCCATCAAGATTTTTGTTAACAATTTGACACAAGACTAGGACAAGTTGGCTTCTCAAGATGTGCCAATTCAGTTTTTTAAAAAAATTCATTCACAGAATGTGGGCATGACAGACAAGGCCAACACTTGTTGCCCGTCCCTAACAGCCCTCAAGAAGGTGGTGCTGAGCTGCCTTCTTGAACCACTGCTGACCACGTGGTGTAGGTGCATCCACAGTGCTCTTAGGAAGGGGGTTCCAGGATTTTGACTTTGTGACAGTGAAGGAACAGCAATATATATCCAAGTCAGAATGGTGAGTGGCTTGGAGGGAAACTTCCAGGTGGTGGTGTTCACTTGTACCTGCTACCCATCTCCTAGGTGGTAGGGGTTGCAGGTTTGCAAGGTGCTGTTTAAGGAGCTTTGGTAAGTTACTGCAGTGTATCCTGTAGATGGTACACACTGTTGCCATTATGAATCGGTGGGGGGAGTGAATGTTTGTGGATAGGGTGCCAATCAAGTGGGCTGCTGTGTCCTGGACAGTAGTAAAGTTTCCTGAATGTTCTTGAAGCTGCACTCAGCCAGGCAACTAAGATGCCAATTAAGAAGCCACTGTAGCAGAGTTCAAATACTTCACCATCCTTGGAATTCATCTCTTAAAGCCAAAATTAAAATGGTCACAGGCATCTTAGCTCTAATCACCTTTAGGGGTTGGGGTGGTGGAGGGGAAGGGCACTTGGGTTTCACTATACAGATTATCTAAACCACTTTCTAGGATAGAAAGAATCAAGCTATTTTGGGGTTGGAATTGCAGTTAACAGGCCAAGAAGTGTTAATACAAAGAGCGTTCTTTCTTTAACCAGCCATCAGAGTTCCTCTGTGAGCTGCTAAAGCAACTGGTTGAACCTGTGCAGCTCTCTCAAAACAGGAATGTGCTATATTTAGAAACCTGGGTAGGTTTCATGTTCACCCAAGAGAAGCCATTAGTTTAAAATCATTAACATTGTAGAAAATTGATGCAATGTCACAGATCAAGACTAAGGTGATGCCTCATGTCTGATGCACTATTCGGGGATCCTGATTTTTCAACTGTTCCTTCCCTACCTGCTGTGCTCAACGTACAGCTACTCTTCTGCTGGAGCTAGCTATCTAATAACAGTAGTACCCTACTCAATTCAGCAAGTTGATCCAGGATTAATTGTTATTGACCTACACAAAACTATGTTCACACCTAATTTGATGGAAAGAGTGTTTTTGAGATTGTTAGCATTTCATTATTACCTCTTCTACTAAAAGTGGGCAGAATTAATGTTTTCACCCCATTTGTCTGTCTGTAAACAACATCTCAAAAACAAACTTGACAGATTTCAATGAAATTTGGTACAGATACAGTATGGCCCAAGAAAGAAGCAAGTGGTTTTTGGTATAGATGTGGATCTGGGTCCAGGGCACATACTCCTTTTCCATTCTGCCTTGCTTGTCAAAGGGTTAACTGCTCTGATAAAGGATGATGCAAGAACATTAATGAGAAAGGATCTTGGCTCAGAAGATCAGAGGTAGAATGAGTGGAGACTAGGAATGCATTAACTTCTGTTGCTGCCTGGAAGTCATCAGGAACAGTTGTGTGTGTGCACACTCCGCCCTCAATGCAGCAGCTGGGGCCAGATGTCTTTCTGGTCAGCAGGTAGCAGGAAGTGATTTTGAAATATTTGAGGGGGGAGTACATGTGGAGCTGTATTTCAACCCAGTGTAATCCATCCCTGCTTTATTGAAAGGCTGTGTTTATAAGGTAAACAAGTTGGACAAGGGCAGGGATTTTTCAGTCTTGCTAGCTCAGATAGGAGATAATGGGACTCTTAATGCCAGCATCATGGTTTCGGGCCCCACATTTGTTGATTTTTTGAAAAATAATTTATATTTTTCTTGAATCTTTATCTTAATTATCCACCTGCCATTCCCAGGCATTTTGTATTCACTATTGAAATAACTATTTGCCGAACAGTAATGCTTTTTTCAGAAAATAATAGCAAACCTTTGCCTTAAGTTAAATTCTCCATCATAAAGTACCAAAACATGGTCCATCATAATCAGTCAAATTAGCCTGGAATGGGAGCACAATTGTCTAAACATCTGATGACAAAATATCACAATGTTGAAACAGACCATAAGTTTACATTATTTTTGCCACTACAAGAGCATGATTGTTAAAATGGCTGTTCTTAGCTGCAAGTTTTTTTCCCCATCAACTCATTTTGTTGTAAAGGAGACATTTAAAAAAGACACCAACTTGCAAAAAAATGCAGAATTCAGCAACAGCAACTTAAAAGCACCTCACTTTCACAGTGATGCTGATTGCATCTGCGCATGTGCAGGAAGTGCTTCCCCTAGTGTGATGGCACAAATAAACACAGTCTTAGGAATAACAAGTCAGAAAATGCTTTTGGAAGCAGTTTCTAGATCCCCCAACAGTACTAATACCATTGGACAGAACATTAAGCAACCTATTCTCAAACTTCACATGACTAAGAAACCCGACTCGCTGGCTTGGAGCCGGGCGTGGAATGAGCGTGCCCAGTGGGCCACTTCTGGTAAGCAGGACTGGCGCTGCGGGGTGAACTGAATGCCAGGTTAAGGCGCCTGATGCCGACTCTCACCAGACCCCACAAAATGCTCAAAGCTTGACACCATCCAGGACAAAGCAGCCCCGCTCAATTGGCACCACATCCACAAACATTCACTCCCTCCACCACCGATGCACAGTAGCAGCAGCGTGTGTACCATCTACAAGATGCACTGCAGGAATTCACCAAAACTCCTTAGACAGCACCTTCCAAGTCCACGACCACTACCATCTAGAAGGACAAGGGCAGCAGATAGATGGGAACACCACCACCTGGAGGTTCCCCTCCAAGTCACTCACCATCCTGACTTGGAAATATATCGCCGTTTCTTCACTGTCGCTGGGTCAAAATCCTGGAACTCACTCCCTAACAGCACTGTGGGTGTACCTACACCACATGGACTGCAGCGGCTCAAGGAGGCAGCTCACCACCACCTTCTCAAGGGCAATTAGGGATGGGCAATACATGCTGGCCCAGCCAGCGACGCCCACAGCCCATGAATGAATACTTTTTTGAAGTTATTGGAGCTTGTAACAAAGGCAATGTAATGTCTGGGAGGTCCTTAGTCTACATAGACTGGACAACACAAATTGGGAAAGATGGCCTAGGGCATATGAGTTTGTAGGGTGCTTTTGTGACAGTTTCCTGGAACAATACTTTGTGGAAACAAGTATTCTGCAATGTGATAGGGTTAATTAGCAATTTCATTGTAAAAGATCCACTGGGGAAAAGTGATCATAATAGTTAAATTCTATATCAAGTTTGAAAGTGGAATACTATAAATCGCAGTGTCAAAGTCAACCTGTTGTATCAGACGATCCCATTTTCCCAGCCTCAAAAATCATGTTTTTACATATACTTGGTGAATAAGTCAACCTCCTTATCAGGCACGATATACTATACTCATTTTAGTAGTCAGCTTCAAATTTTTACCCCACAAACATGTTTTACTTACCGGTACCTTTAACTGGGCACACAGGATCAAACAAGTGATACAAAACCAGTATTGCAAAGATGCAAGAGTGTTAAGATACGCCACTCTGCACTGGGTGCTGATGACATTTCAAAATGGCCACCAGCCACACCACCAGTTCACTTTTATACTCGACATTCAAATCAGCCTCAGTTTTTGGAAGGATTTTGAGGCTTTAAAGGTCGACTTATCTGCTGACATCTGTTGTGCTCCAGTCCCAGACAACAACCTTAAACTTAAAGCCAGCTACACGGGTATGAGGGGAGAGCTGACAGCAAAAAGGCACTGAACTTGCAAATGGTGATATTCAGAGAGATGAAATTAATGTTTCAGGTCAATGACCTTTCATCAGAACAGACAAAAGATCATCGACCTGAAACATTAACTCTGCTTCCCTCCAAAGATACTGTCTGACCTGCTGGAGATTTCCAGCATTCATTGTTTTTATTTCTGATTTCCATCATCCGCTATATTTTGCTTTTATGTTCAGAGGGACTTGGGGTGCTCATACTAGGAACAAAGTTAGCATTGCAAGTACAAGCAATTAGGAAGGCAAATAGCATGTCTTAAACACAATGGTTACCGCACAGGAGCCCACCCTGTCTGTGGAGCAATTCGTCTAGTGTCATTTCCCCACCTTCCCCGCCATAGCCCTGCATGTTCTTCTTTTTCAGAAAATAATCCAATTCCCTCTTGAATTCCTCGATTGAACTTGCTGCCATCACCAAACTCAGAGTGCATTCTAGATCTTAAACAGTCGCTGTGTGAAGTTGTTTTTCACGTCACCTTTGCTTCTTTTGCAATTAACTTTTAATCTGTGCCCTCTGGTTCTCAATCCTCCCACCAATAGGAACAGTCTCTCCCTATCTACTCTGTCCAGACTCATGACTTTGAATGCCTCTATCAAATCTCGTCTCAACTTTCTCTTCTCCAAGGAAAACAGTCCCAACTTCTCCAATCCATCTTCACAAGTGAAGTTCCGCAATCTTAGAGCTATTCTTGTGAATCTTTTCTGCACTCTCATGCCTTCACATCCTCCTTGCAGTGTGGCACCCAGAACTGGATACGATGCTATTGTTGAGGTTAAACCAGCGTTTTAAAGTGTTCAACATAACTTCCTTGCTCTTTTACTTTATGCACCAATTAATAGAGCCTAAAATGTTGTATGCTTTAACTGCTTTATCAACTTGTCCTGCCACCTTCAATGATTTATGTACATATTCACCCAGGTCCCTCTGCTCCTGCACCCCCTTTAGAATTGAATCCATTTTTATATCACGTCTCCTCGTTGTTCCTACCACAATGAATTGCTTTACACTTCTCAGCATTAAATTTCATCTGCAACTTGTTTGCCCATTCCACCCACCTGTGTCCTTTTGAATTCTACCATTCACAATACTTTAAAGATTTGTATTTGAATGCAAATGTTGCAATTGTATCCTGTACACCAAGGTCTAGGTCATCATTCATATACAGCAGGAATAGCAGGGGTGCTAACACTGACCTCTGGGAAACCCCACTGGAAATATCCATTAACCACTATTCTCAGTTTCCAGTCACTCAACCAATTTTTTATCCATGTTGCGACTGTTATTTTTATTACACAAGCTCCAACTTTGCTCAAGTCTCTTGTGCGATACTTCTTCAAATGCTTTTTAGAAGTCCATGTGCACATCAACAACACTGCCCTCGTCAACCCTCTGTTACCTCTCCAAAAATCTCAAGCAAGTTCAAATTTGATTTGCCCTTAAATCTTTGCTGGCTTTTTAAATTAACCCTCGTTTGCCCAAGTGACTATTATCCCGAAATGTTTGTAGAAACATCCCCAGCAAGGTTAAACTGACTGGCCTGTAGTTGCTGCGCTTATTTTTTTTGAACAAGGGTGTAGCCATTTGCAATTATTTTATTGCAAGGGGACTGGAGTCAAAGAATAAAGAAGTCCTGCTACAATTGTACAGGGCTTTGGCAAGGCCACACCTGGAATACTGTGCACAGTTTTAGTCTCCACATTTAAGAAAGGATATACTTGCCTTGGAGGCAGTATAGTGAAGGTTTCACTAGATTAGTTCCAGGGATGAGAAGGCTGTCCTATGATGGCAGACTGAGTAAATTGATCCTATACTCCCTGAAATCTAAAAGAATGAGAGGTGACCTCATTGAAACATACAAGATTCCGAAGGGAGTTGACAAGGTAGATACTGAGATTAGTCCCCCTGGTCGGAGAATCTAAAACACGGGGACAGAGTCTCAGGATAAGGGGCCGATCATTTAGGACCGAGATGAGAAATTTCTCCATTCAAAGGGTTGTGAATCTTTGGAATTCTCCATCCCAGAGGGTTGTGGATGTTACATTGTTGAATAATTTAAGGCTGAGACAGATTTCTAGTCTCAGAGAATCAAGAGATGGAGAGTAGGCAGGAAAATGGAGTTGAGGCCAAATATCACCATGATAATAGTGAGTGGCAGAGCAGTTTCGATCAGCTGTATTGTCTACACCTGCTCCTATTTGTTTTCAGGCTCATTATCACTGGAGCGGAAGGTTAACTATTGATTTATTAGTTTAGTGTGAAAATAACTCAGGACTTCAGCAATCTCAAACTGTCAGGCTCAGCAACTACCCCAAATATAAGTATACAGTCTCCAAGTAGATGAACCACAATTGTTAGCGTATATTGATACAAAGAGTCTATTTTTCTTTACTGGTTTGTTTTCTCTCATTTCCTTTGTTTTCAGATGATAACAATTCAGGATCCTGCCATTCACACCCACACCACTGCTAGCCATTTCTTGTGTTTCTTTACTTGTCCCATTATCACTCTCTTTGGCTTTGCACCATGTCTTTAACTTCCCCTGCCCTCCACCTCATCACAGCCCTTACTTCTTTTTGTTCTTCTCACCCTCCCCCCTCAGACAGGATCAAAACCCATTTCTTTCACACCTGTCGATGACAAACCTGTTAACTTTGTTTCTCTCTCCACTGATGTTGCCAGACTTGCATTTAATTTGAGATTTTCCAGCACTGTTTTAATTCCAGTTCTGATGAAAGGTCAGACCCAAGACATGAATGGTTTCTCTCTCTACTGTAGGGAGAGCTTGCTATATGCAAGCTCTTGACCCCTTCTTTCAGCACACTGACTTATCTTGAATGTCCTGGTCTGCAGTTTCATTTAATCCTTCGCCTCATGTAGCATTAACATTTTTTCCTTTCCTTTCAGGTGTGAAGAATCACAAACTTCAATAACTCATGGTTACCTCACTTCTCTGGATCCTTCTTTCCTTTTACTGCCCTTTAACTCAATCCCTTCTTCTAATCTGACCCCTTGCCGCGTATTCAGGATATCCGCGAACATTTCACACTGATAGCTGAGATCTAAAGTCAACTCTTGACACATTTTCCTACTCCTCCCCCGCCCACCCAACACAGCCCGCCCTCCCAAACCCAGGCCATGACCCCCATCACCGAACATCAAGCCATTGTTCCCAGGACCGTCACTGAATTCATCTCCGCAGATAGTGCCCCATAACCTACAACATCTCCCCCACAATCACAAACAAGCTGCTTCTACCTCCTTCTCAAAACCCACAAATAGGACCACCTTGGTAGACCCATTGTTTCAACCCATTCTTATCTCACTGAACTGATTGCTTCCTATCTCAACTATATATTTTTCCTTTTTCAGTCTCTTTCCCCCTACACCTGTGGTTCTTCTTTAAGTTTCCAGTTTCGTAGCCCTAGACATCTCCTTTTCACCATGGACATCGAATCCTTGAATACATGCATCTCCCACCAAAAACAGCTGACAGCCCTCTGCTTCTTCCTTGAATGGGGACCCAACTAGTCCCCATTCACCATCACACTCTTCCCATCAGGCTGAACTTGTTCTCACATCAAACAACTTCCCCTTCAACCCTATTCACTTCCTTCAAATAAAAGGTGTCATTATGGATACGCACATTGATCCTCACTGCCTGCTTTCTTGGGGATACGCAAAACAGTTTTGTTCCAGTCCTTTCAGGCCCCCACCCTCACCTCTTTTTCCAGTACAATGACGACTGTATTGGTGTTCTTTCTTGCTCTTTCCCCGAATAAGAATATTTCATCGACTTTGCTTCCAATTTCCACCCTTCTCTTGCCTTCTCTTCCCTTCTTTGACTTGCTTGTCTCTATTTCTGGGCATCAATCAACATTCAGTATAAACCCACCAACTCTGAGCTACCTTGACTACATATCTGCAAACCCCACTTCACGCAAGGACTTCATTCCATTCTCCCAGTTTCTCCACGTCATCTGTTCAGGCGATGCAGCCTCCCATGTGTGTCTTAAATTTTTTCTCAACCGAGAATCTACCCGCACCCCCCAACCCTGGCTGACAGGCCCTAGACCGTATCTGTCCCATTCTCATATTTCCTTTACTTTGAAAGCTTTTGTCATTTAATTTCTCCTTCCCTACACCCAATGATAGTCCTTCCCCTGTGTTGTTTTTCCCATCCTCTCCCCTTTCACTTGCTCAAAACCTATTACATCTTTAACGTTTACCAGCTCAGAACATGAACTGTTTCTCTCTCCACACATGCTGCCAGCCCATTGACTATTTCCAGCATTTTCTATTTTACTACTGTAATTCGTTGGGTTTAACAGGATTCTTTGGGATGTTTACCTCTTGATCAAGAATGATTTACTTTCTGGCACAATCTGCAGTGTTTTTGGATGAGATTAAATATTTTGTAAAAAGTCCCAACAGCAATTTGAATGCCTTCCTACTTTCCAAACAATGGACAGAGCTCAATAGTCACAGAAGTCCCCTCCAACTCCAGGGCACATTCATTTTAGACTTTGGCTATACATGATGCAGGAGCTGGCATTATCAGCTCAATGATGAGCTAGTTCATGCACGTTAGAGAATTTAGAGCTATAATAAAGCACTCCAGCTGGTACTTAAACATAGCCAGTTTGCGAAAAAGAAAACTAACAGCCCATTCACTTTGCATCTTTAGTTAAATACTAAAACTCTACAAATCCCAAAGCACCTCCAAGGCCCACACATGAAAGTGATTTTGAACGTGTAAGTTGTACAGCACGCACTACAAGCGCTCAGGTGGCTTTAAACTCAATTACAAATTATTCTGTCTCTCTGCAGTGGTCACAACTTGATGTTTTTGTAATACTGGTTTTCAAAACAAAGAACCTGTCAAAACTTTGGTTATTACTGCAACAAGAGCCAGATTAAGGTGCCACTCACTAATTAGTACTTGACAAAAGCAAAAACAGAGCAAGTTAGTTAAATGAAAAGTATTATGTAATAAAGATCAGCAAGCCTTACCTACCAGGGGTAGGGTTATTTCTAGCCATCATTTAAACCTAGTAAGGAAAAATTCAGAGAGCAGCTGACATGAAAGTACAAGACTTGAAGCCAGTATAAGATTTTGAAATTCCAGAAGGAATTATCAGTAACAAAAATATACCTAAATCCATATATAATTTCTCAACTGTTAAAACCTCAATACTATGCTGTTTCATACTGTAAAAACATTTAAAGTAGATTTCTTAGCGCAAATAAACATCAAAAGCAAAGTTAAATTTGGACTCTTTGGACCATTATATATCAATCATTCAAGGTAAACTACACCCTCCATTATAGTTCAGTTTACAGCAGTTAGACAAAGTTATATATAGAAATATACCATCGGCCCAATCAATGCTTACCCAGGCGATCAGACAATGCAACCTCATTAACTAACAGCAACTGGGGAAGTGGTGAAAGAGAATTTGCATTTACACCCAGGTGTGATGTACAAGTATAAATCAATATAAAGCTCTCTTGGCCCAGTTAAGTTTCTTCAGTGAGGAACAGAGCCAAACAAACCATGATGTTCTATTTTAATCCTTGGTTTGAAAAATTGTACATAAGGTACATGCTGCAGTAGTTGTACTGGTGATTTATTTCACCACATCACAAAGGTTTGGCTCTCAAAGGCTCAATATTTGAACACTAGTTTCCAGATAACCAAGTCATTGGCCCACTGAGCTCAAAATCCACTTGTTCTTGCCATCCATCAACCTTCTTCCTACCCCAAGTTTAACCTGAAAACATTCCCATCTTTGTAAATCTAACCCTTTCCAAAAAGGCATCTGGCCTATCAAGAAACAACAAACTCATTACCAAAGGCCAGTAATATCCTAGAAAAATCTTTATCATTTATTCAGCACCTAGATAAGATCCTGGAAGAGTCCCACTGATTCCCGAATAGGCAGTGTGTGTCTGTATGCTTCTCCCATTTTATCCACCCTCAACCTGATACCCAAAGAAGTGCCACATATAGTAATAATCTTCTACCCCTTAACCGCCCCAAATCTTACACTATTGTTTTTATCCATTTCTCTACCAGCCATTAATATGGTCACAGGTTAAACAGCTGAATTTAAGGAAGTCCTCTAAATTAAAAGCTATGAATATTTATAGCTCTGTCCTCCATAGAACCATAGAACACTACAGCACAGAAAACAGACCATTCAGCCCTTCTAGTCTGTGCCGAAATATTATTCCGCTAGTCCCATTGACCAGCACCTGGTCCATAACCCTCCAGACCTCTCCCATCCATGTATCTATCTAATTTATTCTTTAAACTTAAGTGAGCCCGCATTTACCACGTCAGATGGTAGCTCATTCCACACACTCACCACTGAGTGAAGAAGTTCCCCCTAATGTTCCCTCTAAACCTTTCCCCTTTCACCCTAAAGCCATGTCTTCTCATGTTTATCTCCCTAATCTAAGTGGAAAGAGCCTACTCGCATTTACTCTGTCTATACCCCTCATAATTTTGTAAACTTCTATCATATCTCCTCTCATTCTTCTACACTCCAAGGAATAAAGTCCTAACCTGTTTAATCTTTCCCTGTAACTCAACTCCTTAAGATCCAGCAACATCCTAGTAAATCTTCTCTGCACTCTCTCAATCTTACTGATATCCTTCCTGTAGTTAGGCGACTAGAACTGCACACAATACTCCAAAGTTGGCATCACCAATGTCTTATACAACCTCACCATAACATCCCAACTCCTATACTCAATATTCTGATTTATGAAGGCCAGTATGCCAAAAGCTTTCTTTACAACCCTGTCTACCTGTGACGCCACTTTCAGGGAACTATGTATCTGAACTCCCAGATCCCTTTGTTGCTCCGCTCTCCTCAGTGCCCTACCATTTACTGTGTATGTCCTACCTTGGTTTGATCTTCCAAAATGTAACACCTCACACTTTTCCGCATTAAATTCCATCTGACATTTTCTGGCCCATTTTTCCAGTTGGTCCAGATCCCTCTGCAAGCTTTGAAAGCCTTCCTCGCTGTCCACAACGCCTCCAATCTTAGTGTCATCAGCAAACTTGCTGATCCAATTTACCACATTATCATCCAAATCATTGATATAGACAACAAACAACAATGGTCCCAGCACAGATCCCTGAAGTACACCACTAGTCACAGACCTCCATCTGAGAAGCAATCATCCACTACCACTGCCAATTTCGAATCCAGTTTACGACCTCTCCATGGATACCGAGTGTCTGAACCTTCTGAACTAACCTCCCATGTGGGACCTTGTCAAAGGCCTTACTAAAGTCCATGTAGACAACATCCACAGCCTTTCCTTCATCTACTTTCTTGGTAACCTTTTCAAAAAACTCTACAAGGTTCGTTAAACATGACCTACCACGCACAAAGCTATGCTGACTATCCTTAATCAGCCCCTGGCTGTCCAAATAATTATATATTCGATCTCTCAGAATACTTTCCAATAATTTACCTACTACTGACGTCAGGCTCACTGGCCTGTAATTACCTGGTTTACTTTTGGAGCCTTTTTTAAACAACGGAACAACATGAGCTACCCTCCAATCCTCTGGCACCTCACCCGTGGCTAGGGACATTTTAGATATTTCTGCCAGGGCCCCTGCAATTTCTACACTAGTCTCCCTCAAGGTCCGAGGGAATATCATGTCAGGCCCGGGGGATTTATCTACCTTTATTCGCTGTAAGGCAGCAAGCACCTCCTCCTCTTTAATCTCTATATGTTCCATGAAACTACTGCTTGTTTCCCTTCCTTCCTTATACACTCCATTCTAAATAAATGCCCAACAATTTCCAGCTCAGTAGGAATGGAGTAGAAACGACTCAATGCAAATCAAATCTGCACTAACCAGAAACTGGGGAGACACTGTGTACTGAAGTTATTTGTATTTAACGTTAAAGTGAAACTCCATGTACCAGTGTGTTTTACAGACCAAAAGTTAGTTTCACTTCTGATACGACATTGTCTAGTCCAGCAATGCATCAATGCAACGATTGGACATGCAGAAAACAAATAATTAAAATAGGTGAACAGATTCAATTTTTCACCTTTGTGACAAAGTAACTGTGCAGGTCCTAATCAGCTCACACAACAAGACATTTCCTGAGTTTTAAAATACGTTGTGTTGACTCCCACAAACACTGATCTCTCAGAAATGTGCAAGAATTATGGCAAATATTAGGCCTTTTTTCTATTTAATGCTTTCATTTGACATCAACTTACATGACCTCCACTCTGCTCAGATTCACTTCATCTTTACCTTGGTACAGCAAGCAAAGTCTGTTTGCTTTAAATTTTAGAGACACAAAAATGAATCAATAGCTCTCAGCTGCTGAAAGGGGCATTGCTCACTGACCAGTGTTTCCAGCATTGTCCCAGTTTTCCCAACATCTGTGGTCATTTGGCTATCAATTCAGGTTTGATGGCTAACTTAGTTGTCCTTACCTAAACAAACATTTAGCCTCACCATCTGAAACTGAAATGATACTGAACGCCTCAATCCGGAAACAAAAGCAAACTACCACGGATGCTGGAAATTTGAAATGAAAACAAAAATATTCTGAAATACTCAGCAGGTCAGTCAGTATCTGCGGAGAGAAACAGAGTTAATACTTCAGCTCACGATGACCTTTTATCCTCAAGAGGATGAAAGGTCATCTTGACCTGAAACATTAACTGTTTCCCTCCACAGATGCTGCCTGACCTGCTGAGTATTTCAGCACTTATTTTCAATCTCAATTCTGAAAACTGCCTTTAAATAGCTTTCTCTTCCATTTTGAACACTTTCTTCCCCTCAATAACTCAGACCTGTCAAAGACTTCATTACTACCAGTATCTCTCAAATTCAGCACAAATGGGAAACATCTGACGGAAGATTAATCTCCTCTAACCCGTTTTCTCATCAATGCTCATGTTTTTCAGCAAAGCTCATAAAACTGAAGTTTGTCCTACATATCCTCCACCTTTCCTAAACGAGAACACAACAGCACCAAACAAATGCACTTGTGTGTGCTGGCTTTTTGGTAGGGCTATCCTATTAGCCCCATTCCCCTGATCTTTCTCAATAGCCGTGCAACCTTCCCCTTTAAGTAGTCATCGAATTCCTTTTTGAAAGTTACTAAATGAACCTGCTTCAACCATCCTTTCAGGCGCTGCATTTCAGATCACAATGCAATGTAAAAATATTTCTCATCTGCCCTCTGGTACTTTTATGAATTACCTTATCAAATCTTCTATCAAAACCCTTCATGACTTTGAACACTGCCATTAAACTTCTGTGATCAAGGAGAAGAACTCCAACCTCTCCATTGAATTCAAGTCTCACTATATCTTAACTGCAACATTTGGCAATTTTTCACCTTTCCAGTGTTCGTTGGTATTCTTTCAGCTCAAAAAGAGGAACCAGTTTGAGACAGGCCTATTTCTGCTGGAGTTTAAGCCTGCTCACAACAGGCTTAAGCTGCCAACAATCACCCCCACCACACAATATTTTAGCCAGGATGAAGACTTGGGAAAATGTTTCAAAACCATTTCAGTGTTGTTTGTAATTGACATGATACCATAAAGGAGATTAGAGAGGTGGTTAAAATAGTTCATAATAATATTAACCTTCAGAAATACTGTACATATTATACAGCTATGTACAGGCTTAGTATGACACTAACACTTCTCCTGCAAGGGAGAAAGAATGTTCTGGAAAATAAACAACTCAAACTCCCACCTTAGGGTCATAATCAGGGTCATTTTCTTCATCTGCTTCTTCCTCCCCTTCCTGTTGAAACAAAAGAGAATAATTAAGGTGGCCCTGCTATTTTCCATTGTCAGAGCAACAAGACAATCCAGGACAAACATAATGCAACTACAAACTTGCTTAGTATTTCTCCCATCATAAATGGAAAAAGTTACCTCATCATCTGCCTCTTCGCCCTCCTCATCATACTGTATTGAAAGAAGAAATAATAATCAGGCTTGTTGCATCCCATATTCAACGAGAAAATCATTGCCACAGTGAGAATAGTACATACCTCAAGTCAGTTTGTATAATTCAAGAGTATTTCATAAGCCTTAATCTAACCCCTACCACCCAGCACTCAACTTCTTGCATGTTTAATTGTACAAGTTGAGTAGTTATAAAAATTCAATTGCAAGCACTTTTAAAAGCTTGAGCATAAACAAGACACAATGGACCCATTTAATAAAGCAATTGCAGATCCAGTTACCCTTTTGAGCAAGCACGTGAAGCAGAAGTTTTTTTTTATTCATTCACGGGATGTGGGCTTCGCTGGCTGGGCCAGCATTTATTGCCCATCATTAGTTGCCCTTGAGAAGGTGGTGGCGAACTGCCTTCTTGAACCGCTGCAGTCCATGTGGTGTAGGTACACCCACTGTGCTGTTAGGGAGGAAGTTCCAGGATTTTGACCCAGCAACAGCGAAGGAACAATGAATGTGATATTCCCAAAGTCAGGATGGTGAGTGACTTGGAGGGGAACTTCCAGGTGATGGTGTTCCCAAGTGTCTGCTGTCCTTGTCCTTCTAGATGGTAGTGGTCGTGGGTTTGGAAGGTGCTGTCGAAGGAGCTTTGGTGAATTTCTGCAGTGCATCTTGTAGATGGTACACACACTGCTGCCACAGTGGGGGAGGGAGTGAATGGCACCACATCCACAATCAAACGGCTGCTTTGTCCTGGACGGTGTCAAACTTCTGGAGTGTTGTGGGAGCTGCACTCATCCAGGCAAGTGGGGAGTATTCCATCACACTCCTGACTTGTGCCTTGTAGATGGTGGACAAACTTTGGGAGTCAGGAGGTAAGTTACTCACTGCAGGATTCCTAGCCTCTGACCTGCTCTTGTAGCCACAGTATTTTTATGGTTAGTCCAGTTCAGTTTCTGGTCAATGGTAACCCATGACCCTCATGATGATGAAAGTGGGGGATTCAGTGATGGTAACGCCAATGTCAAGGGGCAATGGTTAGATTGTCTCTTGTTGGAGATGGTCATTGCCTGGCACTTCGGTGGCACAAATGTTACTTGCCACTTGTCAGCCCAAGCATGGATATTGTTCGGACTACTTCAGTATCTGAGCCGTCACGAATGGTGCTGAACAAAATCATCAGCGAACATCCCCACTTCTGACCTTATGATGGAAGGAAGGTCATTGGTGAAGCACTTGAGGATGGTTGGGCCGTGGACACTAACCTGAGGTACTTCTGCAGTGAGGTCCTAGAGCCGAGATGACCAACCTCCAACAACCTCAAACATCTTCTTTGTGCTAGGTATTACTCCAACCAGTGGAGAGTTCCCCCCACCCCCGATTCTCATTAACTCCAGTTTTGCTAGGGCTCCTTGATGCCACATTCGGTCAAATGCGGCCTTGATGTCAAGGGCAGTCACTCTCAACTCACCTCACCTCAGGAGTTCAGCTCTTTTGTCCATGATTGAACCAAGGCTGTAATGAGGTCAAGAGCAGAGTGGCCCTGGCAAAAACCAAACTGGGCGTTAGTGAGCAGGTTACTGCTAAGCAAGTGCCACTTGATAGCACTGTTGATGACCCCTTCCATTACTTAACTGATGATTGAGTGTAGGCTGATGGGGCAGTAATTGGCCAGGATGGATTTGTCCTGTGTGTACACAGGACATACCTGGGCAATTTTCCACATTACCAGGTAGATGCCAGTTTTGTAGCTGTGCTGGAACAGCTTGGCTAGGGGTGCAGCAAGTTCTGGAGCACAGGTCTTCAGTACTATTGCTAGGGTCCATAGCCTTTGCACTTTCCAATACCTTCAGCCATTTCTTGATATCAGGTGGAGTGAATCGAATTGGCTTAGAGCTGCATCGAGATGCTGGGGACCTCCAGAGGAGGCATAGATGGATTATCCACTCGACACTTCAGGCTGAAGATTATAGCAAATTCTTCAGCCATATCTTTTGCACTTAAGACATACAATGTGGCAAAGATTAGTGGTAAGCCAGAGGACTGTGAACATTTTAAAAACCAACAAAATATGGCAAAAAAAAGGGAGAAAATAAACTGAGGGTAAACTAGCAAGTAATATAAAAATCAACAGTAAGAGCTTCTTTAAATATGTAAAAAAGAGAGAGGCCAAAGTGAATAGAGGCCCCTTACAGAGTGAGGCTGGGGAGATAATAATGGAGAACCAGGAAATGGCAGAGGAGTTAAATAAATACTTTGCTTCAGTCTTCATGGTAGAAGACTCTAATAGCATTCCAATACTAAATCAAGGGACAAAAGAGGGGGAGGAAATAAACACAATAACTATCACTAGAGAAAAGGTACTAGGGAAACTAATGGGGCCAAAAGCCAACATGTACCCTGGACCTGTGGGTTGCATGCTAGGATATTAAAAGGAAGTAGCTAGAGATAGTGGATGCACTGGTAGTAATCTTCCAAGAATCCTTAGATTCTAGAAAAGTCCCAAAGGATTGGAAAACTACCAATGTAACACCCTTATTCAAAAAGGGAGGGAAACCAAAAACAGACAACTATAGGCCAGTTAGCTTAACATCTGTCATTGGGAAAAGTTTTAAGCGTCTATTATAAAGGATGCAAGATCAGAGCATTTAGAAATACATAATATAATCAAACAGTCAGCATGGCTTCATGAAGGGGAAAATCATGCCTGACAAATTTATTAGAACTCTTTGAGGTGATAACAAGCAGGATAGATAAAAAGGGAAGCCAGTAGATATAATATATTTGGATTTCCAAAGGGCATTCGATAAGGTATGGCACATAAGGTTACTCAAGGTAAGAGCCCATGGTATTGGGGGCCATGTATTAGCATGGACCAAGGACTGGCTAACTAATAGGAGACGGAGTTGGGATAAGGAGAGCATTTTCAGGATGGCAACCTGTAACTAGTGGAGTGCAACAGGGATCAGTGCTGGGGTCTCAATTATTTACAATATGTATTAATGACTTGGATGAGGGAAATGATGTACTATCACCAAGTTTGCAGATGATACAAAAATAGGTGGGAAGGTAAGTGGTGTGGATGACACAAAGAGTCTACAGAAGGAAGAAGACAGGTTAAGTGAATGACCAAAAAGTGTCAGATGGAATATAATGTGGGAAAATGTGATGTTATGCACCTTGGCTGGAAGAATACAGGAGCTGAATATTATTTAAATAGAGAAAGATTGCAGAAGGCTGCAGTCCAAGAGGGCTTTGGGAGTCCTTGTGTGTTAGCTTTTTGGGATTCATGCACAAGTTCAACAGGTAATAGGGAAGGCAAATGGAATGTTGCCTTTTATTTCAAAGGGAATGGAGTGTAAAAATAGGGAAGTCTTGCTAAAACTATACAAGGCACTCGTTAGACCACACCTAGAACACTGAACAGCTTTGGTCCCTTTATCTAAGCAAAGATATACCGGCATTGGAGAATGTTCGCTAGGTTGATTCCAGGTGTAGAGGGATTTTATGAGGAGAGGTTAAGTAGGTTGGGCCTGTACTCATTGGAAAGAATTAGGTGACCTTATTGAAACATATAAAGATTCTTAGGAGGCTTGACAGGGTAGATGCTGAGAGGTTGTTTCCCCCTGTGGGAGAGCGTAGGGCCAGAGCACAATCTCAAGAGTAAGAGGTCGTCCATTTAATACAGATGAGGAGAATTTCTTCTCTGAGGGTAGTTAACCTGTGGGAATATTCTACCGCAGAGGGCTGTAGAAGCTGGGTCATTAAGTATATTCAAGGCGGAGATACACAGATTTTTAGTCAGTAAGGAAATCAAGGCTTATGGGGAAAAGGCAGGAAAGTGGAGTTGAGGATTATCAGATCCGCCATGGTCTCATTGAGTGTTGGAGCAGACTAGAAGAGCCGAATGGCCCTTCTGCTTCTACATCTTATGTGCTGGGCTTCCCCATATTGAGGATGGGGATATTTGTGGAGCCTCCTCCTCCAGTGAGTTGTTTAATTGTCCACCACCATTCACAACTGGATGTGGCAGGACTGCATCGCTTAGCTCTGACCATCAATTGCTGCTTATGCTGTTGGCACCCAAGTAGTCCTATGTTATACCTTCAACAGGTTAACACTTAATTTTTAGGTATGCATGGTGACGCCCCTAGCATGCCCTCCTGCACTCTTCATTGAACAGGACTGATCCCCTGGCTTGATGGTAATGGTAGAGTGGGGGATATGCCAGGCCATGAGGTTACAGATTGTGTGAGTACAATTCTGCTGCTGCTGATGGCCCACAGTGCCTCATGGATGCCTTGTCTTGAGTTGCTAAATCTGTTCGAAATCTATCCCATTTAGCAGAGTGGTAGTGCCACACAACACGATGGAGGGTATCCTCAATGTGAAGATGGGACCTCGTCTCCACAACTGTGCAGTGGTCACTCCTGCCAATCTGTCATGGACAGATATCTGCTGCAGGCAGGTTGGTGAGGATGAGGTCAAGTATATTTTTCCCTCATGTTGGTTCCCTCACCCAGACCCAGTCTAGCAGCTATGTCATTTAGGTCTCGGCCAGCTCAGTCATTAGCAGTGCTACCGAAGCACTCTTGATGATGGACACTGAAGTTCCCCAGCCAGGGTACAGTCCGCGCCCTTGCTATCCTCAATGCTTCCTCCGAGTGGTTTTCAACATAGAGGAACCCTGATTCGTCAGCTGAGGTAGGGCGGTGCATGTTAATTAGCAGGAGGTTTCCTTGCCCACGTTTGACCTGATGCTATGAGACTTCATGGGGTCCGGATCGATGTTGAGGACTCCAAGAGCAACTCCTTCCCACCTGTGCACCACTGTGCTGCCACCTCTGCTGGGTCTGTCCTACCAGTGAGACAGGACATTTTTTTTTATTCATTCATGGGACGTGGCATCACTTATTTGCTTGCACTTGTGGCCAGCATTTATTGCCCATCTCTAGCTGCACTTGTTCCAGGTCTGGAGTCACATGTAACCCAGCCCAGGTAAGGACAGCAGGTTTCCTTCCCCAAAGGATATTAGTGAACCAGACGACTATCAGCAATGGTTTTGTGGTCTTCAATAGATTTTTAATTCCAGATTTTTATTTAATTCGAGTTTCACCATCTGTCATGGTGGAATTTGAACCCGGGTCCCCAGAGCATTACCCTGGATCTCTTGATTATCAAGTGATTATGCTACTGTCTCCCCGTACCCAGGGGAGGTGATGGTGGTGTCTGAGACATTATTTGTAAGATATGACTAGTTTGACTAGTCTGTGAGACAGCTCTCCCAATTTTGGCACTAGCCCCCAGATGTTAATAAGGAGGACTGTGCAGGGTCAGCAGGGCTACAACGCTGTTGTTGCAACTGCCATTGACATTTCCGGTGCCTAGGTCGATGCTGGGTGGTCCATCCAGTTTCATTCCTTTTTTGAGACTTTGTAGCAGTTCAATACAACTGAGTAGCTCGCTAGGCCATTTCAGTAGGCATTTCAGAGTCAACCACATTGCATTGAGGTAGATGATCAGCCATGATCTGTTTGAATAGCACATCAGGCTTGATGGCAGCATGGCTCACTCATGCTCCTATTTCCTATGTTCCTTTGAGTCTCTTTTCAGAAATATTAAATATATCTTTAATGGCCCTCTATCCTTGCACACTCTTGGAACTGAGGGAGCTGGGGATTCATGTAATAGGTCTTTGAAGGTCGCAAGGTATGTTTAACAAAGTTAGCAAATAATATGGGATCTTAGACTTCATGAATAGAGATATCAAGTGCAAAAGCAAGTAAGGTATGCTCAACCTTACAAGGCTCTGGTTAGGCCCCAAATAGAGTATTACATCCAATTTTGGTCACCACTTATTCAGGTTGTGAGGGTAGAGGAGATTTTCCAGAATCGTAAATCTGGGTCGAAGGAACTACATGGTTAGGTTGGAGAAGCTTTCGTGGTTCTCCTTGGAGCAAAGGAGATCTGATAGAGGTGTGAGTGTTTATGACTGGTTTAGATACAATAGATGAAGAAAAGCTGTTCTCATTAGCTGGTGGTACAAGAATTTGTGGACACAGATCTAAAGTGTTGGGTAAGAGATTCAGAGATGATATGAGGAAGAGTTTTTTTTAATTACACACAAGCGAGTGTTAATGACCTGAAACTCACTGCCAGCAAGGGTAGAGCAAATCTGTTCCAGTTATTGGAAGCAACCACATTGCCCTCAATCACATGGAATGGGATGTACCAAGGAAAAGGAAATCCTAAAATGATCATGGTTCTTCATAACTGTTTTTGTACTCTATATGCCTCTATTTATAAAGCCCAGGGTCCAAAATGCCTACCTTTAATCACTTTCTCAACCTACTTTACACAACCTCAATGATTTGTGCACATATTATCCACAGTTCATGCACCCACTTTAGAATTGTACCCTTTAATTTATATTGGCTCTCCTTCCTGCCAAAATTCTATCACTTCACATTTCTCTGCATTAAATTTCATCTACCACTTGTTTGCCCATTCTATCAGGTTATCTCCTCTTGAAGCCAATCACGATACTCTTCACAGTTCACAATATTTTCACGCTTTGTCATTTTCAGATTTTGAAATTGTGTCCTGTGCATCTAAGTCATTAAAAGGAGTGGTCCTAGTAATGACCTCTGGGGAACCCCACAGCATACTTTCCTCCAACTGTTGGCCACTCAGTTTTCTTTCTCTCATACAACTTCATATCCATGCTACCACTGAGCCTTTTATTCCACAGCTTGACAAGCCTAATATATGGCACTTAATTTCTTTTTAAAGTCCATTGACACCAAATCAACTGCATTACCCTCATCAACCCCTTAGTGCCTCATCAAAATAAAAGCACAATAGATTTAGTTGATATGACTTTAAGTAAACCCATGCTGGCTTTCCCTAATTAATCCACCATTGTCCAAGTGTCTGTTGAGATTTCTTTTTGTCCTGAATCATCATTTCTAAAAGCTTTTCCACAGAGGTTAAACTAACTGGCCAGTAGTTGCCACGTTTATCCTTGCAGGTTTGTTCAAACTAGGAGATAATATTTGTAATCTCCATTCCTCTGCCACCATCCCCATATCAAAGGAGGATTAGAAGATAATTGACAAGCTAACAGGAGGCAAAACTGATGTTTAAAAGTAGACGTCATTCTGCTGGAAGAGGAAAGCTGAGACTGTTCAGACATTGTAGATTATAGAAGGCAAAGACAAAACTTTCTGCTCACAACAATCAGACTCCATTTGATGTTTCCACTGTTGTGCGAAAATATTTTTCTACTATAAAGCCAGCATATTGTCTATGAGGCTACTTTCCTAATGCATCTGTCCATGACAGTATGGGTAGGAGATACCACCACACACAGGGGTGGGCAAAGTCCCGTCTGCACATTGAGGGTACTCTCCATCATGTTTTTTGACACGACCCCACCGTGCTAAATGGGATAGATTTTGAACAGATATAGCAACTCAAGACTGGGCATCCATGTGGCGCTGTGGGCCATCAGCAGCAGCAAAATTGTATTGGCCCACAACCTGTAACCTCATGGCCTGGCATATCCCCCACTCTACCATTACCATCAAACTAGGGGATCAACTCTGGTTCAATGAAGAGTGCAGGAGGGCACGCCAGAAGCAGCACCAGGTATACTTAATGAGGTATCCACCTGGTGAAGCTCTAACAGGACTACTTGCGTGCCTAACAGCATAAGCAGCAAGTGATAGGCAGAGCTAAGCAATCCCACAACCAACAGATCAAGTTTAAGCTCTGCAGTTCTGCCACATCCAGTCATGAATGGTGGTAGATAAATGAACTCACTGGAGGCGGTGGCTCCACAAATATCCCCATCCTCAATGAAGGGGGAGCCCAACGCATCAACGCAAAAGATAAGCTGGAAGCATTTGCTACAATCTTCAGCCAGAAGTGTCGAGTGGATGATCCATCTCAGCCTCCTCCGGAGGTCCCCAGCATCATAGATGCCAGTCTCCAGACAACTTGATTCACTCCACGTGATATCAAGAAATGGCTAAAGTCACTGGATAGTGCAGAGGCTAAGGGGCCTGACAATAGTCCAGCAGATTTGTGCTCCAGAATTGCCAAGCCCCTGGCAAGCTGTTCCAGTACAGCTAGAACATTGGCATCTACCCAGCAATGTGGAAAATTACCCAGGTACGTCCTGAACACAAAGCAGGTCAAATCCAACCCAGCCAACTACAACCCCATCAGTTTACTCTCAATCAGTAGTAAAGTAATGGATGGGGGTCATCAATAGTGCTATCAAGTGGCACTTGCTAAGCAATAATCTGCTCACTGATGCCAAGTTTGGGTACTGCCAGGACCACTCAGTTCCTGACCTCATTACAGCCTTGGTTCAGACATGGACAAAGAGCTGAACTCCAGAGATGAAGTGAGAGCAACTGCCCTTGACATCAAGGCCACATTTGACCGAGTGTGGCATCAAGGAGCAAGAGCAAAACTGGAATCAATGGGAATCGAGGGAAGACTCTCCGCTGGTTGGAGAATTACCTAGCACAAAAGAAGATGGTTGTGGTTGTTGGAAGCCAATCATCTCAGCAGGAGTTCCTCAGGGTAGTGTCCTCGGCCCAACCATCTTCAGCTGCTTCACCAATGACCTTCCTCCCTTCCATCATAAGTTCAGAAGTAGGGATGTTCACTGATGATTGCACAATGTTCAGCACCATTTGTAACTCCTCAGGTACTGCAACAGTCCAAGTCCAAATGCAGCAAGACCTGGACAATATCCGGTCTTGGGCTGACAACTGACAAGTAACATTCACACCACACAAGTGTCAGGCAATGACCATCTCCAACAAGGGAGAATCTATCCATCGCTCCTTGACATTCAATGACATTACCAACACCGAATCCGCCACTATCAACGTCCTGGAGGGTTACCACTGACGAGAAACTGAACTGGATTAGCCATATAAATACTGTGGCTACAAGAGCAAGTCAGAGGCTAGGAATCTGGCGACGAATAACTAACCTAACTCCCTAAAGCCTGTCCACCATTTACAAGGCACAAGTCAGGAAGTGTGATGGAATACTCCCCACTTGCCTGCATGAGTGCAGCTCCCACAACACTGAAGCAGCTTGATACCATCCAGCACAAAGCAGCCGGCTTGATTGACACTACATCCACAAACATTCACTTCCTCCACCACCGATGCACAGTAGCAGCAATGTGTACCATCTACAAGATGCACTACAGTAATTCACCAAGGCTCCTTAGACAGCACCTTCCAAACCCACGACCACTACCATCTAGAAGAACAAGGGCAGCAGATAGATGGGAACACCCCCACCTGGGAGCTCCCCTCCAAGCCACACACCACCCTGACTTGGAAATATATTGCCATTCCTTCACCGTCACTGGGTCAAAATCCTGGAACTCCCTCCCTAACAGCACTGTGGGTGTACCTACACCACATGGACTGCAGCGGTTCAAGGCAGTAGCTCACCACCACCTTCTCAAGGGCAACTAGGGTGGGCAATAAGTGCTGGCCCAGGCAGCGAAGCCCACATCCTGTGAATAAATTTTTTTTAAAAATTCCCCATTATCCACACATCCCTTGATGTCATTAGTATCCGGAAATCTATCGATTTCTGTCTTGAACATGCTCAACTATCGAGCTACCACAGCCTCCTGAGATAGAGAATTCCAAAGATTCACCACCCTTAGTGAAGGGATTTCTCCTCCTAAATGGCTTACCCCTTATTCTGAGACTATGTCCCGTGGTTCTAGGCTCGTCAGCCAGGGGAAACATCGGCCAGGCATCTACCCTGTCACGCCCTGCAAGAATTTTGTAAGTTTCAATGAGATCACCTCTCATTCTTTGAAACCCAATAGAATTCAGGCCCAGTTTCCTCAATCTCTCTTCATAAAACAATTCTACCATCCCAGCATTATTCTGATGAATCTCTATTGTGCTCCCTCCATGGCAAGAACACCCTTCCTTAGATAAGGAGACCAAAACGGTACACGATACTCCAGGTGCAGTCTCACCAATGCTGTATACAACTGCAGCAAGACCTCTTTACCTCTGTACTCAAACCCCTGGCAATGAAAGCAAACATACCATTTGCCTTCCTAACTGTTTGCTGCACCTACATGCTAACTTTTAGTGACTCATGAACAAGGACACCCAGATCCCTTTAGACACCAATGCTTCCCAGCCTCTCACCATTTATTGAATACTCTGCCTTTGTTTTTTTCTACCATATAATGGATAACTTCAGTTATTCACGTTGTATTCCATCTGCCATGTTCCTGCCCATTCACTTAGCCTGTCCATATCCCTCTGAAGCTTCCTTGCATCCTCACACCTTGCATTCCCACCCAGTTCTGTCTCATCAGCGAATCTGGAGACATTACATTGGGTCCCCACATCCACATCATTTATATAGATTGCTTGGACCACAGCTCTTTACACTGATCCTTGCGGTACACCCCATTAGTAACAGCCCGAGAATGGCCTGTTTATTTCTAATCTGTTTTGTCTGTCTGTCTGTTAACCAATTCTCAATCCATAGCGGTTTCTTACGCAATCCCAAGTGCTCTAATTTTGTTTACTAATCTCCTGTGTGGGACCTCAAAAGCTTTCTGAAAATCCAACTACGCCACATTCACTGGTTCTCCTTTATCTCAAAATCCTCAAAAACTCCAAGAGGTCTGTCAAACATGATTCTGCCCAAACATATCCTTATTTTTCAGGTGTCCATTTATCAGTGTTCTGAAGGGTCATATGGACTCAAAATGTTAACTCTGTTTCTCTCTCTCCACAGATGCTGTCGGACCTGCTGAGTTTTTCCAGCATTTTCTGTTTTTCTTCCACTTATCATATTCTTTATGACAGATTTCAACATTTTCCCTACTGCTGACATCAAACTAACAGGTCTGGTCTGTAGTTCTCCATTCTCTCTCTTTTTCTCTTCTTAACTAGTGGGGTTACATTTGCTACTTTCCAGCCTGCCTAACCACCTCCTTCAACACAGGGATGAAGCTCATCTGGCCCAGGGGATTCATCAATCTTAGATTCAATTACTTTTGAGTACCACCTCTATTAATACTAAATTTCTTTCAGTTCCTTATTTTCACTAGCTCCTTGGTTTCCTAGTACTTCTGGGAGATATTCTGTATCTTCCTCTGTGAAGACATACAAAGTTAGTTTCTCTGCCATTTCCCTATTCTCCATGATAAATTCTCCTGTATCTGTCTGTAATGGACGCACATTTGTCCTCACTAATCTTTGCTTTTTCAGTTAACTAAAGCAGCTTTTATAGTCCGCCTTTATGTTGCTTGCTGGCTTGCATTCACATTCTGTTTCCCTTTATCAGCTTGGCCCTCCTTTGCTGGATTCTGAATTGCTCCCAATCTTCAGTCTTACCACTTTATCTGGCAACTTTATAAGCCACGTCTCCTTAGATCTAATGCCATCTTTAACTCCTTTTGCTAGCCATGGGTGATTCACCTTTCCTGCTGGGTTTGTGTGTCCAGAAAAGAGTGCGCTGCTAGAAGCAAGCATAAGCAGGGACCCACTCTCTGCAAACAAGTGAAATATGCTCAAGCCTTATGCTTGAGGGAGGGAGGGAGAGTGTCTGTGGAACACTTTTAAGAAAACAGTGGAGGCTGGGTCATTAAGTAAGATAGATTTTTGATAGACAATGGAGTCAGGGGTTATGGAGGGGCAGGCAGGAAGATAGGAGAGTCGAGACCACAATGAGATCAGTCATGAACTTACTGAATGACAGAGCAGGCTCAAAGGGCCTCCTCCTGCCCCTAAGATCTATGTTCCTAAATGCCAGGCCATGAGATTACAGGCTGTGGTTGAATACAATTCTGCTGTTGGCCCACAGCGCTTTGTAGTTGCCTAGTTTTGAATAGCTAGATCTCTTCTAAATCTATCCCATTTAGCACAGTAGTACTTTGAGGGAATCCTCAAGGACCATGAGGTTGTCAGTCCTACCAATACTGTAATGGACAGATGCATCTGTGACAGGTAGGTTGATGAGGACCAGGCCAATTAGGTTTTTCCCCTTTTGTTCGTTCCCTCAACACCTGCTGCAAGTCCAGTCTAGCAGTTATGTCCTTCTGGACCAACATGGTCAGTAGTGGTACTAGCCAAGTCACTGATGGTGACAGACTTTGAATTCCCACACCCAGAGTGCGTTCTGTGCCCTTGCCACCCTCAAGTGCTTCTTTTACTGATCATTGGGGAAACATCTGTCAACCATCCTTCAGTATGAAAAACGACCATGTAACAATTCTGCCTTTAAGCCAATTTTTTAAAATTCAAGCAGACAGACCCTAATTTTCGACATGCAATTTTGCTAATCAGCCTTTTGTGTGGTACTTCGTCAAATACTTGAAAATCCACAAAGACAACATTCACTGCATTCCCTTCATCGACCTACTCCATTACTTCAAATAAATTCAATTAGATTGGCCACACAATCTGTGTTCCACAATCCAAAGCTAAGCAAGCAGGAGCAGCAGGCGGTAAAGAAGGCAAATGGTATGTTGGCCTTCATAGCCAGAGGATTCAAGTACAGGTACAGGGATGTCTTGCTGCAATTGTACAGGGCCTTGGTGAGACCACACCTGGAATATTGTGTGCAGTTTTGGTCTCCTTATCTGAGGAAGGATGTACTTGCTATAGAGGGAGTACAGCGAAGGTTTACCAGACTGATTCCTGGGATGAAGGGACTGACATATGAGGAGATTGAGTCGATTAGGATTATATTCGCTGGAGTTGAGAAGAATGAGGGGGGATCTCATAGGAACCTATAAAATTCTAACAGGACTAGACAGGGCAGATGCAGGAAGGATGTTCCCAATGGTGGGGGAGTCCAGAACTAGAGGTCACAGTCTGAGGATATGGGGTAGACCATTTAGATGAGGAGAGATTTCTTCACCCAGAGAGTGGTGAGCCTGTGGAATTCGTTACCAAAGAAAGTAGTTAAGACCAAAACATTGTATGTTTTCAAGGAGTTAGGTATAGCCCTTGGGGCGAAAGGGATCAAAGGATATGGGGAGAAAGCGGGAGCAGGTTATTGAGTTGAATGATCAGCCATGATCATAATGAATGGCGGAGCAGGCTCAAAGGGCCGAATGGCCTACTCCTGTTCCTAGTTTCTATGTAAACCCGTGCTGGCTCTCCTTAATTAACTCAAATCTCTCGAAAAGGCCTCTTGATTCTCTCCCCACCTCCCCTACCAATTATCGTTTCTAAAACCTTATCCACCACTCGTTGAACTGGCCAGCCTATAGTTACAAGAATGTCCTGAGACCCTTTCTTTTAAAAAAGGGTGTTACATTTATTACTTTCCAATCCTATGGCAGCTCCCCATTATCCAGGAGTGATGGAAGACGGCAAGCCATTCCAATATCTCCACTCCATCTGGTTATGCTTTGGTAACAGTTTGATATATGTCCCCCTGCACGAAGTACAAAATAGATGGTAATGTACTAATACTACAAACATATTTACATTCAACTGAAGCAGAACTTTTGAATTACCAAGAGATGAAATAGTACAAGATCCACTTTTGTTCAATGTTAACTGACAGTGCGCTATAAAATTTTCCCCAATATTCGCTCTACTAATCAAGAATCAAGGTATGGTTAATTGAACGTCTTTAAAGAAATTAAAGAAAGAATGACAGATCTACTGTTGCGAACGTTAATAATACTAATCTACACTCCATTTGAAGGTTTGCTTGAATCTTTTGGTCCATTAGTGCAAGCTTTTTTTTCCTCCCTTCAATATCGATGCTTTACCGCCTTGCTTGTTGAATGGTACCTGTTTAAGTAAATATACAGGTAAAGCACTTCACGTGTATGGTGTGCAAGGCACCTTCTACTAAAATTGGCATCTGTTTAAAACTGTTACTGTAACACCTGTGACCAGTCATTTTTTTTATTGATCACTGTTACAATTGAAATTAATCTTTCCTATTAGAATACAGCTTTTAAAGCCCCAGAATTTGCTATTCTGTAGAGTGTAACTATTTCTAAACATAAGATGGTCTGCACTCGTGCTTCATAGTTTTCCTTCTATATGCTGTTACTGGGCTGCGAAGAATGCGGTTGCCAAAAGTTACGCTGTACCAAAATGCAGCACATAGCACCTTAATTGCTTCTATTTAAATTTAGAAAAGAGCTTACATCATCATCGTCATCTTCAATTGCTTCTCCTGTGAAGTATAACACTGCTCGTGGAATTATGCGTTCATGCAAGAAATGGCCAATTTCAAAGTCAGCAGCAAGTATTGCCTCCGAATCTTCATCCTACAACAGTAGAAATGTAAAACCTCAAGTTCTAGCAATGATTTAATCTAAAGACAATCCTGATACAAGACATCAAGTTTAACTTTAATGCAGCCAATGTTGACCTTGCATCTTTGCTCCATTTTTCAATTGCTGTATGTTGCTCACCTCAAGACATTGCTCCTTTAAGAACTTTAAATTAGATCAGGCAAATATCTGCCTCTTCGCCACTATACCCATCCTGGGATCCAAGGTGTCATTCTGAACCACTACCCCAAGATTGTTAACAAGTAACAGATTTGCCCATGTAACAAAGTCCACTTAGCAATCAAGAAATCTAATTTATAAGGAAGATTAGTTTCAACAGTTAAAAACTTTAAATAAAAAATTACAATATATTAAAGAATTAAAGGATTGCAAATGTTAAGAGTCAACTTACCAACTCTCCATTCTCTGGAACTGCAAGAGAAAAAGTAAATTAGAAAATTTACAAGCATTCCAAGACAGTCAAATCACATTAACACTGTTCACACTCACCTTCAGGAGGACAAAAAAAATTGAAGAAAGAGTCATTTGGTACAGTTTTTGTAACGGTTCTAACAGTGCCACGACCCTTATGCTTCTGCTTCTTTTTAATGGTTTTCATTGTGATGTTCTTTCCCTTCTTCCAGTCAATCTGGCACCTGCATTGGAAGTTGCAGATTTCTTTTAAGAACATTCTCTGTGATTGGATAAGCTTTTCAGCCAAGCATTACAGATGTTCCGATTAGGCACTTTACAGCCTTCCGTATTTAACATAGAGTTCAACGACTTCAGACCATGAACTATCTCCTCCATCTTTACCCCTTTTTTAATCCCATTTTTAAAATTTTATTTTTATTTACTTTAAGATATTATCCTCTTCCCCAACCTCCCTCCCACCCACCCTCCCTCCCTCCGACAGGGCCATCTGTCACTTATTGTAATGTTTTGCTTTCAGGGTACTGACCCTTGTTCTGCTATTAACACATTCTGCTATCTTATCTTTATGCCACTCAACACCTTTAGTCTTTAACACTACCATTAACACTCCCTTTGTCTCGCGTCCACAGCATCTTTGTCAATCTCTGCCGAGCTCTCACTTATCCCTGACCTATTTTGCTCCACCTGCTCCAACCCCTCAAACAGTATAAAATACATCACATTTCTACTTCTCTTTAGCTCTGAAGATCATACGGACTCAAAACATTAACTGTTTCTCTCTACAGATGCTGCCAGACCTGAATTTTTCAGTATTTTCTGCTTTTATTTCAGATTTCCCACATTTGCAATATTTTATTTTTATACTACAGATGTACTGTGGTAGGAAATGAAGAGGCTTTTTACTTCAGTTCTTCAGTATTCAACATTAAGCAGCTTAGTTTACCATCCTTCCTGCTCCCTGGCAAATATTTTGCATTCCATGCTAGAAGTTCAAAAATCTACTTGTCATTCACCTCACTTAAAAGGTCTATTTTACACCAGTGAAGGGTGGAAATTCAAAGCCTACTGAACATCTCTAGCATCACCAAGTAACTTCCAATAAAAATTCATTCTATATCACCCTACAGCAGGAATGAGGGAAACTTAGCTCATGGGCCACATCTGACTGCCAGACCACTTCTGGCCCCCAGCCCACAACAGGGGTCCCAAGGGAAGCAGTTCAAGGCAAGTCAGCCTATGATTGACCTGAGATGGGCGTTCCTCGAGGAGTGCAGCTACCATGTTTGGATCAGCACCCAGAGAAGCACAAGGTAACCGTGCATCCAAAATTTCTTACTAGATTACTGCAGTTTTAATTTGCACTTTTGCTTTTTTAAAACACATACGTTTTCAAGGTGTGAGAAAATAATTTTTTTAAATATATTTTTGGGGAATATGGTGTTATTCTGAGAAAAGGCAGTGTGTGTATGATTTAATTAAGATAGGCAGAGATTATTAGGAAACAGGTTGACGGGGGGGCGGGGTTTGGAACAAGGACGGAGGTGTTAGGTTTGAGGTGTAAGTAAACAGGTTGGATCTAACATTTGCATTTTTAGATAAGTTGAGAATTTGTTTGAATATCAAAGGGGAGTCAGAGGTAACAAGAAACATGTTTGCATCTTGCAAGAGTTCCATAGGTAAACAGAAGTGGGGATATTATTGACCTGAAAGCAAAAACAAGATGGAAACATGAAAGGTCTTATATTTGGAAGGGTGAGTTTCAAAGGGGTGTGAGAACAATGGAACTCAAGATAAAAGGGGGGAGAAAAAGGCATTTGAGAGTTACTGTGGGAGCTGTTTGTGCTGAAGATGAGGTTCGAATCAGTCATCCAGTCAAGCAAAAAGCAGTTTTATTCTGAAGTTTGGATTTTCACAGCAGAGTTGAAGTGCGTTACAGGTCATGTAGAATGCCTTTACTGGAGAAGCAGCTGTTTGCCTTGGGCAATATTACTGGATTTTCACTGTTAAACATCTATAAGGGAGTGTTGCCTGGAAGGTGTTTACCTGTGGGTCTGACCAAGTATCTTTGAGGGGGGAATGTTTTATAAGACTAAATTTAACTGTGTATCTATAATCATGTGCTCAAGTTCTCTCTTATTCTTGTTAATAAAAGTTTTACTTTTAGTTTTTACAATCCCAAGTGTTAGTGGATCTTATACAGCCGAGATCAATAGGTCCCCTTCTCTTTTTTAAAAAAAAATTCATTCACGGAATGTGTGGTTCACTGGCTAGGCCAGCTTTATTGCCCAACCCTCGTTGCCCTTGAGGTGGTGGTGGTGAGCTGCCTTCTTGAACTGCTCAAGTCCATGTGGTGCAAGTACACCCACAGTGCTGTTAAGGAGTTGGTTCCAGGATTTTGACCCAGTGACAGCAAAGGAACGGCGATATATTTCTAAGTCAGGATGGTGAGTGACTTAGAGGGGAACATCCAGATGATGGTATTCCAACGTATCTGCTGCCCTTATCCTTCTAGATGGTAGTGTCATGAGTTTATAAGGTGCTGTCTAAAGGAATCTTGGTGAATTCCTGCAGTGCATCTTGAAGATGGTAGACACTGCTGCTACTGTGCATTAGTGGTGAAGGGAGTGAATGCTTATGGATATGGTGCCAATCAAGCGGGCTGCTTTGTCCTGGATGGTATCAACCTGCTTGAGTGTTGTTGGAGCTGCACTCATCCAGGCAAGTGGGGAATATTCCATCATACTCCTGACTTGTGTGTAGACAGTGGACAGGCTTTGGGTGAGTTACTCGTCGCAGGATCCCTAGCCTCCAACTTGCTCTCATAGCCAGAGTATTTATATGGCTAGTCCAGTTCAGTTTCGAGTCAATGGTAACCCCAGGATGTTGATAGTGGGGGATTCAGTGATGGTAATGCCATTGAATGTCAAGGGGCGATGGTTAGATTTCTAGTCATTGCCTGGCACTTGTGTGGCACGAATGTTACTTGCCATTTGTCAGCCCAAGCCTGGCTATTGTTCAGGTTTTGCTGCATTTGGACATGGACTGCTTCAGTATCTGAGTTGTCGCAAATGGTGCTGCACATTGCGCAATAATCAGCGAACTTCCCCACATCCGACCTGATGGAGGGAAGGTCATTGATGAAGCAGCTGAAGATGGCAGGCCTAGGACACTATGCCGAGGAACTCCTGCAATGATGTCCTGAAGCTGAGATGATTTGACATCCAGCAATCACAACCATCTTCCTTTGTGCTAGGAATGACTAACCAGCACCTGGTCCATAGCCTTGCCGATTACATCACTTCATATGCAGATCTTTTAAATGTGTCGAGTGTTTCAGCCTCAACCACCAACTTAAGACAGTGAATTCCGGGTGCCCACCACCCTGTGCGTGAAAAAGATTTTCCACATGTCCCTTCTAATCCTTCTACCAATCACCTGAAATCTATGCCCCCTGGTAATTGACCCCTCAGCTAGGGGATTACAAGTCTTTCCTATCTACCCCATCTGTCCCTCAATTAGGTCACCCCTTCGCCACCTCTGTTATAAGGAAAACAACCCCAGCCTATCCAATCTCTCCTCATAGCTGCAATTTTCAAGCCCTGGCAACATTCTTGTAAATCTCCTCTGCATTCTCTCCAGAGCAACTATGTCTTTCCAAGTAAAAGATTTGCAATAGGAAACCAATAATCAAGGTCTGAATGAGGAAACAGCTCTGATACCCGCAAGGATTTCACAAAATATAGCAGTGGGAAAGGATCATCGACTCATTCAGGGCACTTTGGGTTTGCTTTTCCTTTAAAAAGGAGAGTGGTGCCTCATAAGGCATTTACAGCTCACCTTCCTTTCATGGAATGTTGACTAGATGTATTAAAGAAATGTAAAAATCATAAGATCCCAGTGATGGATCACTGGTGAATTCCTCTTGAACTTCTATATCCCCCACCATTTTTTTTAAAATTACAAACATATAAATTAGAGGCAGGAGTAGGCCACCCAGCCCCTAAGACTGCTCAGCTATCTGATAAGATCATGGCTGATCTGACTCTGGCTTCAACTCTACTTGCCTGTCTACCCGCTATACCCTTTGGTTCCTTCGTCAATCAAGAATCTATTGAATTCAGCCTTTAAAATATTCAATGATCTTGCCTCCCCACTCTGTGGAAGAGAATTCCATGAACTATTAATCCCCTCGTAGAGAAAATCTCATGTGTGTCTTGAATGGGGAACCCTTTAGTTTAAAACTGTGTCCCCTAGTTCTAGTCTCTCCAATAAGGGGGAACATCCTTTCAGCATCCACCCAGTCATGTCCCCATAGGATCCTATATGTTTTAATAAGATGGCCTCATTCTTCTAATTGGCAATGGATAATTGCCCAACCTTTCCTCAGAAGACAACTCCTTCATCCCAGGAATCAGCCTAGTGAACCTTCTCTGAACTGCTTTTAATGCAATTATACCCTTTCTTAAATAAGGGAGACCAAAACTGTACACAGTACTCCAGAGGTGGTCTCACCAACACACTGTACAACTCTAGGAAAATCTCCCTACTTTTATATTCCATTCCCCTTGCAATAAATGCTAACATTCCATTTACATTCCTAATCATTTGATGTACCTGCATATAAATTTGAGATTCATGGACCAGGATACCCAGATCCCTCTGTACTACTTAGTCCTACAATCTCCCTGCATTAAATAGTACACTGCATTTCTATTCTTCCTGCCGAAGTGGAAGAGCTCACATTTTCTCACATTATACTCCATCTACCAATTTTTTACCCACTCACTTAACCTGTCTATACCCCTTGGCAGACTCTTTACCTCCTCTTGACAACTTACTTTCTTGGTGTCATTTGGCACTGTACATTCAGTCCTGTCATCTAAGTCATTGAGAAAGATTGTAAAGTTCACTTTCCCACATTATACTCTATTTGCCAAATGTGTCGACTCACTTAACCTGTCTATGTCCCCTTTGCAGACTCCCTACCTCTTGATAACTTACTTTACCTATCTTGGTGTCACTGGCAAACTTAGCAACATAAATTTGATTCCTTCGCCCAAAGTATTGAGGTGGATTTTATAATGTTGAGGCCCCAGCACTGACCCCTGCGGCACTCCACTCGTTACAGCTTGCCAATCTGAAAAGACCCATTGATCCCTTGCAGCCATGTCTCTGTAAGGGCCATCAGGTCATATTTATTTATATCTATTTGAGCTGACAATTTATCTGTTTTGTTATGAATGCGATGTGCATTCAAATGCAGAGCCTTTATTTCTGTCTTCTTACTATTTTTTGTAACCTCTAGTCTTATCTGCTGGCACACATTTGTACAGTGTCCTTCCCTGCCACACTGATTATCATTATCCCTATTGCTATCTTGCTTCAACCCATCAGATCTTGCCCCACTTCTGCCACAAAGAGCTTTCAATAAAGAACTATATGTGGTTTATGACATTATGACTGTACTTGATTTTCTGCAGAAAAGATGGGATTTGGAATTAACTTGTCCTTTTAGTTTTATTATTTTTTCTAAATAAAGGGGCTAAGGAAAAGAAAATTGTCGTTCTCTGAGCAGCTTAGGAGGCTGAAGTGACAGTTCTCATGGGAGCTGGAAGAAATGCTTTAGTCACGCTGTCTGAAGGGGATGGGCTGGACAAAGAAAGAGCAGTAACAGATGCCAATGCACAAAAATACTAAATCAAGAAAGCCCTTCAATGCAATGGACAATAATGCAGCAGAACATCAAATTTGTAAGCTTTGTACAGAATGAATGAATACTTCAGGTAGATGCATAAAGAAACATTGGCACAGCAAAGGGGAACAGAAGATTCAGAGATATCCAAAATCTTGCATTGATTGGTAGCTGGCACGGGCGGGAGAGGGGCATTGGGGTTGGGGGGAGGTTGGGGGCAGGGGGGGTTGGGGGCAGGGTCTCGATACTCTAGATGCAGCATCCACTTCACATGCCAAATGCTAGAACTGGTTCAGCCTAACGTAGAACACAATTCACTCATGCTTGACATCTGCCAGCCAATTAAAAACTTTACTGATGCCTGACAAGTGAACAAACTTTGGTGACGGTAGTTTAGTAACTGCTGTGAGCATGTGTTTGCCAAAGCACATCCCTGAATAAAACTGTCCTGGAGAAACAGGTTTTTCAAAAAAGTTGGCAGTAATAAACTTGTGAAGCTTAGATGCAATGACCAAGCAGCACCTCCTTTTCTTGTTCTCCAGCAAAAAGGCAGCTAGAGAGTGCAGAGGTACCCATCCATACATTACACACAATGAATGAATCCCCCCCAAAAAACTATTTACAGAACTACTGGCTTTAGGTCATCTTCCCCTCTTTCAAGTTTTTAAAGTGAGGAATTGACTGATTTCCACTTGACAACTGTTCAGAAAGACAAGTTCTAGTGTCCCATCACTGCAATGTAACTCATCAAAGTGTGTTATGCCCAACTAAGATGGCTTGGTTTGCAGCCTTCAGCAGGAAGTGAGCAGCCACCCTACATGATTTTTCCCATGTGGAACAACTGAATTCTTATTTGCACTGTGGGAAGCTTGGAAATAATTGGTTTCTGAAAATGTTCAAATCTGGTTATGTGCTAGTTTGATTTCTTTCTCTGAAGTGGTTAGAATGCATTGAGCAACACCTACAGAAAATGATTATCTAAACCCTGCTGGATAAGTCACATGTACATTTAAAGGCAACAACTGTATTGCCAGGTGCTCCTTCCACAACTCTTTCTCCGGTACATCGATGATTACTTCAGTGGTGCTTTATGCTCTCGTCGGGACTTGGAAAAATGTATTAATTTTGCTTCCAATCTCCACCCCTCCATCATTTTCACATGGTCCATCTCTGACACTTCCCTTCCTTGACCTCTCTGTCTCAATCTCTGGTGATAGACTGTCCACCAATATCCATTACAAGCCAACCGACTCCCACAGCTACCTTGACTACAGCTCCTCACATCCCGCTTCCTGTAAGGACTCCATCCAATTCTCTCAGTTCCTTCGCCTCCGTCGCATCTGTTCCGATGATGCTACCTTCAAAAACAGTTCCTCTGACATGTCCTCCTTCTTCCTTAACCGAGGTTTTCCACCCACGGTCATTGGCAGGGCCCTCAACTGTGTCCGGCCCATCTCCTGCACATCCGCCCTCACACCTTCTCCTCCCTCCCAGAAACATGATAGGGTCCCGCTGGTCCTCACTTATCACCCCACCAGCCTCCGCATTCAAAGGATCATCCTCTGCCATTTCCGCCAACTCCAGCATGATGCCACTACCAAACACATCTTCCCTTTACCCCCCCGGCGGCATTCTGTAGGGATCGTTCCCTCCAGGACACCCTGGCCCACTCCTCCATCACCCCCTACTCCTCAACCCCCACCTATGGCACCTCCCCATGACCACACAAAAGATGCAACACCTGCCCCTTCACTTCCTCTCTCCTCACCGTCCAAGGACCCAAACACTCCTTTCAAGTGAAGCAGCCCTTCACTTGCATTTCCCCCAACTTAGTCCACTGCATTCGTTGCTCCCAATGCGGTCTCCTCTACATTGGAGAGACCAAACGTAAACTGGGCGACCGCTTTGCAGAACACCTGCGGTCTATCTGCAAGAATGACCCAAATCTCCCTGTCGCTTGCCATTTTAACACTCCACCCTGCTCTCTTGCCCACATGTCTGTCCTTGGCTTGCTGCATTGTTCCAGTGAAGCCCAACGCAAACTGGAGGAACAGCACCTCATCTTCCAACTAGGCACTTTACAGCCTTCCGGACTGAATATTGAATTCAACTACTTTAGATCTTGAACTCTCTCCTCCATCCCCACTCTCTTTCAGTTTCTTCCCCCTTCCTTTTGTTTCTTCCAATAATTTATATATTTTTCTTTTCCCACCTATTTCCATTATTTTTAAATCTTTTATGCCCTACTAGTCTTTCCACCCCACCTCCACTACAACTGTACCTTGAGTGCCCTGCCATCCATTCTTAATTAGCACAATCATTTAGATATCATCACCTTCAACACCTCTGTGTTCTTTTGTTCTTTTGTCTGTGACATCTTTTGATTATCTGCTCCTATCACTGCTTGCTTTTCCCTACAACCACACCCCCCCCACCCACTTCTCTTTTCTGCACCGCACCTCCCCCAAACCAGCTTATATTTCACCCCTCTCCTTGGATTCACTCAGTTCTGTGAAAGGGTCATGAGGACTCGAAATGTCAACTCTTTTCTTCTCCGCCGATGCTGCCAGACCTGCTGAGTTTTTCCAGGTAATTCTGTTTTTGTTTTGTATTACCAGTATCAGATGCACAGCTATCCATCCAGCCCTCTGTATTCAGATAAGAAGCATATTTGTATCATATTGCTTGCCAACACTACCAATTTATACTAAGGCTATTAGCCAGTTTAACATGCTTCTTAAAGACTAGTGTCAGTGGTAGTGTGTTTTGGGTTCTGTGCTATAGGAAAGATGCTGAGACAAAAAGGAGTTAGGTACAAGACTCACTAGTAAATACAAACATTCATGACACTTCTGAAAAAAAATGGGACTGCTTCTGTTAGATAGAAGAGATAGTAGCATAGGCATCTACAGTGAAAGTACACAGATACATGATCAAATGTAAGAGAAGGTTGGGAAGCTAACTACCAGCATTAGAAGCAGAGACAGACACAGGAAACAGTTCCATAGGTGATTGAAAGGGGAATATAGAATAAGGGAAGAGAGCAGGAAAGCAATTAGAATCCACTGCCGATATGGAAGTTGACCAATGAATTAGCTGCTGCATTTTATATGCAATTCAGTAATGATTTTAGTCATTTATGAACATACAGATAAGGAGGAGTAGGCCACTCAGCCCTTCAAATCTGCTCTGCCAGTCAATAAGATCATAGCTGATCTGATTGTAACCTTAACTCCACATTCCCACCTACCCTCAACAAGCTTTCACCCACTTGCTTATCAAGAATCTATCTACCACAGACTTAATATTCAAAGACTCTGCTTCCACCCCTTTTTCGGGAAGAGAGTTCCAAAAACTCACAACCCTCAAAAATTCTCATGTCCTAAGTGGGCAACCCCTTATTTTTAAGCAGTGACCCCTTGTACTAGATTCTCCCACAAGTGGAAACCCCTCTTGTCAAGGCCCCTCAGGATCTTGTGTTTCAATCAAGGCACCTCTTACTGTTCTAAACTCCAGCGGATACAAGCCTGTCCATCCTTCGCTCATAAGACAACCTGCCCATTCCAGGGATTAGTTTAGTAAACCTTCTTGGAACTGCTTCCAACACATTTACATCCTTCATTAAATAAGGAAACCAATACTGTACACCAGATGTGGGCTCCCCAATGCCATGTATAACTGAAGCATGGCATAACACCCCTACTTTTGTATTCAATTCTCCTCTTAATAAATGATAACATTCTATTAGCTTTTCTAATTATTTGCTGCACTTGCATATCAGCTTTTTGCGATTCATGTACGAGGACACCTAGATCCCTCTGCATCTCAGAGCTGTGTGTGGTTATAATGTGATTGCACTAGAGTAATTTACCAGGATGTTGCCTGGGTTGGAGAGTTTTAGTTATGAGGAGAGGTTGGATAGACTGGGGTTATTTTCCCTGGAGCAGAGGAGATTGAGGAGGGACATGATTGAGGTGTATAAAATTATGAGGGGTATAGATAGCGTAGACAGGAAGGAACTTTTCCCCTTGGTGGAGGGATCAATAACCAGGGGGCATTTAAGGTAAGGGGCAGGAGGTTTAGAGGGGATGTGAGGAAGAATTTTTTCACCCAGAGGGTGGTGGGAATCTGGAACTCACTGCCTGAACAGGTGGTAGATGCAGAAACCCTCATAACATTGAAGTATTTGGATACTTGCACTTGGAGATTTGGAGTATTTGGAGATGCCATGGTATACAAGGCTATGGGCCTAGTGCTGGAAAATAGGATTAGAATAGTTAGGTACTTGTTTGACCAGCGCAGACTCGATGGGCCAAAGGGCCTTTTTCTGTGCTGTCGAGCTCTATGACTCTGCAATCTATCACCATTTAGATCTGCTTCTTTATTTTTCCTGCCAAAATGGACAATTTCACACTTTCCCCCGTTATACTCCATTTGCTAGGTCTTTGCCCATTCACTTAACCTATCTATATCCCTTTATAGCCCCATGTCAACTTCACATCTTACAATCCGACTTATGTTGATGCTATCGGCAAAGTTAGCAGCCAAACCTCTGGTCCATTCCAAATGGATGAAGGGACAAGTGCAGTATGTATTCAAATGTTTTGTTCTTTCATGGGACACAGGGGTTGCTGGCTAGGCCAGCAGTTATTGCCATTCCCTAACTGTCCTCTTATCAAGTGATGGAAAGCTGTCTTCATGAGCCGCTGCAGACTATGTGGTATAGGTACACCCACGGTGCTGTTAGGCAGGGAATTCTGGCCTAGCGATAATTAAGGAATCACAATATATTTTCAAGACAGGGCAGTGTGTAGCTTGGATCGGATCTTGCAGGTGTGTTCCCATGTGCCTGCAGCCTGTGTCATTTTGGGCAGTAGAGGTCACAGATTTAGAAGGTGCCAAAGGAGCCTTAGCCAGTTGCTGCAGTGCATCCTGTAGATGGTACATACTGCTGCCATTGTGTGCTGTTGGTGGAGGGAGTAAACATTTAAGGTGGTGGATGGTGTTGAGCTTCAACTATTGTTGAATCTACACTCAGCCAAGCGAGGAGTATTCCATCATAATGCTGACTTGTGCTTTGTAGATGGTGCACAGGCTTTGGGCTCTCAGGTGGTGAGATACCATCTGCAGAATTTCCAACCTCTGACCTGCTTTTGTAGCTATAGCGTGTGTGTGGCTGGTCCAGTTAAGTTTCTAGTCAATGGTGGCACCCCCCAGGATGCAGATGATGGAGGATTCAGTGGCGGTAACACCCTTGAATGTTATGGGGAGATGGTTAGATTCTCTCTTGTTGGAGACAGTTGGTGCCTAGGACTTGTGCTGGTTGTCACTAATCAGCACAAGCCTGAACATTGTCCAGACTTTGCTGCATTATGGCACTGCTTCAATAAAAGAACATAACATTTGCTATAAGAGGTGGTGGTGGCATAGTGGTATTGTCACTGGACTAGTATTCCAGACACTCGGTAATGCTCTGGAAACCCAGGTTCGAATCCCACCACGGCAGATGGTGAAATTTGAGTTCAATAAAAATCTGGAATTAAAAGTTTGATGACGACCATGAAACCATTTGCCAATTGTTGTAAAAACACATCTGGTTCACTATGTTCTTTAGGGAAGGCAATCTGCTGTCCTTACTTGGTCTGGCCTACATGTGACTCCAAAAAAACACCCTTCCTGCTCTTTAGTGAGCCAGCAAATTGATGAGCTCATGCTGGGCACTGAACTATCCAAGTAGATGGTTGAAAACGAATGGAGCAGTTATTACAAAAAAAAGCCAAGCTTTTAAACAAATAAAAACAGATTTCTATTAGCTGTTCCAACACTCAGAGTCAATATAACTCAATTCTAATTGTATTCATGCCCCTCACCCAGAAGTAGGGACATAAGTTTGACAACTTAGTACACCTTTCACTGCAGCAATTCTTTATTGTTTTAAATTGAATAGAAAAACTTTTATCATCTTCAATTTCTTCTCAAAACAAATGTTCTATGTAAGTTGAAGCAGCTTGCTTACCCTGTGCATCCCATAATTTCTGGCCCATCAAATGAGAAAGGGTCTGACTCATCAGGCTGTGACCTCATCTTGTACGTTTTTGTCACTACTTCATTTGTGAAATATTCATTTGGCTCAAACTTAAATTCCAGAGTAAAACTCTAAAGAAAAATATACACAAGCAATAAGACAAAGAACATCAATATGCAATAAAAAATTAAGCATTATATTTTTGTACACAGCCAAGAGCTCAAGACGATGCAAATTGAAAAATGGCTTGCTTACCATTTTGCATTTGTTTGAGATTGTCAAGTGTATTCATTGGGTACGCTGCAATAAATAGCTTGCAGTGTTAAAACTCACACTGTTACATTTGTGGAGCAGCTTAAGAATTCTCTAAGCAAACATTTCCCAACATAACTTGGAAGCACAATATTTAATTGTTCAGAGGTTTAGAAAGTGATTAAAATTCCTGAACGTGTAGGTGTTAACCGTGTTGGGGTTACTTAAAAATAAACAAGCATTCTGGAACACCTTAAGAGCTGTTTTGCATTGATTACGGAATGAACTGACTCATAACTGACCGGGGAGAACAATTACGACAATTTATCAAACAGGGCTCCGGTTTAGTGAATGATCAGTGCTGAGCCACTGAAATAAACTGCAATGAACCATAAGTGGTCATAATGCTAAATTAACACAAAGCAGCTGTTATTTCAGCTAAACATACAATAAATCTGGGGGTTGCACTGGCCTTTCCTAAAAAGGATTAGAGTTTGTTTTCTTCGATTGTTGAATTAAAAAAATCTTTCATGGGATGTGGGCCAACATTTATTGCCCATCCCTAGTTGCCCTCAAGAAGCTGGTGGTGAGCTCTCCACAGATGCTGTCAGACCTGCTGAGTTTTTCCAGCACTTTTTATTTTTGTCCCAGTTAGAATATGGTGTGGACACCACACTAAGATGTGAATGCTTTGGAAAGGATGCAGAAGAGATTTACTAGAATGTCTCCAGGGATGAGGGATTACTGTGCCATGGATAAGACAGATGGGATTGTTTTCCTTAGAGCACAGATAGTTAAAATGGTCAAAAAAGGAGATTTGATAAAGGCATTTAAAATCACGAAAGGTTTAGATAGAGCAAAAAGAGATACAGTTTCCAATGTTTGAAGGGGAGATAATGAGGAGGCACAGGTTTAAAGTGGTTGGTAAAAGAATCAGAAGATAACATGAGGGGAAACGTTTTTCTCCCCACACGTGGTTAGACTTTGGAATGCACTGCCTGGAAAAAAAAGTGGGGGGGGACAGCAGTTGGTACAGATTTAATAGCAGCCATCATAACAGAATTCAAACAACTACTTGCAGAAATAAATGCAAGGGCATGGACATGAGTGGAGGAGTGGCATTAATTGAATTGTTCTTTGAAAAAGCCAGCTCAGATGTGATGGGCTGAATGACCTGAATGAAATACAAGGTTCTGAAGGGGCTTGATAGTGTAGAGATGGATCCCCGACCAGCGGAAACAAAGATGCAGGGACACAGTCTCAGGATAAAGGACTGAACATTTAGGACCACGATGCAGAGAAATTGCTTCATTGAAAAGGTTGTGAATCTTTGGAATTCTGTGCCCCGAGGGTTTTGGACGTTCCATTCTTGAATAAACTCAAGTCTGGGACAGCCAGATGTTTGGTGTCTAAGGGAACCAAGGGATATGGGGGACAGGCAGGAAAGTAGAGTTGAAGCCCAAGATCAGCCATGATCATATTGAATGGCAGAGCAAGCTCAAGAGGCCACATGGTCTACTCCATTATTTCATAGGGTGTGGGCATCACTGGCAAGGCCAGCATTTGTTGCCCATCCCTAATTGCCCTTGAATTGCATGGCTTGCTATGCCATTTCAGAAGGCAGTTAATAGTCAACCACATTGCTGGGAACAAAAACAGAAAATGCTGGAACATCTCAGTTTTTGCAGCATCTGTGGAAAGAGAAGCAGAGTTACCGTTGAGTCTGCACGACCCTTCTTCAGAGCTGATGAGAAGTGGAAATGTAATGAAATTTACACTATGGGGATTGGGGCAGGTGGAGCTGGATAGAAGGCCAGCGATAGGTGGGGACAAAGGAGGGATTGACTAAGATGTCATGAACTAAAGGGCAAAGGGAATGTTAATGGTAGTGGTTAGTGCTAAAAAAGGTGCTGATAGTGGCATAAAAGGTACAAAAGCAGTATGTGATAATAGCAGAACAGGGATAGCATTGTGCAAAAGAACATCATGGGACAAGTAACAGATGACCCTGTAGGGGATAGGGTGGGGGGTAAAAAAGGATAGAGAGTGAAAGGGGACCTTGGTTAAAGGAACCATTGCTGTGGATCTGGAATCACATGTAATGATAGCAGATGTCCTTCCCTGAAGGAAATTAATGAACCTGATGCGTTTAATGACAATTGATAGCTTCATGGTCACTATTACTGAAACTACCTTTATATTCCAGATTTATTAATTTAATGTAAATTCCACCACCACATTGAGATTTGAGCATGTTCCTAGGCCATTAGCCTGCGTCTCTGGATTACTAGTCCAGCTACATTACCACTACACCTGCTCAACTGCTCCTATTTGTCTTCTTGACCTTTTTGTGTTGTATTACTCTTGGATTCTATGAATTAGAGACTTGAATTCAGAGGGATCAAATGTTCTGTATCAATATATTGGGTTTTGTGCAAATCATTGAGTGCCCTGACTTCACAGATTTAGGAACTTTCCATAAACTTTAACCTGAAAAGTGTTCTAGTCCCAAGGGCAATTATAGTCAATCTAATGCTCCATACAATGACTCATGTGTCACTGTGGTCTGATGAATGGCCTGCAGAGAGCTTCTGGCCAGGTATCACTAGAAGTGAATGTGGAGGTTTACAGCCACTTTTTCTGAACAGCTTTCTAGGAAGAGTTAAATAGGTTTTGTTAAAAAAGATCAATGGTCTTCTGTTCTACATTGTCTGAGCACATCAATTAAAAATAAAAACAAAAAAACTGCGGATGCTGGAAATCCAAAACAAAAACAGAATTACCTGGAAAAACTCAGCAGGTCTGGCAGCATCGGCGGAGAAGAAAAGAGTTGACGTTTCGAGTCCTCATGACCCTTCGACAGAACTTGCGTTCGAGTCGGACTCGAACGCAAGTTCTGTCGAAGGGTCATGAGGACTCGAAACGTCAACTCTTTTCTTCTCCGCTGATGCTGCCAGACCTGCTGAGTTTTTCCAGGTAATTCTGTTTCAATTAAAAATAAGCTCTGGGCCTTTAAGCCTCAGTATCAAAGGTATGATTCATTCACTCCAAGACTGAGATAAGATGGCCATCGACTAAGAATTTTATTGAGCAAGAGATGTGAAAACCAAGGGTACATCCACCTTAAGGTAGAAAGCCAGCTTTCATGGACAGATCTTAGCCTGACATTCTGAAAACCAATAAATGAACAGAGACCAACATTAACGCACCAAGCAGTGTATGATTATTATGAAGAACATTTATGCCGCCCAAAATTGTTCTTACTTGTCATGCAGCATGTGGGAGGTATGATCAGTAAATTCACAGATGACAAAAATTGGTGGTGTTGTAGATAGTGAGGAGGAAAGCCTCAAATTACAGGACGATATAGATGGGCTGGTAAGATGGGCAGAGCAGTGGAAAATGGAATTTAATCCTGAGAAGTGAAAGGAGATGCATTTCGAGAGGACTAACAAGGCAAGGGAATACAATGAATGGTCGGATCCGAAGAAGTACAGAGGATCAGGTGGTGTACATGTCCATAGATCCCTAAAGGCAGCGGTACAGGTAGATAAGGTGGTTAAGGCAGCAAACGGGATTTTTTATTCCATGCCTTGGCTAATAAAGGCAAAAGCAGGGAGGTTATGTTGGAGCTGTATAAAATGCTACTTAGGCCTTAGTTGGAGTACTGTGTGCAGTCCTGGTCACCACACTATAGGAAGAATGTGACTGCAATTGAGAGGGTGCAGAGGAGATTCACCAGGGTGTTGCCTGGGCTGGAGAGTTTCAGCTATGAAGAGAGACTGGATAGGCTAGGATTGTTTTCCTTAGAGAAGAGAAGGCTGAGGGGAGCCTCATAGAGGTATATAAAATTATGAGGGGCAAAGATAGGGTAGATAGGAGGAAACTTTTCCCCTTAGCAGATGAGTCAATAACCGGGAGGACATAGATTTAAGGGGCAGGTTTAGAGAGGATTTGAGGAAAAATGTTTTCACCCAGAAGGTGGTTGGAATCTGGAACTCACTGCCTGAGGGGGTGGTATAGGCAGGAACCCTCAACATTTACGAAGTATTTAGATGAGCATTTGAAAGCCATAAGCATACAGGGCTACAAACCAAGTGCTAGAAAATAGAATTAGAATAGATAGGTGCTTAATGGCTGACATAGGCATGATGGGCAGAAGGGCCTGTTTCTGTGCTGTTTAATTCTATGACTATGTGCATTTATGACAGGGATCACTGGGTTACAGTCAAGAACAACCATACTGTAGCCTAGTTGAGATTATATACTGGAGATTTAGGAGTTTCCTGATCCATACAGCTCAGCTACCTCAGGTGATAAATTCAGGGGCCCCTTTCTCATTTCAAGGAGTGTACAACCCAGCAGGTCTCAGGCCCTGCAATTACTTTATTTACAACTGCATCTCAATTCTTTATCACAGGACATGAAGGACCAACAATAGAAAGACTTGCATTTAGATCACTCCTTTCACTACTAGACATCCCAAACCCTTTGCCAATGAAGCACAAATCAAGGCAAAATATTAAAAACCATGTTGTAATATATATCCTGAAGTAATTCTTACCATTGGCTGTCCAGGATCTGAAAATTTCACCTTCAAGTCTTTCAAATGCTTTAAGATAGGCTCATCATGCTCCTGTAAAAAAATCAAGATTTTAACGTTTATAGGTTCAGCGTCTAACTGAGAAGTAATCAGTTCACTAAACTAGTCAGGTTCTGCAACCCCACCCCCAAAACAAAAACTGAGAAACCACTTCAGCTCCCCCTGCGCACGCAATCCCAGCAACAAGGTCAATTCAAGACCAAATTAAAATACAAAATAAAAACAGAAAATGGCAACATCTGTGGAGAAAGAAACAGGAGTTAACTTTTAAGTCAAAGTTGACTTCTTCAGAACCCTTTTATATCAGGTTTCCAGCATCTGCAGCATTTTGCATTTAAAATTAAAATATAGATGGAAAATCCACAATATTGGCTCTTACTTGCTTTTAAATATATCTCACACACATGCAACCAAATTATGGACCACTGTTCACTATTCAATAACTTTTTGATAAGTTAACCAACTTAAGAGCAACAACCCAAGAATCTGCTGTCCTTTGCTGGTATAGCATCTGAATAGAGAAACACTAAATACTATACATGCATTATTCTGAAACTTGACACCTACAGTATATTTTATTCTCTTGCCTATCCATTCTGCATCTATGAAATAAAAAGGTGAGTGTTAGAAGCACAAGATTTAAAAAATAAGATAAAGAAAATGTTTTTAATGAAATAATAAGCTGAGATATTCACCCTACAGGAATATGACTGAAAGAGTTAGGTATTAAAGCCAAAAATCAGACCACAAATATGTTTCATAGGAACACAGGGGCAGGCTTTTTGGCCCTTCAAGCCTGCTCCACTATTCAATAAGGTCATGGTCTCAGCTCCACTTTCCTCACTGGCCCATAACCCTCGACTCCCTTGCCTAACAAAAATCTGTCTCTGTCTTGAATAAATTCAAACAGCCAGCCTCCACTACTTTCTGGGGAAGAGAATTTCACACATCAATGACCCTTTAGGAGAAAGTTTCTCCTCATCTCTGTCTTAAAAGTTTCTATGAAGTAATTTATTTCAGGCATTTCATATATCAGAGGCTTCATTCAACAGTTCATTGAATTATTTTCATTTTAATCCCACAACGTAAAACGAAAACCTTAACTCACACAAAATTATACTCAAAACATTTGACAAAAATATTTATTTTCACAATGAATTTACTATACTTGGTCTGACTCTAGTTTAACTGAATTTAATTTTTTTTTAAACTAAAACGATTACTAATCATTCTCTACTTCTTCACTCTCTCTCAAATTCCTCAGGACCAACATTCACATCTATTTCCTCCACGTTTGTGAATACTCAGAAGATTTCAATGTCAAAGACAACATCTGTACTATCACTCTGAAGGTAGTGTTGAACCTCATCATCAATGTCAGTGTGCCAGCACAGCCTTTGGTCGCCTGAAGAAGTGTGATTTTGAAGACCAGGACCTCAAACTTGGCACGTAGCTCAAGGTCTACAGAGTAGTGATACCCACCCTCCTGTATGGCTCAGATACATGGAGTATGTAGAGCAAGACACCCAAAACTCTGGAGAAGTACCACCAGTGCTGCCTCTAAAAGATCCTGCAAATCCATTGGCAGGATAGGCACCAATGTCAGTGTTCTCACTCAAGCCAACAACCCCAGCATTGAAGCATTGACTTGATCAGTTCTGCTGGGCAGGCCACATCGTCCGCATGCCTAACACGAGACTCCTGAAACAAGTGCTCTACTCGGAGCATCGACACAGCAAGCAAACCCCAGGAGGGCAGAGGAAACGCTTCATGGACACCCTCAAAGCCTCTGCGAAAAAAGTGCAACATCCCCACTGACATCTAGGAATCCCTGGCCTAAGATCACCCAAAGTGGAGGGGAAAGCAACTGGGAAAGAGTCAAACACCTCGAGTCTCATCGCCAAGGGCTAGAAGCCAAGCATTGACGGCAGAAGTTGTGTGGGGCAACACAGGTACCCCACCCACCCATTCCCCCTACCACCATCTGCCCGTGTGTGACAGACTGTAGGTCAAGCAATGGAGTCTTCAGTCACTGGAGAAATCATTTTTAGTGTTGAAGCAAGTCACCCCCGCCCCTAAGGGTCAGCCTAAGACGAACATCTCTACATTTCCAGCATTTGCTGAAACATTAAATACTTCAGGACAGACCATATTAGAAGTTCTTCCTTCTTGAGCCAAAACAAAGGTTTCTTGCTGATCCTACCTAGCTGTTATATTTCCTGATGTTTTCGAGAGTGTTTTGGTTTGGTCATTCCCACAAGGACAGTGGGTCAGGTGGCTCATTTAAGGGTGGCAATCGTATTTTTACCATTTGCACAACACACTTTCTCCCCACTTTCTTGCATCACAATAATCACATGCCTCTGATCTATTGCCAATATCATACTCTGGGTCTGACTCAATTATGAGGGTTATAGATGAAAGCTTCCTTCAGTAGACTTGATCTCTTACTTGCAGCACTGGTCCCTCCTGTCAGTCTGTCAACTTCTCACCTTTTTTGCTCTAGCCTCTTCATCTTCCCTTTCTGCAACTGCTACCTGTCGCTTTATCAATTTTATTTCCTTTGTGCTCTAGCCTCTTCATTTTCCCTGGCTCTGTGAGCCACCTGTCACTTTCCCTTACCAAGTAGTAACATAAAGTGTCTCTGGGCATAGCTTACATGGAACAGATAAAATGAGAAAAACAAATGAAATATAAGTCAGGGATTTATAATGCAAGTTTATCACAATCTTGAAATGAATGACTATAGTTGGTTAAAACATGTCTCCGTTACGGTGCAGGGACACAGTGTAGGTAAGACCATGGGATCCCCTACAAGGAGACCCAAAGCCCCCCTCGTGGGGGCTGTTAGATGTCAACTCCCTTACCTTGGGCTGAGGGGCAAGTCGTGTCATCCCACCAAGTTTGGTTGAATTTGGCCCAAGGACCTCAGAAGAGTTTGCCAACAGACATTTCACTTTTTTTTTTAAATATATAGATTTTTTGATGATCTCAGCTAATATTATTGAACAAGCCAGATCTCAGGGTGGAACCCAGCTTGATAGAATTCTAACTTTTAATTTTTGGATTAGATACGTGGAGAGTGGCTACTGAACAGTCACAGGAGTCAGCTGATGAACTTTTAACAAAAGAATAAAACATTAAACAAAAAATGAGCTATATTACAATACTCCTTCACCCACAACTATACCTTTACTGATATATACAGATTCATAAGGATAACACAAGTTACAAAAGCTATCTTATACTCTCATGTTCACAGTAAGCACATAGTCCACGTAAACCAATAGACGACCTGTGGTCAGGCCTACCATACTGAATCCATGTGACAGATGCCATCCCAAACAGATGCTATGGTCACTCATCAGCGCTTGTCACACCATGAGCCAACCAGTCTCACTGAACTCCATCTTTCACATAAGGGTTTCCAATCTCCACTTTCCAAGAACTTACTTTGAAATTTTCTCCCAAACGACTCTCTCGGACACCTTCCACAAGGGTCCACCCTCAGGTTTCCACCCCTCCTTCCGTTGTTCCACTCCCCTGGATCACCACATGCATTCAAGCTTCCTTCCACACACACTGAAATGCTCAGCAGTGCCAACAGAACACCACAAAGTTACAGACCTTTGGCTGTCCCCTTGGATCTCCTGGCTTCTCACAAGCCGTTTTTGCTTTAAGTCTGCTTCCTGCAACTTTCTTCTAAGATTGGGGCCTTCTTCTCAGCTCCTTACTCACTTCCGCAGAACAGGACTTTTTCCAAACTCCTGTTCTTCCTTTGACTAGAAGGTCTTCTTGGGACCCCTCCTTTCTGTCTCACTCCTTGGCTTTGGGGCCTTTCAGTTTTTCTGGGAAATCTGCCTTCTGCAGTTCCTTCTCCCAGTACCCAGCCTCTCTGGAATCCTGGCTTCAACTTTAGTTTGGGATTTGCTATCTGTCCCTTTGCTAAGCTACTTCCAACGGAACGGAAACTACTTTGCTGTCTCTGCAGGGCCTCCCATTGCTAGGCAACGGCAGTTTTTTTTTCAAACCTTCCCTTCAAGAGTCATAAAATCTCATTACAATGCAGGCATCTTTTTAAGTGAAACTAAACTCAATTTGCCCTTTCTTAACACACAAATACAGAAATATAAAAAACTTAAACTTAAAGATGTACCTTATTCCTAACACACAAATACACAACTTACTTAAACTATTTCCTAACAATTTACACATGCCAACCTGTATCATGTCACTGAGCAAATCAACATTCTTGAAGACTGTCAACCAAAATTCTGGAATTCCCTTTGGTTCTTCCTTTTCTTCATCTTTTTTCTCTTCCTCCACTTTAACCTTTTCTTTCATTTCATCCTGTAAAGAATGAAACAGTTAAATCAACCAAACAACAAAAGGACATTAAAACAAAACTTGCCCAGAGTCAGGTATTTCAACTGTACAAGCAAGCCAGTCTCTGGTTCAATCCCAAGTGAGTGGTCTCGAGAAGGATACAGAAAAACATAACTCAATTTTTCTCTTTTAATACAAAGAGAGGAAGGTGAAACAAAATCATGAGGAGGGAAAAATTAACTCAGTTCTTGTCTGAATCAAATTTTACTGACATTGACCTAGCACACACATGGATGAGATCAAATCTGATTGATAAAAGCCACTTGGGAAGTAATCCACCAATGCTCATCTCACACAGCCTGGTGTACCGCTCCATAATTACTCACTTCTATGGGGGTGGGGGGAGGGAACAATTACAAATGCCAGCATGACATTTACTGCCTACCCCTAATTGCCCTTGAGAAGGTCATACTTGAACCATTGCAAGTGAGTGGCTTTCTCAGCCATTTCGGAGGGCAATTAGGAGTGTGAACCACATTGACATACATACTTACATACATAGAGTAAGGACGGCAGGTTCTCTAAAGCCCTTTAGGGAAGAGAATCAGGTGGGTTTTTAATTGACAAACGACCACCATTACTGAGAGTTTTATTCCAGACTTAGAATAAACTGAATTCAAATTTCCCAGTTGCCCCAAAAACAAAGTGTTAGAAAAACTCAGCAGTTCTGGCAGCATCTATGGAGAGAAAAACACAATGTTGAGTACTCCTTCAGAACTAACCCAGTTGCCATGGTGAGATTGGAACTCATGTTCCGGATCATTAGCCCAAGCCTTTGGATTGCTAGTCCAGCAGCATAACCGCTATGGTACTATACCAGATAATGTACAGTGCCTCTGTGTCAAACTGGGCCTTCAAGGTGTCTGTGTCCCTAGAGAAACAGAGCATAAGAAACAGGAGCAGACATAGGCCAAACCATCCCTCGAGTGTGCTTCACCAATTAAAATTCATGGTTGATCCTCTACCTCAAGTCCACCTTCCCACACTGATATCCTCCGATTCGCTTAGTGACCAAAAATCTACCATGTTACGTTTTTGAATTTCACCATTTTGGTAGAAAAAAATCATCTTCCAGCAAACATGCTAGTGGGAGGCTCAAGGCCAGTTATAGGCTTCACATTTTTCAAAGTTGCCCAACAATGGAAGATACAAGATGGTCGCTGGTGAAGATCCAAAAGCAGGTGACCCAAACAGCTGATTTGGAATAGCTGAATGTGGTTTTGGCCCAATATACTCTATCAGATCAAGGTAAGGGGTCAGATGGAAGAGAAAGAATGAAGGAACTGGGAGAACAGGCTAATAAGTGGAACAAAAGCAGAAAACGCTGGAACTCTGAAATTAACAGGTCAATATGTATTCATTAAAGATACTGCATCCCTGGATATTCCCCTAATGGAGTGAGTATCTCACTCTCCATTACAATATCCCTTTTTCATTTAAAAAGTAAAGAATAAGTGTAAGGTTCTTCATTCAAATACCATTGAAAGTTATTTAAAATATTCAAAAATCCTACACTTTGACTGAGGCCACAAAGCAAATTGGAGAGTGATGCCACTCTGAAATAACATAGGTAGTTACTGAAAGAAACATCACATATCAATTGCAGTAAATTAATATTGTGGCCACCCTGGCTTGGAACTATATCGCTGTTCCTTCACTGTTACTGGGTCAAATCCTGGAACTCCCTTCCTAACAGCACTGTGGGTGGCTGACCACCCACCACCTTCCAACGGGTAATAAATGCTGGCCTAGCCAGTGATGCCACAAATGAATAACAAAAACATTCACAATAGTTAGCTTACACTATAGGCAGTTATGAGTGACAGAGCCCAGGTTAAATTCCAATACTGATCTTGCCATCTTCAAAAAAACTCTCAGCATCTAGACTCTAGGATACTTACTGATAACTCCTCCTCCTCATCTCCTTGCCATTTGCATTCATCCTCTGTGGGCTCAAAGATAGCATTGATAATATCACTCCTCTGAGGAAAAGACAGACATGTGTTATTTATTGGGAATTCCTTAATACAATTCCCTTTTCCAAGGGGACTATGAAGCTGAAACGCTGTACACTCAAGGTTGTTTGTTTTAAGTGATAAAGACAATACCTTGCAAATTATTTTCCAATCATTTAACAAGAGGGGACAAATTCTAACCAAGTCACTGGGATGACATTATTCAATGCTGTACTAATGAGGAGATAAAATTCCCTAACCAATTTAAAAGTCTTAAAGTATGATAGGCAAATAACTTGTCTGAGTTTTTTTTAAAAACATAGAAAAAGTTAGAGGTGCAGTTCTTGTCTTGGTCCACAAAAATTCTTTCAAACCCAAATACCAGTTGACTTCTCTTCACCCGAGAGATGATCCGACTACTTGTTTCCAAGCCCTTGGATGCATTGGCAAACCTTGCAAATGAGGTTTTTAGCCCATCCAATCATTGTAATGCAAAACTACAAATTTTTAAAAGCTTTATTTCCTAAGAATCATAGTTACAAATGTCTGCCAATTGTTCCAGCTGCTGGCCTGGTTATTTACAAGACCATGTAGGAAGGGGAAACCAAATGAAGCTTTCCAACTCTTAAGAAGCCTTAACAGATTTGAGAAAGGCTGGTCACATTCATGTATGACAAGGACAAATTGTCACACTTGTATGTTATTTGAGTTTTTTTTTGAGGCAAAAGCAATGTCCAATAAAAATGTACCATCAAATTGGTTTCAATTCACCTGTAGCTGTAATGTATCAAGTATGAAATGAAATGCACACATAGTGGAACTTCACTAATCTCTGCTCCATAATCAACTGACTTTACCATTCAGATAGTACCATATAAAGGTTTTGTAGAAATATGAATAAGGCTAGCTGTAACAGGCATAACTACACTTGAAGAAATTGGGGAGTCTTTCAGCAATAATTAATCTTACTCACCAAACATTTATGTATTTGGTTTTATCAGTTTTGCAAATAACTACCTCAGCAATTAAAGCAATATCAAAGGTATTTAAAACTGAATTGACTTATAAGTGTTGCTGTAGCTTAAGTGATACACCAGTGTCATGCTAGATTCATTACAAACTCAATATAGGTAACAAAATACTAAGAGTTTGTTTCAATGTATTTGGTCATGTTAATTTAAGTCTGACAAGGATAATCTCTAGGGGGAGAAGCCCTACTGAAGATTGTCAATATGCACAAAATCTTGAAATTAAACTGCAAGTCAACAATGATGAGAGGTTTTGAGTTCAGACACAGGCTTGATTATTTTATGCTGTTAATTGGCAGCTATTAGTAGGGATTCAAACTAAGCAATAACTTAAAACGTTTTCCTTAAAGCCAGAGATTTAAGCATCACTTTTAAAAAAGCCTTTTAATTTTCAGGATAGAAATATTCCCAAACACAGGATAAAAATCTATAATCCTATGATACGGAATTTTTGAAAATGCAGTAAAAGCTTTTAAAAAGGTATCAAAGGGAACTTGAGTATCCTTTGACCCAATGAGCACAGGATACCGGCTAGTTTAAAAAGCCACAAGTTATTGGACCTTCCGAAATAGCTGAACAGCAGAAATCAATCTTTACAGAGTGTATGAAATCAGCAAGGAGACAGCATGAAATATGCCTAAATCAAGTCAAAACTATTTCCTTCAGTTTCCCATAGTCAAGTTTCTTAAAATATTATTTCAGATCAGAAGATATTGCAGCAAATACTAGGTGCAAGAGCGGTTGGGAGTTGGAGACTCCAGTTTCCAAATGGCCTGTGCAAAATTCTTCAAACACAGGACCAAACATGGTATCTCACCTTGTCAAAAAGGGGTTGATAGAGAGCAGCATACTTTCGTTGCAATTCATGAACTTCTGCATAGAACTTAGCTTCTATATGAGCACATTTCACCTGGAGATTCTTCAAAGCATTTACACGCTTCTTCACAATTTTAGGCAGGCTGAAAACCAGAACAAATTCCAAGTTAACTTGATCGTAACGCTCAGCCAACATCAGCTTAACACAAATTTACCTCATTTCATCTTCCCCAATATTTTTTTTTAAAAGGAACACAAGCCGGAGTTGTATTCTCAATAGGTCCCAATACCCCAACTGAGATGCAATTTTATATTTCCAATCACCATGGCAGTTTCTTCTTCATTATTGCAGCCTGCAACACATTCAAGCCCATGGAATTGAGAGCAAGGACAAAATGAGGTGCAGGGTGGAACACAACCAGGATTTTCAGGACAACTTGGAGTTTAAAAGCAGGCCATCAGAACTTTGGCAATGGTATGCTGCATCCCACAAGTACAGGACGTGTGCAGGAGTGAGTCAAAACAGCACAGAAAGTGGCCAGTTGGCTCACTGAGTCCATATTGGCTGTCCACAGATCAATTCAGTCAGTCCCATTCCCCCACTCTATCCCCATGGCTTGCAAGTTTATTTCCAAGTGCCTGTTCAATTTCCTTTTAAAATCATCGATCTTTATTTCCACCAATCTCCAATTGGTGAATTTCAGATCATTACCACTCGCTACATAAGTTCTTCCTCACATCCTCATACCACAAAATTTTAACAGCACAGAAGGCCATTCAACCCATCGTGTCTGTACCAGCTCTCCAAATAGCATTATTACCTGGTGCCATTGCCCTGCCTTTTCCCTATACCCCTGCATATATATTTTACTCAGAACCTTAAATCTGTGTGCCCCCCTAGTCCTTCTACCATCAGCTAATGGGAACAGATTTTCTTTGACAACCTGTCATAATCTTGTGCACCTCTATCGAACCTTTCCTCGATCACCTTTGCTCAAAAAGGAGAACAACCCCAATTTGTAGCTAAAATCCACCATTCCCAGAACCATTTGGTAAATCTCTGCTGTCCCCTCTAAAGGACCCTCACTCCCTTCCTAAAGTATGTGGAAACAATAGTCCAGCTGGGGCCTAACCAAAGAAGTTCAGCATAACCTCCCTGCCTTTGTATTCAATACCTCGATTTAATGAACCCCAGGATCCCATATCCTTTACTAAATACTACTTGCAATCAATTGATGCTGTCTTAATATGTGAATTAGGAGTAGGCCAGTCACCCCTTGAGCCTGCTCCACCATTTTATAAATCATGGCTGATCTGAATGTAATCTCAACCCAACATTCCCGCCTACCCCCGATAACCTTTAACCCCCTTGTTAATCAAGGATCCATCTAGCTTAGCCTTAAAAATATTCAAAGACTCTGCTTCGCCACCTTTTGAGAAAGTTTCAAAGACTCTCAATCCTCAGAAAAAATTTCTCATCTGTTCTAAATAAGCAACCCCTTATTTTTAAACAGTGACCCCCCAGTTCTAGATTCTCCCACAAAAGGAAACATCCTCTCCACATCCACCCTGTCAAGTCCTCTCAGGATCATAAAGGTTTCAATTAAGTCTCCTCTTACTCTAAATTCCAGTAGATACAAGCCTAACCTGTCCATCTTTCCTCATAAGACAATCCACCCATTCCTGGTATTAGTCTAGCAAACTTTCTCTGAACTCCTAACACATTCACATCTTTTTTTTTTAAAAAAAAGGCTCCAGATGTGGTCTCACCAGTGCCCTGTACAACTGAAGCATAATCTCTCTACTTTTGTGATCAATTGCCCTCACAATGAATGATAACATTCCATTAGCTTTCCTAATTACCTGCTGTACCTGCATACTGACCTTGTGATTCTTGCACTAGGACATCCAGATCCCTCTGAATCTCAAAGATCTGCAATCTCTCACCATTTAGATAATAAGCTTCTTTTTTTATTCTTCCTGCCAAAATGAATGATTTCACATTTTCCCACATTATACTCCATTTGCCAGATCTTTGCCCCTCACTTAACCTGTCACTGTGTAGCCTCCTTACATCCTGTTCACATCTTTCCTACCTATCCTTGCCATCTGCAAATTTAGCAGCCGTTCCTTCATTCCCCTTATCCAAGTCATTTATATAAACTGCAAAAAGTTGAGGCCCCAGCACTGATTCCTGTGGCACACCACTCATCACATCCTGCCAACCAGAAAAAAAGACCCATTTATACCAATTCTGTTAGCTAGCCAATCATCTATCCATGCCAATGTTACCCCTTCCACCATGAGATTTTATTTTCTGCAATTACCTTTAATGTGGCACTTTATCAAATGCCTTCTGAAAATCTAAATACAGCAAATCCACCCATTATCCACAGCATGACTCCTTCAAAGAACTCCAACAGGTTCGTTAAACACGATTTCCCTTTTACAACACCATGTTGATTTTGCTTGATTGCCTTGAATTTTTCTAAGCACCCTGTCACAACATCTTTAATATTAGCTTCTAACATTTTCCCTATGACAGATGTTAGGCTAACTGTCCTGTAGTTTCTTGTTCTGTCTCCCTCCCTTTCTGAATAAGAGTTACGTTCGCTATTTTCCAATCTAATGGAACCTTCCCAGAATCTAGGGAATTTTGGAAAATTAAAACCAACTATCTCACTAGACACTTCCCTTTAAGACCTTAGGGTGAAGTCCATCCAGACCTGGGGATTTGTCAGCCCGCAGTCCAAACAATTTGCTCATTCCACTTCCCTGGTGATTGTAATTTTCCGAGTTCCTCCCTCCCTTCCCTTTCCTGATTTACAGCTATTTCCGGGAAGTTAGTTGTGTCTCTAGTGAAGGCCGTTAAATTCAGCCATCTCCCTGCTTCCCATTATCAATTCCTCAGATGTACTTTCTAGAACCAACACTCAATTTGTTAACTCTTTTTTATTTAAATATCTATAAAAACTCTTACTATCCATCTTTATATTACTAGCTAGCTTTCTCTAATTTTTCCCTCAATCTTTTTGTCATTCATTGCTGCTCTTAATATTCTTTCCAATCTTCTGACCTGCCACCCGTCTTTGCATAATTAAATGTTTTTTCTTTAAGTTTGATACTGTCTTTAACTTTAGTTAACCACAGATGGTGGGCCCTCCCCTTGGGATTTTTTCTTTCATTGGAATGTATATTGTGTATTTGGAAATATCACTTTAAACGTCTTTATCCTTTATCGACCTATCCCTTAACTCATTTGCCAGTTTACTTTAGCTAGCTCTGCTTTCACGCCCTCATAATTGCCCTTATTTAATATACTAGTCTTGGGCGCACTCGTTTCTCCCTCAAAATGAATGTAAAATTTATCAGATTATGATGGCTGCTACCTAGAGGTGCCTTCAGTAGGTGGTTATCAATTAATCCTATCTCGCTGCTCAATACCAGGTCCCGTATAGCCTACTCTCTGGTTGGCTCCAGAATGTGATCTAAGGTACTATCCCAACATTATGAATTTATCTACACTACCCTCGCCCATCTGATTTTTCAGTCTATATGTAGGGCAAGAACAAAAGAATTTCTAACTTTAGATTTGGCTCTTGATATTGTGAAAAAACAACAGTTTTATTTGAAATAAACTGTTCCATTGCACTGTCATTTCAGCTTTGTGGGACCTTCTGTACAGCTATCAAGCTAACCAAATCTCAAAGTACACGGCTAATAATCAGGAAGGTCTCTTTTTTAAAAGCTTTCACCATACAATAATCAGATGATGCTCTCCACAACATCAAGAGCCAAATCTCAAGCTAAAAATTCTTTTGTTCTTGTCCTAACAGAATGCCTTCAACGTGACACTCTTTCAAGGACCAGCAGCTTTTATAACCCTCTCCAAACTGCCATTCTTCAGTCACAATTATTTAAAGAAACATCTAACCCGTGAGGGTCAGAGAACAGAATTTATGTGACTAGAGGAACAATTGAGGTAAAAAGGAATGGGGCCAATTATGAGCCTAAAAGGGGATTTATATATGGAGGCAGTGGGTATAGCTGAGATACTAAATGAATACTTTGCATCTGTCTTTACTAAGTAAGTAGTAGTCATGGTGGAAGAGGTGGCAGTTGATGGGTTTAAAATAAGGCAGCGGTATTGTATAGGTTATCCGTAATTAAAGTTGATAAGTCACCAGGACCAGATGAGATTCATCTAAGGACATTGCGGGAAGCAAGGGTGGACATTGAAAAATTATGGTCAGCTGCTGTGCAATCCTCCTTAGATATAGCAGAGGTATCAGAGGACTAGAGAATTGCTATGTTATAACCTTGCTCAAAAAGGGTGCAAGGATAAGCCCAGCAACTACAGGCTAGTCATTTTAACCTCAGTGGTGGTGAAGTTTTTAAGAAATTATGATTTAGGACAAAATTGATAACTTGGGCAATTGCAGGTTAACTAAGGAAAGCCAGTATGGATTTAAGGACAAATCACGTTCAACTAACCTGCTTGAGATTTTTCATGAGGCAGCAAAGAGGGTAGGTGAGGATAATGCTGTCGGATGTGGTCTACATGGACTTCCAAATGGCATTTGATAATGTGCTGCACAAGATCTGAGCAGAGTTAGAGCTCATGGAATAAAAGGGACAGTAGCAAAATGGATACAAAAACTGGCTGTGACAGGAAACAAAGCAGTGGTGACTGGTTGTTTTTCAGACTGGAGGAAGATTTATAGTAGTGTTACCCAGGGGTTACTGTTGGACATTGGTCTTCCTGGTCATATTAATGACCTAAATCTTGCTGTACAGGACAATTTCAAAACTTGCATATGACATAAAACTTTGAAGTATTGTTAACCACGAGGAGGACAGCATTAGATGATAAAAGGATGTAGATAGCTTGGTGGAATGGGCAAACTAGTAGGTGAAATGTAACGCAGAGAAGCGTGAAGTGATTCATGTAGTATAGATGAAGTGGACCTGGATTTCCAAAACACATTTGATAAAGTGTCATACAAAAGACCGACAGGCAAGATAAGGGCTCATGAAATCTGGATTAATATAGTAGCACGAAGAGAGGATTGGTTAATAAGCAGGAAGCAAAGAATAGGTATAAATAGGGCATTTCAAGTTGGCAGGCTGCTACTACTGCAGTGCCACAAGGGTCAATACTGGGGCCTCAGCTATTTACAATCCACATTAATGACTTAGACTAAGAGATGGAATACAATGCATCTGTGATAAAAACAAAAAAACTGTGGATGCTGGAAATCCAAAACAAAAACAGAATTACCTGGAAAAACTCAGCAGGTCTGGCAGCATCGGCGGAGAAGAAAAGTGTTGACGTTTCGAGGCTTGAAACGTCAACTCTTTTCTTCCCCACCGATGCTGCCAGACCTGCTGAGTTTTTCCAGGTAATTCTGTTTTTGTTTTTTACAATGCATCTGTGTTTGCTGACAATACAAAGCTAGGTGGGAATGCAAGCAGTAAGGAAGACACAACCTGCCTTTACCTGTTTGCCACTTCCAAGTGAATGGGCAATAAGATGACATTTGGAGTATAAATGTGTGGAAGTGTGAGGTTATTCATTTGGGGAGTAAGAACAGAAAAACAATATTTTTATAAGGCATGAATCTTGTAAGCGTTGATGTTCAGAGAGACTTGGGTGTACTCAAAGAAGGAACACAAAAAGTTAACATGCAGGTAGAGCAAGCAATTAGGAAAGCAAATGGCCTGATGGGTGTTCTTGCAGGGGTTTTAGAGTACAGGAATAAAGGGGTCTTACTACAATTGTACAGGACTTTTGAGACCATACCTGGAGAATTGTGTGCAGTATCCATCTCCATATTTAAAGGAAACATACACTTTCACTGGAGGTGGTACAGCAAGGTTTGCTGGGTTGGTCCCTCAGATGAGGAGCTGAGTAAATTCGACCTACATTCTCTGGTGTTTAGAAGAATGAATGATCTCGTTGAAACATTCAAGATTCTGAAGGGGCTTGACAGGGTCGACAGAGACGGGTATCCAAAACAGAGGGGCACAGTTTCAGTATAAGGGTACAATCATTAGTACTGAGATGAGGAGCAATTTCTTTGCTCAGAGATTTGGATATCTTTGGAATTCCCTGCCTTAGAGGGTTGTGGATAATCCAGCAATGGCTATATTTAAGACTGGGATAGACAAATTTTGGGTTCTCAGGGAATCAGGGGATGGGAAACAGGCAGGAATGGGGAGTTGAAAACCTAAGATCAGCCATGATTGTACTGAATGGAGGAGCTTGCTTGACTGGCTATATGGTTTGCTCCTGTTCCTATCTCATGTTCTTGCTGAGAATGGTTAAAAAAACACAAATGGGATTCTGGGTTTTATCAATAGAAGCATAAAGTACAAATGTCATAAGTTACAATAAACTTGCATAAAACACTTGCTCGGTCTCAACTGGGGTAGTGTGTCCTGTTCTGGGCACCACACTTTAGGAAGGATATGAAGGCATTAGAGAGGGTGCAGAAGAGAATCACAAGAATGAGGTTCCTCATCCCTGATATTAGTTACGTAGATAGATTGGATAAACTGGGGCTGGTCTCCTTGAAGAGAAGGTAGAAAAGAGTTTTGATAGAGGTAACAAAATCTTGAGATCTGGATGGAGTAGATAGGGAGAAACTGGCCCCAAGAATCAGAGGGCACATATTTAATGATAACTGGCAAGAAGCAGTAGTGACAGGAAAAAAATTTTCAGGCACAGACATAATGGGCCCAATGGACTCCTGTGTTGTAATCATTTGGATTCTAATTATAATAGAGTCTAAGTATAGTGATACTCTTAAAGATGTATAATGACTGTTGTCACCTATGGACACACCAGAAAATAGCTCAAAATTTCAATACTATTCTCATGAAAGCTTCCATGAACTTTCTCCTGGGAATATTATGCAGATGGCAAAATTCAAATATGTAAAAAAATGTTGGACTGAAAAAACTAAGCTGGCTATTCACAATAGCACTTGCTAAAGCAAATTAACATGCTCTTTCATTTTAAAGATTTCACAGCAGTGTTACACTTGAGAGATTATGCCGCTAACATGGTGAAAAAGATAATGGAAATTGCAATCAAGTAACTTTCAGATTTAAAATATTAGCCATCACATGCCTAGCAGTTTAGGCAAACAAAAAAAAATCCAGAGCAAGTGATTACAAATCTACTTACATTGTGTTTATACCCAGTTCTTTAAGCGGTAAAGTACCACCATGGAACACCTGCTGGATACTAAGCCACACGCAACTTAGCAGACCCACACATCGCACCAGTAGCATTTCATGGTTAAGGAAGTTGGTCATCAGCACATCCACAAAAATCAAGATTGCAGTCTTAAACAAATTCCTCACTACTGTGCATAATTCCATTCACAGTATGTGCACCCCCAGCAAATTTACACCCTCTTGAGGAGCACTTTATTCCCAGTCAGTAGGCATATTTCATGCTCTCAATTTGGTCCCAAAAGACTGGTACTAAGAGAAGGTCGGATAAAGCAAAAAGCTCAGATCAGCAATACTGGCATTTGTTTAACTGGCAAAAGCAGCCAGCTCGCTTGCTTGCCTGCACACTAAAAACTGCAGCAATCCACTGCTACCAACTGCATTTAGAATGTTTGAATTAAGATGAGCACATTATGAAAACAAATTGTAGGAAAGGTTCAGCAGAACTTCATTCTATTCAAATCCTAGTGTAGCAGGTCCGAATTCCAGGCCTGACTGGCATCCAAGTTCAATTACCCTTCACAAGTAAACTTGCTAGTTGTTAACTGAATTCTCAAGAGGGCCATGTCGCTACAAAGTATTCTAGTCACAAACTTTCTTCTCTTTCCAGTGTCAACCCTGAAGTAATGCATCTGCCACACTAATCAAGTGTTACAATGCTTGTGCAGCAAGCTGGAATAACAGAACCATGACAATGAGGTGCAAAGTTAATATTCCTTACCTTTCTATATAACCAGATGGGTTTCCTACAAGCCCATCAAGTCGCTCCTGCAGTGCTGCCAAAATCCGCGGATTCTGCATCATCTGAACTGTAAGCTGTCGAGCTGGACACGGGCAGGATGAAAACAAACAAAGTCAGATGACTAAAACAAACAGAACTTTTAATATGAATCACAAACATTAACTGTAAACTTAGTGAATTAAAAATATTAAACTTAGCTCAAAAGAAAAGCAAAACTACACATTTTCGATGCAGGGACATCATTAATTACACTGTGGGACTGGGTTAACTGACCTGCATGCTGCTTAATAGAACAGCCAGATGATATACAATCAACATGATGCACGTATGCAAGGATAAGAGAATGTGTAAATAGTGAGGAGGGTGAAGAGACACGAGCTTCATACAAAAACATTTTCCTACCAAGAAGATTCAAGCAAATCACATTGAATCCACCAAGACATGAGGAGAGGAAAAACATTTACAACATGGAATTTAATTCCCATCAGCATTGTGTTCAGAGAAGAGTCTCCTCCTTTGGGTAAAAGCAAGCAGAATGGGTCAGGAAAGGGCAGAGAGCAAGAAAGTTAACAAGATACTAATCACTAAGATGACATCAGGAAAAACTGGAACACAGTCAAATTTAAAAGCAATTTGTTAGAATGCGCTAAACCAAATACTGTGCAACAAGAGGCAGTCAGAGGCTAGGGATCCTACGGCGAGTAACTCACCTCCTGACTTTCCAAAGCCTGTCCACCATCTGGAAGGCACAAGTCAGAAGTGTGATGGAACTCTCCACTTGTCTGGATGAGTGCAGCTCCAGCATCACTCGAAAAGCTCAACACCATAGAGGATAAAGCAGCCAGCTTGATTGGTACCCCATGCACGAGCATCAACATGTACTCCCTTGACAACCAAAGCCCAATGGCAGCAGTGTACACAATCAATACCAAGGCTTCTTTGACATCTTCCAAATCTACAACCTCTACCACCAACAACAAGAGCAGATGGATGGGAAAACAACCAAGTTCCTCTCCAAGCCACTCACCATCCTGACTTGGAACTATAATCACCGTTTCTTCATTGTCACTAGGTCAAAATCCTTGAACTCCCTCCCTAACAGCATTGTGGGTGTACATACACCACATGGACTGCAGCGGTTCACCACCTTCTCAATTAGGGATGAGCAATAAATGCTGGCCTAACCAGCAACACCCACATTTCTTTTTATTATTCGTTAATGGGATGTTCGCATCGCTGCCAAGGCCAGCAGTTATTGCCCATCCCTAATTACCCTTGAGAACTGAGTGTCTTGCTAGGCCTTTTCAGGGGCATTTAAGAGCAAACCACATTACTATGGGTCTGGAGTAACATGTAGGCCAGGCAGGGTTTTTACAACAATCGACAATGGTTTCATGATCATTAGACTAATTCCAGATTGGTTTTTTTATTGAATTCAAATTTCACCATCTGCCATGGTGGGATTCGAACCCGGGTCCAGTTGCAGCATTACCCTGGGTATCTGGAGTACTAGTCCAGTGACGATATCTGAAGTTTTTGAACTCAAAGTTGGAGACTTTTCCAGAGTGTCCTGAGGTGCAGGGGAATTGCCCATCAGAAGTTCCAATGCAATGGCTGTGGGAATTTCTTGGAAACTTGTGAAGGGTCAATCCGGAGACTGGAAAACCTGAGTGGTGATGTACTAGCAATAATAATTAACATGGTTAAAAAATGGTAAGGACTGGATATTTAGTATACAGGATACAAATTGTTCATAACAGCCAAGGAGGGAAAAACATGAGATGGGGTGGCAGTACTGATTAGTATCGAAAGAGGATGTCCTTGAAGGGGCAAGGACAAGAGTCCATTTGGTTAGAGTAGAGAAGCAAAAATGGTATGATCACACTACTGAGAGTATTCTATAGGCTTCCAAATAGAGAGAGCAGAGAGGAGCAAATATGCAGGGAAATGATTGATGTGCAAGCACTATAGAGTTGTGATATTGGAGGACTTTTAACATTATTCAATCGAAATTTGGATAATTAGAGTAAAGGTTAAGGAGAAGAGGAATTTCAGAATGGTGTATAGGAAAACTACCTTGATTAGTATGTTCTCAGCCCAACTAGGAATAGGTGTTAGCAAAAAAAATTCAGATGCTGGAAATCCAAAACAAAAATAAAAATACTTGGAAAAACTCAGGTCTGACAGCATCTGCGGAGAGGAACAGTTAACTTTGAGTCAGTATGACTTTTCAACAGAACTAAGGAAAAATAGAAAAGAGGTGAAATATAAGCTGGTTTAAGGGGGGGTGGGACAGGTAGAGCTGGATAGAGGGCCAGTGATAGGTGGAGATAACCAAAAGATGTCATAGACAAAAGGACTAAGGTGTTAAAGGTGGTGATATTATCTAAGGAATGTGCTAATTAAGGGTAGAAAGCAGGACAAGCAAGGTACAGATAGCCCTAGTGGGGGTGGGGTGGGGTGAAGGGAAGGGATCGAAACAGGCTAAAAGGTAGAGATAAAACCATGGATGGAAATACATTTCCATTATTTTAAAATAGGTGGGAAAAGAAAAATCTAAATTATGGGGAAAAAGGGGCGGGGGGGGGTGGAAAATCGGAAAAGGGGTGGGGATGGAGGAGAGAGTTCATGTTCTAAAATTGTTGAACTCAATATTCAGTCCGGAAGGCTGTAAAGTGCCTAGTCGGAAGCTGAGGTGTTGGTCCTCCAGTTTGCGTTGAGCTTCACTGGAACAATGCAGCAAGCCAAGGACAGACATGTGGGCAAGAGAGCAGGGTGGAATATTGAAATGGCAAGTGACAGGGAGGTTTGGGTCATGCTTGAGGACAGACCGATGGTGTTCTGCAAAGCGGTCACCCAGTCTGTGTTTGGTCTCTCCGATGTAGAGGAAACCTCATTGGGAGCAATGAATGCAGTAGTCTAAGTTGAGGGAAGTGCAAGTCAAATGCTGCTTCACTTGAAAAGTGTTTGGGCCCTTGGATGGTGAGGAGAGGGGAAGTGAAGGGGCAGGTGTTGCAACTTCTGCGGTTGCATGAGAAGGTGCCGTGGGAGGGGGTTGAGGAGTAGGGGGTGATGGAGGAGTGGACCAGGGTGTCCTGGAGGGAACGATCCCTACAGAATACCGCCGGGGATGTGAAGGGAAGATGTGTTTGGTGGTGGCATCATGCTGGAGTTGGCGGAAATGGCGGAGGATGATCCTTTGAATGCGGAGGCTGGTGAGGTGATAGGTGAGGGCAAAGGGGACCCTATCATTGTTCTGGGAGGGAGAGGAAGGTGCGAGGGCGGATGCGCGGGAGATGGGCCAGACATGGTTGATGACCCTGTCAACCACAGTGGGGGAGAACCCTCGGTTAAGGAAGAAGGAAGGCATGTCAGAAGCACCATTTTTGAAAGGTATTCAAAGGCTCTGCCTCAGCCAGCTTTTGAGGAAGGGAATTCTCCACAAGAGGAAACCCTTTCCACATCCAGCCTGTCAAGTTCCCTTCGTGATCTTATACATTTCAATCACATTTTTTACTCTAAACTCCAGCAGATACAAGCTTAGCCTGTGCAGCCTTTCCTCATAAGAAAACCTGCCCATTCCAGGCATTAATTTTCTCTGAACTGTTTCCAATGCATATACATTTTTTTTTAAAATAAGGAGATCAAAGCTGTACACAGTACTCCAGATGTGGTCTCACCAGTGCCCTGTACAACTGAAGCATAACCTCCCTGCTTTTGTAATCAATTCTCCTCACAATAAATGATAACACTGTTAGCTTTCTTGATTACTTGCTGTACCTGCATACTAACCTTTGACAATTCATGCACTAGGACACCCAGATTCCTCCGCATCCTCTCACTGTTTAGATAATGATTCTTTTTCATCTGCCCTGTCCAAATGGATAATTGAACATTTTCCCACCTTATACTTCATTTGCCAGCTCTTTGCCCACTCACTGAACCTATCCATATCCTTTTGTAGCCTCATGTCCTCTTCACATCTTTCCTAGTTTAGCAACCATATCATCTGTCCCTTCATCCAAATCATCTAAATAAATTGTAAAAGGTTGAGGCCAGAGAGTCTCACGTCAGTGGTAGGGAAACTTTTGGAGAAATTTCTGAAGGAGAGTATCTATCTCCACTTGGAGAGGCAAGGTTTGATCAGGGATAGTCAGCATGGCTTTGTCAGAGGGAGGTCATGCCTAACAAATGTGATTGAATGTTTTGAGGGGGTGACCAGGTGTGTAGATGAGGGGAGTGCAGTTGATGTAGTTTATATGGATTTCAGCAAAGCCTCTGACAAGGTCCCACCTGGGAGACTTAAAGAGAAGGCAAAGGTACATGGGATACAGGATAATTTGATAAGGTGGATTCAAAATTGGCTTAGTTGTAGGAGGCAGAGGGTGATGACAGGAGGATGCTTTAGTGATTGGAAGCCAGTGTCCAGTGGTGTACCACAGGGATCTGTGCTGGGTCCCCTATTATTTGTCATTTATATAAACATAGATGACTACGTAGGGGTTAGGATTAGTAAGTTTGCAGATGACACAAAGATTGGCCGGGTAGTTAACAGTGAGGTTGAGTGTCTTGGGCTACAGGAAGATATAGACGGGATGGTCAAATGGGCAGATAAGTGGCAGATGGAATTTAACCCTGAAAAGTGAGAGGGGATACACTTTGGAAGGGGTAATTTACAAGTAAGTATTCAATGAACAGCATGACACAAGGAAGTTCTGAGGAACAAAGGGACCTTAGCGTGTGTGTCCACAGATCTCTGAAGGCGGAGGGGCATGTTAGTGGGGTGATGAAAAAGGCATATGGGACACTTCCCTTTATCAATCGAGGCATAGATTACAAAAGTAGGGAGATCGTGTTGGAGCTGTATAGAACCTTGGTGAGGCCACAGCTGGAGTACTGTGTGCAGTTCTGGTCGCCACATTATAGGAAGGATGTAATTACACTGGAGGGGGTGCAGAGGAGATTCACCAGGATGTTGCCTGCGATGAAACATTTACGTTATGAAGAGAAGTTGGATAGACTTGGGTTGTTTTCGTTGGAGCAGAGAAGACTGAGGGGGCAACCTTATCGAGGTGTACAAGATTATGAGGGGCATGGACAGGGTGGATAGGGAGCAGCTGTTCCCCTTAGTTGAAGGGTCAGTTACAAAGGGGCATAAGTTCAAGGTGAGGGGCAGGAGGTTTAGGGGGGATGTGAGGAAAAACTTCTTTACCAGAGGGTGGTGACGGTCTGGAATGTGCTGTCTGGGAGGGTGGTGGAGGCGGGTTGCCTCATCTTTTAAAAAGTACCTGGATGAGCACTTGGCACGTCAGAACATTCAATGCTATGGGCCAAGTGCTGGTAAATGGGATTAGGTAGGTAGATCAGGTGTTTCTCACGTGTCGGTGCAGACTCAATGGGCCGAAGGGCCTCTTCTGCAAAGTGATTCTGAGAGGCCCTAGCACTGATCCCTGTGGTACACCATTCATCACTTCCTGCCAACCAGAAAATGGCCCATTTATGCCAACTCTGCTTCCTGTTAGCTAGCCAATCTTCTATCCATGTCAATATGTTATCTCCTACACCATGAACTTTTATTTTCCAAAATAACCTTTCATGAGTCGCCGTATCAAATGCCTTCTGGAAATCGAATGACAGTACATCAACTGGATCCCCTTTGTTCACAGCACATGTGACTCGTTCAAAGGACTCCAATAAATTGGTTAAACATGATTTCCCTTTCACAAAACCATGCAGATTCCACTGGATTACCTTGAATTATCATCCCCTGAACCATTTGCAGACATCCAGACAATCTGTTATTCAAGTGGTGTAAACCTCACCGTAAAATCACTGTGCAATGGACTCTGGCTGAGAAATGGAATCCACTGGCCATGCAATCCAATCAATTTACACCATGGACCTGGAATGAGAACTCCCCAGCTTGCTGTGACTATATTTGGTAGCCGGCCAGTTTGTGAATAGGAGTCATGTGATGGCAAGCTAACTCTTTGTTTCAAAAAACTGCTTTTCCAGGGTCAAGGAATAAGCAGGAAGACCATGTATGGGTAACAAGGAGAGAACGTTCAGTCCCTCTCTTGCTCCAACCATTCTGCAAGAGCATGCCCTGCCTGTATTTGACCAACCAACCTCCACAGGCATCTTCAGCAGAAACCAAACAGTCACTAACTTCAGAAGAAGGTCATCTGTCAAGCTTATAAAATTATCAATACAGAATCAGAAATATCACCAAACGCTGTCCAAAACCATCTGACATCAATTATTTGATTGGCTCTCTTTTGGACACAAAACAAATGTAACTTATCCTCCCCTCCTTGTAACTTACTTGCATGTGCATGAGAACCTCCTGAATGTGTGAGAGTGTTGAAGTGTTTTTTCTTTATATAGATCAGGTGTTAAGTTCATTAAATACTATTTCTTTTTCTTTTAAGACTTACAAAACTTTTTATTTTATTCATTCACAGGATGTGGGCTCTATTGGCTGGGCCAGCATTTATTGCCCATCCCTAATTGCCCTTGAGTTGCCCTGTATATGACTTTTACAGTCACAGCAGTTAAAACAGTTAAATACTCTCAGAATTGGTAAACAAATTCTTTTTAAAAAACACCTGCTGTGGTCAACCAAGTGTTGGAAAGAAGGGGAAGCCATTCCACCACCCCTTACCTGAATGTGACACAGACATCTAATAATGCATCAGTGGAGCCCAGGAAAGGAGGAAACAATCAAAGGATGGCATTGAAGATAAACTTGTGAGGAGAGACTGATTAACATTCAGGTTACAAAACCTTTCACCATCACAATGGTGGCAATTAGTCAGTGATATGAACCCATCTCCACATGCCCATTCTCAGGACTCTTTCAATTACATTTTTTTTTAAATGCAGCTTGTGTCTCATTTTAGACACACACAATGCAGCGCACGTCATTCAGCCCAATGGGTCAATGTCATGTTTGTGCTCCACACAAGCCTCCTACAATTTTATCAGCATACCTTACATCTTTCTCCCTCAGGTACTCATCTAGCTTTCCCTTAAATGTGTTTAAGCTCTTCATCTAAACCATTTCCTGCGGTCGGAGTAGTGAGTTCCAAATTCACAATTTTCCCCAAGTTGTTTTGCCTGGGTGTTTAAATCTCACCATAAGTAAATAGGATTCCTATCTGCATGACATCATTGGCAGGGAGTTTTTCCACCCGATTTTCACAAACTCAGCATTCAGATTTGCTGTTCTTTCACTCCCACTGTTTACATAATTCTTGTCTTTTTATGTCTCACTGACCTTCTTGCCTGCCTAAGGCATGTATCCAATCCATTTAACCCACTTCCCGAATGGGAGAATATTAACATAAGACAATTTTAAACTTACTAAAATCACCACATAAACAGAGTTGCCTGATACTGACTGATCTATTTCCAGCATTCTATGGTGATAACTGTGTGGTGAATTCAAGACTGTTCTGCGTGAGTTTACCTTTGTTGTCTGCATCTTCAGAAGCTTCATCCTCTTCGATATCCTCGACATCCTCCATATCTTCTTTCTGATCACATTCAGTCTGCTCTTTGCTATAAAAGATGGAGTTTCAAACATGAAAAGGGCATTTGTATGCACAAAATTGCACATTTTAATTTAATTGCTATTGAAGGCACTCTTATTCATAAATCCAAAAGCAGAATAGGAATGTAATAAAAACCCAGTCAGATGCAAATCAATACATGCTTTCTGAAGTCCTGATATTTTTGTTTAGAAAATGCACACAAAAAATCATTTTAAAAGGAAATATTGTGAAAATAGAAGGAATAAAGCTAAGCACAGGTTAACAAGTTTTATTTACTTAGTGTTACAGTAAAGTAACATTTCAAACTCAACTACTCCAACTTCTGACGCAGCAAAGCTGCTCCTAGTACAACAGAAACAGAAGGGAAGACAAGTACAACCATGAGATATTTCCAAAATCATTCCAAAACTATATATGAACTGGAAGGAGTAGGCCACTCAGCCCCTCGAGCCTGCTCCATCATTCAATAAGCTAATGGCTGATCTGATTGTAACCTCAACCCCACGTCCCTGCCTACCCCCGATAACCTTTCACCCCGTTGTTAATCAAGAATTTACCTCTGCCTTGAAAATATTCAAAGACTCCGCATTTACCACCTTTAGAGGAAGAGAGTTCCAAAGACTCACGCCCCTCAAAAAGATTTCTCATCTGTTTTAAATGAGCGACCCCTTATATTTAAACAGCAACCCCTAGCCCTAGATACTCCCACATCCTCTCTACATTGACACTGTCAAGTCCCCTTAGAGTCTTAGGTTTCAGTCAAGTCGCCTCTCACTCTAGTGGATACAAGCCTAATCTGTCCAACCTTCCCTCAAGACAATCCACTCATTCCTGGTATTAGTCTGGTAAACTTTCTCCAAACTGCTTCTAACATATTCACATCTTTCTTTAAATAAGGTGACCAGTACTGTACACAGTACTCCAGATATAGCCTCACTGCTGCCCTGTACAACTGAAGCATAACCTCCCTAGTTTTGTAATCAAATTCCCTCACAACAAACTATAACATTCTATTAGCTTTCCTAATTACCCCTGCTGTACTTGCATACGAGCCTTTTGTGATTCATGCACTAGGACACCCAGATCTCTGAACCTCAGAGCTCTGCAATCTCTCACCATTTATATAATGAGCTTTGTTTTTATTCTTCCTGCCAAAATGAATTTCACATTTGCCCGCAGTATATGCCATTTGCCAGGTCTTTACCCACTCACTTAACCCACATCCTTAGCCTCATGTCCTTGCCACATCTTACTTTCCTACCTATGTGTGTCAGCAAATTTCACAACCAAAACTTCAGTCCCTTCATTCAAGTCATTTATTTAAATGGTAAAAAGTTGAGACTTCCGCACTGATCCCTGTGGTACACCATTCATTACATCCTGCCAAGCAGAAAAGGACCCATTTATGCCAACTGTTTCCTGTTAGCTAGCCAATCTTCTATCCATACCAATATGTTACCCCCTACACCATGAGCTTTTATTTTCTGCAATAACCTTCGATGTGGCATTTTATCAAATGTCTTCTAGAATTCTAAGTACAGTACATCCACTGGTTCCCCTTTATCCACAGCACATGACTCCTTCAAAGAACACCAATAAGTTGATTAAACATGATTTACCTTTTACAAAACCATGTTGAATCTGCCGGATTATCCTGAATTTTTTTTTTTAAGTGCCTTGCTATAACATCCTTAATAATAGCTTCTAACATCTTTCTTTTAACTGATGTCAGGCTAATAGGTCTTGTCATTTCCTGCTTTGTCTCCCTCCCTTTTTGAATAAATGAGTTACATTTGCTATTTTCTAATCTAATGGAACCTTTCCCAGATCTAGGTAATTCTGGGAAATTAGAAACAATGAATCCACTATCTCACGGTCACTTCTTTCAAGGCTGTAGGATGAAGTCCATCAGGACCCAGGAATTTGTCAGCCCACAGCCCTAAATTTGCTCAATACTATTTCCTGGTGATTTTAGAGTACCTCCCTCCCAATTCCTGATTTAGTTATTTCCAGGATGTTACTTGTATCCTCTATAGTAAAGACTTATGCAAAATAGCTGTTCAATTCATCTGCCATCTGTTGTCCATTATTAATTTCCCAGACTAGTTTTCATAGGACCAACGCTCACTTTTGTTAACTCTTATTTAAGTAGCTATAGAAACTCTTTATATTTCTCGGTAGCTTGTTTTCGTACTCTAATTTTTGCTGTTCTTTATATCCTGTCCAATCTTGACCATCCATCTTTTGCACAATTATATGCTTTTTCTTTAAGTATGATACTGTCTTTAGTTTTTTTTAGTTAACCACAGATGGTGGGCCCTCCCCTTGAAATTTCTCTCTCGTTGGAATGTATCTATTCTGTGTATTATGAAATAACCCTTTAAATGTCTGCCACTGAACCTCCATTGACCTATCCCTTAACCTCATTTGCCAGTTCACTTTAGCTAGCTCTACTTTCATAATTGCCCTTCTTTAAGTTTAAAATATTAGTCTTGGACACACACTCCCCCTCAAAACGAATGTAAAATTCAATCATATCATAATCACTGCTACCTAGGGGTGCCCATCTCGTTGCACAATACCAAGTCTAGCTCTGAAGAAGTAATACAGACTTGAAACGTTAACTGTTTTTTTTTCCTGAGTTAATCTAAGTTTTTCCTGCATTTTCTGCTTTTGTTTCAGATTTCCAGCATCCACAGTATTTTGCTTTTAGCCAAGTTTAGTAAAACCTGCTCTCTGGTTGGCTCTAGAACGTGCCGTTTCTGAGAAACTATCCTGAAAACATTCTATGAACTTATCTACCCTACCCTTTCCCATCTAATGTTTCCAGTCTATATTAACAAAAACTAGAAAAGAGGTGGTCATTCAGCCCTTCAATTTAGATTAAAATCCCCCATGATTATCACTGTACCTTTCTGACAAGCTCCCATTATTTCCTCCTTTATACTCTGTCCTATCATGTAGTTACAATTAGGGGGCCTATACATCACTCCCACAAGTGACTTCTTGTCTATATCATTCATCTCAACTCAAACCACTTCTACATCCTGATTTCCTGAACTAGGTCATCCCCATCTCATGTGCTAATACCATCATTAATTAACTGAGCTACCCCTCCACTTTTTTCCTGTCCTTCCTAAATGTCACGTACCCTTCAATATTCTGATCACAATCTGTCATCCTACAGCCATATCTCTGTAATGGCTCAGATCGCACTTATTACTATTTGCACTCAGTTAATCTGTTTTGTTTCACATGTTATGTGCATTTAGATACAGAGCCTTTAGTTTTGTCCTTATTATTTTTGTAGCATCTAGCCTCATCTGATTTAGATTAGTACTCTGTCCCTTCCTGTCACATTGTTTATCATTTCCAATAGTATTACCTGTCTTGCTTGCCTTGTTCTACTCTTTAGTTTACCACATCTTCCCAAATTTGGTTCCTTGCCCTGACAATTTAGTTTAAAATGCTCTCTGCTCCCAGAGTTATGCAACTCACAAAGACACCAGCTGCAGCACTGCTCAGGTGACCATCCCAGCAGGACAGATCCCACTTTCCCCAATACCCAACAAACCAGAACCCACTTCTCCCACACCAGTCTTTGAGCCACGCATTTCTCCAATCTGATTTGTTCCATGCCAATTTGCACATGGCGCAGGTAATAATCCAGAAGCGACCACCTTTTGAGGTTCTGTTTTAGTGCTTAGCTCCTCATACTGACTACGCAGGACCTCCTTTCTCATCCTGCCTATGTCATTGTACCTACATGGAGCTTGACCACTGCAAGTTCCTCCCCGTCCCCGAGCAAATATCCCAAACCCTGACATTGGGCAGGCAACATAGCCATCTGGACTGTCACTTTTTGTTAAAGGGAACAGTGTCAATCCCCCTTACTGTATTGTCCCCTATTGCCATTACATTTTTGTGCTCCTCCCACTTGAATGGTTTCTTGTACCAGTTCCATGGTCAGTCAGTTCATCCACCCTGCAGCCCCCACTCATCCAAACAAGTTGAAAGAATCTCAAACCTACTGGACAACTGCAGAGGTTCACATTCCTTCCCTCGAGGTCCCCTCAGCTGCTGTCACAACCTATTGTGCCTGACCACCTTCCAGATCAGAAGGCCCCATTCTAAAGGATGTAACTGCCTCCGGTACAAAGCAACCAGATAACTCGCACCCTCTCTGATGCGGTGCAGTGTCCGAGGCTCTGCCTTTCTTTTTATTCGTCCATGGAATGTGGTGGTCACTGGCCAGGCCAGCATTCATTATCTATCCCTACTTCAGAGGGCATTTAAGAGTCAACCACATTACTTGTGGGTGTAGGTCTGGAGTCACATGTAGGCCAGACCAGGTAAGGGGGAAGGATATCGACAAAGGTCTTATGGTCACCATTAAGACTTTTAATTCAAGATTCCTATTGAATTCAAATTCCACCATCTGTCGTGGCGGGATTCGAACCCAGGTCCCCAGAACATTACCCTGGGTCACTGGATTACTCGTCCAGCGACAATAACACTACGTCATCACCATCCCTTCCAACTCAATGGCTGAGTCGAAGCTCCTCAAGCTACAGACACTTATTGCAGACGTGTTTGCCCTGGATCACACCAGTATCCAGGAGTTCTCACTTGCTGCAGCCCTGGCCATTGCCTGTCCTGCTATACTTGTGTTTTAATTACTTAATTATTTTATTCAATTATTTAATACATTTAGTAATCTTACCACAAATTCCTGTACTATTTTAAACCTTAGGAATAGAATAGACCATGACCACTTACTGAATACTCAAACAGCTAGCTTCTTCCCCTATAGTAGGGCAAGAACCAATTCCTACAGGGGGAGAGAGCTATAAAAAGCAAAGGAGTACCTCCCTTCCCTCCTCACCAAACTGCCTCAGCTCACCAAACTCTCACTCCGTTGAAGTCACATTGAGAATGTTTAAATGTGTGCGTTCTGGACAAAAGGGACTAGCTGAGCCCAGGTACAGCAAAGGCCAGTTCAAGCTGGTTTCCTTAATTAATTATTTCAGCTGCTGCCAGCGGATAGCTTCTATATCTTCCTGCTTAGACCCCTGGATGAGACTTAGAATTTAAACAGTGCTTAAATACAAACAATAGATTTTTACAAGGATATTTAAGTTTCTCAGCTCCAAACACATTCATTCCATTGAGATCACACTCCAGGCAACTAGCGTTGCCTCCCAGCACTGTGTACACAGAGGAGTAATCTCTACTGCACTATTTGGCAAAAACAAACCAGCAACTTTGAGTCATTTGGTAGTACAGAGCTTAAGCACTGCTAAGAGAGACATGCTATCGAAGCATCATCAGGTCGGCTCACAAGTGAGACGAACCCTAAGAAAAGAAAAAAATAATTACCTTTGAATCGGAGGCTGGTAATTATTGTTCCAGCAGACTTCTGCTTCTGTGGATGCACCGCAGAATGGCTGAACATGCGCAATTCGTGGATTTTTATGTCTTCAGGCCGGTAAATGGTCCTGCGCACATGCAGATTTTTTTCAGATTGGGAGCCAGCCCTACGCAGGAGGAAAACAAGAGGAAGTGAAATAGCGTGAAAAGGTCAGGTGACCTGGGAGAGGTGCACCATTCTGGAGAAAGTGTCCAAGAGAGCAGGACACGGAGGGAGACAGGGAGCAGGTCCCAAAACAAAGAAGGTGAGCCCAAACCAGGGAGTGGGACAGAAAGAGGTTCCAAGAAGACAGCCCATCAGAAACAAGTCAAGTTAAAAGTAAAGAACCGAGGAAAAGACACCGAGTTAAAGAGACCACGAGGCTGTAGGGAACAGGCTTGGAACAAAGTGGGCTCGAGATAAGCCAGAAGATCCAAGGAGGCAGCCAAATGTTCATAACTCATCACTGGCCTTTGGAGCAGTGGGGCTCTGCTTGGCACGGCTGAGAATCTGGGAATCTGCATAGAAGGCAAAGCTTAAATGCATAGAGATCCAGCAGAAAGGAACATCAGAAGGAAAGTTCAGAACCTTGGAAGTGGACCTTTGTTGAAGGCCCCAGAGTGAAAGTATCATCCAGGAGAGAATTCCAAGGAGTTCTTAGGGTGTGGAAATTGGAAGCCCTGGTTAGAAAGGCAGTGTTTCAGTGAGACCAGGTGGCTCGCAGTATGACCTGCATCGGCAGGGGGTTTGATGAAAGATCCATTGGATCTACTTTGGTGACGTGTGTCATATGGTTTGAGTGTGGTGTATCTTATCACAGTTCACCTATACTAATATTCAGGGTAAGTATGCAGTACAAGATAGATTGTGAATGGTGTTCTCTTTACAAATTTGTATAGATCTGTAAAGGTACAGGTGGGGCGAAAGAATTGAGATTTGACTCATTTACTTGTGTTTGTATTCAAATCTTTTCAACCTTTTTGTCTAGTGTAATATAGTTTGAATTGTTAAATGTTTTATTCTTTTGTTAAAAGTTCATCAGCAAACTCCTATGAATCAGTTCAGTAACTGCCCGCCATGGTTTCTAAAAAAGAATTAAGTTAGGATCTATCAAGCCAGGTTCCACTCTAGGATCAGGCTTGTCCAGTCGTAACATCAGCTGAGATCATAACACAAGATAAACCAACAGTAAAGGGAAGAACAATTTATACTGCACCAGGACAAGAATGTTGATTGGTAAGCAAGTGGATTCTCTCCATGGCAGTGCCTCTACCAATGCAACAGATGACTGTAGGCTTTTGTTCAAATTCAAATCAGGCAACTTGACTCTGGTCAAGGCATTGCCATGGGGAATGAACCAGGGAATGGCTGTTCCCCCAAGATTTATTTAGTTGGAAAAGGCGCAATGTTTGGACATGCCCTTTCTGTCTTCAAATGATAGGGCCCAGTATGTGAATATATGCAGCTTCTAGCATGCTTAAGAGGCCCACACTGTGAACCCAATGGAATCTTACTTTTGTTTTCATATAATTCTCAGCACAATCAGGATTGTTTAGCAAGTGCTGTCCAATTATATCTAATGTTGGACACCTTGTTGAGCTTTGCAAGCATGGGCTGGTTGGGTACGGTCAGTACTTAGCATGTCCTTTTGGTTGTTGGTAACAGGCAATTTGATACGATCCACCAGTCGTTGGGATGTACGACCTACATACCTGGTATCACACCAGCACTGAAATTCATATAGCACATTATTTTTGGCTCTTAACCAGAGGGTCTCACTACCCTCCAAGGTCTTCACCCCGTAGTCAGTATCAATGACACAAAACAAACTAAGGATACAATTTCCACTATGTGGAAAGCCTTTATTAATGCACTAATAGTACATACTTACAAAATCAGTTGATTAGTAAGACCCACGTGCAGGAGCTCATCCCCAGGTGGTCAGTACACTGAACAAATTTCTTCACACAACCTCCAGTGACTGACCAAATCACACTTCCTGGTTGCAGTCCCAATACCTTGGAGAGCTGTGGAGTTGGGTTATCTGATTGGATTATTAATCCCATCCTGACCATGCAAAGACAACCTGCATGTGGTAATTTCCTGTTCTTGGCAGCAGGTGTCTCCAAGTACCTGCTGGCAACTGATGTTTTTTTTGTATCTTGGTAAAACAGGAAGAAAGCCATTCACACACTCAAGAGACCAACGTCCAGGTCAGTATCTGTAACCCAGGTACCTGGTGGTTAGCTACAGTGGCATGTCCTGACACCTCTGTGTGCCCTTGTCCAGTCTTTCTTTTTAAAAAAAAAGTCTCATAAGCTTCAGAGTTGATGTCTTCAGTTAAAAATCTTCTCTCCCTATCTGATATCCTCCAGACTGTACCACCCAGGGAGGAACCTCAGTACCTACCTGAGCTCAGGACGTTGGTCCACCTCACAGCTGGTTACATTTTGACACAAATAAAAAGATAACACGTATTTAAAAGAAATAAAGGGATACCTTCCAGCATCACAGAAATACACAATATCAAAATACCTTAGAGCACCACAGTAATATTAGTGGAGAATACCACTCATATTGCTACTGCATAGTAACAGCATGGAGCGGCTAGCTTCACCTGTAGCTCAACACGAGTGCAAGACAAAAAGCTTCAACATCATGTCTCTTTCAGCAATACTCAAGCAATATATGTTACGATTAAAAAGACCTGTGGTTTGCACTAGCAGCACATGCATGCAGCAGCACTGCAAAAAAAAATAAGTCATTAAGAGCACCAATTCTCAGACATAATTCATGGTGAGAAAATATCCAGAATTGTAGGCAGACTTTTGAGACTCAAAACACAAGCACTGCAGCACCACCTACAGGAGTCACAGCTAAAATGTATACAAACTCAAAAGGGTAGTGTGCATTCATTTAACATGGCAAAGGCCTATCACAATTGTTTACACTGGGCTTACCATTGACCAGAAGCTTAACTAGGCTAGCCCTAGGTGGCTACAAGAGGTCAGAGGCCAAATTGTATGGTGAGTAACTCGCCTCCTGAATCCCCAAAGCCTATCCACCATCTACAAGACAAGTCAGGAGAGCGATGGAATACTCTCCACTTGTCTGATGAGCGCCGTTCCAACATTACTATAGAAACTCCACACCATCCAGGACAAAGCAACCTGCTTGATCAGCACCCCATCTACCACCTTAAACATTCACTCTTTCCACCATCGACACACAGCAGCAGCAGTGCATAACATTCACAAGGTGCACGGCACAACTCGCCAAGCCTCCTCTGAAAGCACCTTCCAAACCCAGGACCTCTGTCACCTAGGACAAGGACAGGAGTATGGGAACACCACCTGTCGCAAGTTCCCCTCGAAGCACCATCCTGACTTGGAATGAGATAACCATTCCTTCAGTTGCTCGGTCAAATTCTGGAACTCCCTGCTTAACAGCACTCTGGGTGTACCTACAGCAGACAGACTGCAGCAGTTCAAGAAAGCAGCTCACCATCACCACCACCACCTTCTCAAGGACAACTAGAACAAATTCTGGCCTTGCCAGTGATGTTCACAACCCAAGAATGACTAAAAGTTTTCAAATGGACAAGAAAGTGATATACCAGAATAGTCAACAACGAATTAGGAGTAGGCCACAGCCTCTCGAGCCTGCTCCACCATTCAATAAGATCATGGTTGATCTGATTGTAACCTCAACTCCACATTATTGTCCATCAATTTACAATGGACTGTTTGAGATTTGACAGACTTATGCATTTACGTGAATTAGACATTCTCCAGTCCAGTGTTGACAACTTTAATTATACAGCACAATTAACATAATAAACATAATAAAACTCAAATATTGCTGAAAAGACAGAAGTTGTCTTGCACTCATCAGGACAGATGCAAAAATACCAAATTTCAAAGGGAACAACAATTTATATTGCATAGAAAAGGATGCTGACTGGGTGGTAAGTCAGCTCTGATTAATTGAGGCGAAGCCATTGCAAATGCACCAGGGAGCTATTGCATTTTGTTTAATTCAAAATGCAACGTTTACACATATGCCTTTTGCCGGCAGAGGACAGGTCCCTGCATATGAGCTTCTAGCAAGTGCAAGTGAACCACATTGCATGTCCGACTAATAATCTTAAATTGATTGTGGGTGCAATTCCTAGCACACTTAGGATTGAACAGCAAGTGCTTCCTAATCATGAAATCATACCAAACATTAGACATTGGTTGAGTTTTACAAGCATGGGTTGACGGAGTAGTCAGTACTCTCCTATTGCAAACATCCAAAAGGGAAGTGTTGTTTGATACGATCCACCAGTTGTTAGTAAATATAGTCTACATACCTGACATTGCACTGGCACTGAAATTCAAATATCACATTATTCATTTGTGTCATGGGCAGGTCTTTTTGGCTTGATGGCAGAATCCTGATGGTGGAAAATACCCCTCATGTTCCTACTGTATAAACAGCCTGCTTCACATATCACTCAAGTTTGAGAGATATTTAACCTTTCCAAGGTAATGAGACAGACTGGGCAGGTCTGAAAGTGGTATCCTTAGGCCCATTCAAGAGTAAGTGCGATACACAGCAAGAAATAATCTGATTGGAATAGCCATTATCTCGCAGAGCTGAATTCTAGGTGAGGTGCGAGTGACTGCCCTTGATGCCAAGGCAGTATTTGACCAAGTGTGGCATCAAGGAGCTCTGGCAAAACAGGAGTCAATGGGAATCAGGGGGAAAACTCTCCGCTGGTTGGAGTTATACCTAGCACAAAGGAAAATAGTTGTGGTTGTTAGAGGTCAATCATCTCCGCTCCAAGACATCACTGGAGTTCCTCAGGGTATTGTCATAGGCCCAACCATCTTCAGCTGTTTCAATGAAACTTCTTCCATAAGGTCAGAGGTAGGAATGTTCACTGATGATTGCGCATTTGCAGTGCCATTTGCGGCTCCTCAGATACTGAAATAGTCTGTGTCCTCATGTAGCAAGACCTAAATAATATCCAGGCTTGGGCTAAGTGGTAAGTAACATTCACACCACACAAGTGCCAGGCAATGATAATTTCCAACAAAAAAGAATCTACTCATTTCCCCTTGATGTTTACCGGCATTACGAAAGTGAACCCCCCCACCTCACCCACCCCATTTTCAACATCCAGTGACCAGAAACTGAACAGAACCAGCTATATAAATATCATGGCTATAACCGCAGGTCACAGATTGGGAATTCTGAGGAAAGGAACCCGTCACAAATCATGGAAATCTAGACACACCGCCATTTTCTGAATTGGTATTCAATGAAATTATGAACATCACAACTCAGTTAATTCAGCTTTCATGACACTATGTATGCCCAAATATATGATGTTGCCAAGAGTTCTCCTCTGGGGCCAGTACTTGCTAACATTTTTGACAGTTTCCACTTGAAATGTGCTTGATGGAATGACCCCAAACCTCTTACCTATGTATTGTTCTGCTAGGTAGATGACACGTTTGTTATATTTGAACTTGCAACTGCAAGAATTTCCTCATACACCTTAATGCACTTCATCCAATGCTCAAATTCACCTTTAAAATTAACTCCCTTTCCTAGTTGAGAAATCTGCTAATATGAGTTCTCTACTACTGACTACCGCAAGACTTCTTTCACTGGTCAAGATATGCATAGGATTTCTATAGCTCCACTATAAGATTAGCCTTATCAGCAATCTCGTAAATAGGGTCAAAGCCATTTGCTCACTGTGCAAGCTTGATGCTGAAGTAGGGCTCATCAAAGGCATCCTGCAGGATAATGGCTACCTTGACCAGAATCATTCACTGTGTATCATGCAAACTCAGGAATGGGTCCAAGACCACCAGCATCAGACCTGAAAAGGGCAGAGACGACCTCAAATTATCTTGGAAGGGTAAAGTACTTCAAAAATTTGAGCAACAGGTGAAGCTAGCCATTTCACACTGCTAACATGCAGTACCAACGAGCGGGATTTTACATTATAAAGTGCGGCCGTCAAGCCAAAAAGATGTTCTGCCCATCACACAAATGACTAATATGAGTTTCAGTGCTGCTGCAATTCCAGGTATGTAGGCTGTACATCCCAACAACTGACTGTATCAAAACACATGTCCCTTCAGCTATTCGCAATAAGCAGATTACTAGCTACACTCAACCAAGTGGTGCTTGTAAAACTCAGAACATTTAATGTTAGGTAAGGTGCTCTGATTGGGTAGCACTTACTGAACAATCCTGTATGTGCTAAGAATCACACTAACAACCAACTTGAGGTTCAGTCAGGCTCACAATGTATGCTTGTTAAAAGCTACATATATTCACACGAAGGGACCTGCCCATTGCAGGAAAAAGGAATGTATCCAGACATGCACTTTTTTTGAATTAAATGAAAGCATGGTGGACTATAGCTCACTGGTGCATTCGCCATGTCAACACTTTGATCAGAGCTGACTTGCCAACCAATCAGCACCCCTTTTCTCATGTAGTATAAATTGTTGCGCCCTTTGAAATTTAGCATTCTTACACCTGTACAAGTGAGTGCAAGACAAAAAACTTCAACAGCTTCTTTTTTCAATAATAATGAACTGTTCTAAAGTAGTTAAAAGTCAGAGCTGTAGGGAGGGAATTTCAGAGCTGGGGGTTAGGCAACTGAAGGCACAGCCGTCAATGGCAGAGCAATTCTAATTGGGAATGCACAAGGGAGGCCAGAATTAGAGGGGTGCAGAAAACCCAGAGGATCGTGGATTGGATATTAGACATAGATAGGGGCAAGGTGATAAAGGGATTTGAAAACCAGGATGAAAATTTTAAAATCAAGACATTGCTTGACTGGGAGCAAACATAGGTCTACGAGACAAAAACAAAAATTGCTGAAAAAACTCAGCAGGTCTGACAGCATCTGTGGAAAGGAAGAGTGTGTTAACATTGCTATAAGAGACCTGGCTAAAGGAGGGACAAAACTGGCAGCTTAATATCCCTGGTTATAGAGTCTTCAGACACGATAGAGTAGGAGATAAAAAGGGGGGGGTGGGGGGGGGGGGGAGAGTAGCACAAATGGTTAAAGAATCAATTCCAGTTGTAAGAAGGGATGATATACAAAATGGGTCAACAAACGAGGCTTTATGGATTGAGTTTAGAAATAAAAAAGGGGCAGTCACACTACTGGGAGTATACTACAGACCCCCAAGTGGTGAAAGGGAGATAGAAGAACAAATATGTAGGCAAATTTCTGCTTGTAAGAACAAGAGGGCAATAATAGTAGGAGACTTCAACTATCCTAATATCAACTGGGATTCAAACAATATAAGGGGCACTGAGGGAGAAAGGTTCATGCAGTGTGTCCAGGAAAATTTTTTGAACCAATTAGTGACAAACCCAACGAGAGGAGATGCAATTCTAGACCTAGTCTTGGGGAACGAAGAAGGGCAAATGGGTGAAGTGACAGTTGGCGACCATATCGGGGACAGTGATCACAATTCAGTTAGTTTAGCATTACCATGGAAAAGGACAGAGATAAGGCAGGAGTAAGTCTTGAACTGGGAGAAGGCAAATTCTGCAGAACTGAGAAGGGACTTGGCTGAGGTGGACTGGACAGCACTGCTGGAGGATAAAACAGTAGAAAACCAGTGGGAAGCACTAAAAAGCGAGATCCTAATTATACAAACTAGACATGTCCTCTACAAAAATAAGAGTGGTACTGCCAAATCTAGACCCCCTTAATTATCTAGAGGAATACAGGGGAAGATCAAACAGAAAAAGAAAGCGTACGATAGCCACAAAGAACTAAGCACTGCAGATAGCCTAGACGAATACAGGAAGTGCAGGGACAAAGTAAAAAAGGAAATAAGGAAATCAAAGAGAGAGCATGAAGAAAGATTAGCAGGTAAAGTTAAAGATAACCCAAAGATGCTTTACCATACCTTAATGCTAAAATGTTAGTTACGGAAAAAGTGGGACCTATCAGAGATGAAGATAGAAACTTGTGTGTGGATGCAGAGGCTGTGGGAAGGGTTTGGAATGAATATTTTGTCTCCGGGTTTACAAAGGAAAGGGAGGATGCAGATATAGTAGTCCAGGAGGAACACTGCGAGAAATTGGACGGGTTGGTCATAAAGAGAGAGGAAGTACTCGAAGGGTTGAAATCCTTGAAAGTGGATAAGTCACCAGGGCCAGATGGATTGTTTCCGAGGCTGAAGGACGTCAGGGAGGAGATAGCAGATGCTCTGAGGATGATTTTCCAATCTTCACCAGATACAGGGGAGGTACTGGAGGACTGGAGAAATGCAAACGTAGTTCCATTATTTAAAAAGGGATCAAAGGAAATGCCAAACAATTATAGGCCAGTTGGTCTTACATCAGTGGTGAGCAAATTAGTAGAATCAATCCTGAGAGATAGGATTAACTGTCATGTGGAAAGGCATGGACTAGTCAGGGATGGTCAGCATGGATTTGTTAAAGGAAGGTCTTGCCTCACAAATTTGATTGAATTCTTTGAGGAAGTGACAAGAAGGGTTGATGAAGGTAGTGCAATGCATTTTGTGTACATGGATTTTAGAAGGCATTTGACAAGGTCCCACGTGGCAGATTGGTCAGGAAAGTAAAAGCCCATGGGATTCAGGGTAATGTGGCTAACTGGATAAAAGGTTGGCTTTGTAACAGGAAACAAAGGATAATGGTCGATGGATGTCCTTGCGAATGAAAAGTTGTCTCAAGTGGTGTTCCACGGGGCTGGGTCTTGGGACCCTTGCTGTTTCTGTTATATATTAACGATTTGGACGTGAACATGGGGGGCACGATTGGGAAATTTGCAGATGACACAAAGATTGGCCGAGTAGTGGATAGTGTAGAGGATAGCCATAATCTCCGAAACGATATAGATGGGTTGGTGGAGTGGGCGGTAAAGTGGCAGATGGATTTTAACATAGGGAAGTGTGAGGTCATACAGTTACAGGGATTACACAATAAATGGGAATATACTAAGAGGGGTAGATGAAGTGAGAGATCTTGGCGTACAAGTACACAGGTCCCTGAAGGCAACAGTTCAAGTAGACAAAGTTGTAAAGAAGGCATATGGAATGCTCTCCTTCCTTGGTAGAGGTATAGAATATAAAAGTAAGGATATAATGTTGGAATTGTATAAAACACTGGTGAGGCTACAACTGGAGTAGTGTGTGCAGTTCTGGTCACCACATTACAGGAAGGACGTAAAAACTCTGGAGAGAATGCAGAGGAGGTTTACAATAATGTTGCCAGGGTTAGAAAAGTATAGCTACAAGGAGAGATTGGATAGGTTGGAGTTATTTTCCTTAGAACAAAGAAGGCTGAGAGGTGACTTGATTGAGGTGTACAAAATTACGAGGGGAATAGATAGAGTGGACAGGGTAAAATTGTTTCCCAAGGTGGAGAATTCTAGAGCTAGGGGACATAGATTCAAGATAAGTGACAGAAGATGTAGAGGGGACATGAAGAACTTTTTTTTTTTACGCAGAGGGTACTAGGTGTCTGGAATTCGCTGCCCAAGTTGGTGGTAGAGGCAGTAACTCTAAACTCTTAAAAATTACCTGGATCTGCACCTTAAGTGCTGTAAGCTGCAAGGCTATGGGCCAGGTGCAGGAAGGTGGGGTTAGAAAGGGAACCTGGGTGTCCGCGGGCTAGTATGGACAAGACAGGCTGAATGGGCTCCTTCTGCGCTGTAACTTTGCTATGGTTTCGAGTCCGTATGACTCTTCAAAACAACTAAAGAGGAATAGGTCTACGAGCACAGGGCTGATATAGGAACAGGACATGCTGAGAGTTAAGACTGGACAGAGTCTTGGATGACTTTAAGATTATAAGGGATAGCATGTCAGAGACCAGTCAGGTGTGCACTGCAATAGCCCAGTTCCACAGGCACAATAAAGAGTTTCAGCAGATGAGCAGAGACAGACTAAATCAGGAAATGTTATGGAGCTGGAAACGGGCAGTCTTAGTGATGGCACGAAATTGAAGTGGGAACCTTATCTCAAGATCAAATGTGTCACCAAGCTTGTGACAGACTCATTTCATCTTGGGCTATTGTTAAGGAGGAGGTTGGAATCAGTAGCTCAGGAATGGACTTTGAAGCAGGGGACTGAAAACAATGGTTTCAGTCTTCCCAATATTTAACTGGAAAGATAGAATGACAACTTTTTACATGTACAGGGCCATTTCAGTATAGTAAATCTTTACAGGTTTATTGCCTCTCCCTGATTTGACATTCAATAAAGGAATTTAACAACCTTTAGTGGGTTTTTTTTTAATAAGATCAGTGCACATGTTAAAAATAAGCATTTTCCTTCCTTATAGGAACCAGATTGTCACAAGAGCATCATCTGAATTTCAAGTGATGCTGGAATTTTAGCATTATGAAGTTTCATGTTAGATATATGAAGAAGGTTGTTTACATCACTTCTTACTGTTTCCATTCCAACTCCCTCATGTCCTCACCGCTAATCCTGTGGGAAAACACTCCTTTAGGCCAAATCGAAAGGCACCAGGACCAGATCTAATAGTATCAATGGATGTCAATATCCATGAATGTGAGGAAAGCAAGAGCAGAAATTGCAGAGGCACTGGCCATAATTTTCCAATCTTCCTTAGGCTTGGGTGTTACCAGAGGACTGGCAAATAATTCACCCTTGCTCAAAGAAAAAAAAAAAGTGTAAAAATAAGCCCAGTAACTACAGGCTACCTGTGGCGAGGAAGGTTCTAGAAAAAAAATTCAGTCACTTGGGCAAATGAGGTTTTGTTAAGGGCAAATTGTGCTCAACTAACTTGCCTCAAGATTTTTGATGAGGTAAGAGAGGGCGCGTGAGGGAATGCTGTTGACGTGGTGTACATGGACTTCCAAACAACATTTGAAGTGGCACACAACTGACTGACATGTGAAGTTAGAGCTGATGGAATAAAGGGGCAGAAGCAATGTGGATGCAGAATTGGCTGAATGACAAATCAGAATAGGTGTGAACAGTTATTTTTCAGCCTGGAGGAAGGTTTGTGGTGGACTACCCCAGAGGTCAGTTGGGATGCTTGCTTTTCCTGATATGTATTAATGACCTAGGCCTTGCTGTACAGCGCAATTTCAAAATTTGAAATAGATATAAAACTTGGAAGGATTGTGAACCCTGAAAAGGATGGTGGAGAACTTCAAAAAGGACATAGGTTCATGGAATCGGCAGACATGTGGCAGTTAAAATTAAATGCAGAGAAGTGGGCACTGCTTCATTTTGGCAGGAAGAACACAGACAATATAAAATAAAGGCTACAGTGCAAAAAGGGGGTGCAGGAGCAGAGGGGTTTGGGGTATATGCCCATAAATCATTGAAGGTGGCAGTGCAGGTTGAAAGCATGGAGAGCAGACTTTATCAATAGCAGCATAGAGTACAAAAGCAGCAATGACAAAATGAGAAAAAGCTTTTTCATGCAGCGAGTGGTTAGGATCTGGAACGCACTGCCAGGGAGGAGCGGGGGAAGGGGTAGACAGGTTCAATCGCAGTGTTCAAAAGGGAATGGTATTATTATCCAAAAAGCAAAAATGTGCCGGGATATGCTGAGTAGGCAGGGGGAGTGGCTCTAGGTGACATGCTCCTTTAGAGGGCCTGCACAGACACACTGGGCCGAATGATCGCCACTTATACTGTAACATTTTCAGATTCTACAATTCCATGACTAGTTTATTCTACTGGCATCTCTTCCAAGTCTCCCTATGTTTACCCTGTATCATTTTGTGTATGCTCATACGCCTATAACATTTTTTAAAAAGCATATGTTTAATGTGCTACAATTAATGGTATGGAATGTAATTTGCAATGGGCCTGTCCAATTGCATAACCAACCAACCATTTTTTAAACCTTTTGCAATCTCCACTGCTGTCCTATTTATTTCCCTACCAGAAGCAAATGACCAATTCATAAATAGCTTCAGTACCCTAGTCACTAACTGATAAATTAGAAAGAGGCCCAAACACTGAGCTTCATGGGTTTAGGCCATGCCGTCACAAACACAGCTCCAACAACACAAGAATTTTGACATCCAGGACAAGTTAGTCCACTTGATTGGTACCCCAGCCACCATCTTCAACATCCACTTCATCTACCATCGACCACTAGCTGCAGTGTGTACCATCTACAAGATGCACTGCAGCAACTGAAGGTTCCTCAGACAGCACCTTCCAAACCCACGACCACTACCATCTAGAAGGAAGGGCAGCAGACAGATGGGAACACCATCATCTGGAAGTTCCCCTCCAAGCCACCCACCATCCTGACTTGGAAATATATTGCCGTTCCTTCAGTGTCTCTGGGTCAAAATCCTAGAACTCCCTCCCTAACAGCACTGTGGATGTATCTACACCACATGGATTGCAGCGGTTCAAGGCAGCAGCTCAAGAACATCTTAAGGGCAATAAATGTTGGCCTCGCCAGCAACACCCACATTCCAAGAAAGAGTAAAAAAAGGATCTAGTTGAGTAGTGGAGCAGCTCAAGGGACTAAATGGCCTACTCCTATTTGCCTATAATAGTCAAAGCAATAGCCTCCCAGTCTCACATTCTGACTTGGCCATATAAAACTATGTTAAAAGTTGGAATGCCCTACCTAATATTGTCATGGGGGTGACATAAACAAAAGGCCACTGCAGTAAACAAAGTGTTTTCTCAAGGTAACTAAAGATGGCAATAAATGCAGCCTTGTCAATGTCTCCCATATGCTAGAATTTCAAACAGACTGCCACTTGCAGGATCAACTGGCACAAGAGCAAATATATTGAGTCAGAGAGTCATTAACGGCACAGAAGGAAGCCATTCAGCATAGATTGCATGTCAGCTCTCCCGTCAATCCTACTTCCTCCTTTTATCCTCGTACACCTGCAAGTTTATTTTCCTCAAGTGCCTATCCACTTTGTCTTTTGAAATCACCGATCACCTCTGCTTCCTTGTAAGCGGCAAGTTCCAGATGAACATTGAGAACCAAATTTGCAACAAATCTCGATAGAATCGCATGCACTGGTGTCAAAAATCATACATGAACAGCTGTAACAAAGTAGAAAGCAAGCAGCAAATAACAAAAAGCTTTCAAATAAAAAGTCCTTTGCAAATGGATGTATAAGCAAAGATCATCTAATCCATACTGCTTGTCCTATAGCATCCTGAGCCCAAAACTCCTAAGTGACTCAAAAAAGACCTGCATCCAATCCTTGAGACAACCCCACCCCCTCCATGGTTATTTCTTCCAACCAACAAGGGCATAACTTTAGTTGCAAATGAAGGTTCAACAACTGGACCCAAGATAAAACAGCCATCTAAAGTTAGAATTAAAACTGAATGGGAAAGTGTCACTGTGTTCAGCTGCACAAACTACACTGAGAAGCATTAAAAAATACATATCTTCTGTTCCCAGTGAAACCACGACACGTACTTGGAAAGTTCAACAGGAGCAGCTTTAAAGGCAGAGTTTGTCGGAGCTCAGTTAGTGAAACAGAATGTACCTAGTTCTTTTGGTAAACAGTCTTAAGCCATTCATGCTAGAATTCTCCCTCAGTGGGTGGATTTAAACAAAATTTAACTTGCAACAACAATTCAAGGCCTAATTTTAGCAGATATTTAGATTAAACGCAGATTTTTCCAAATAGAATACAAACTAAGCAAGGGACAAAATTCTGTAGCATTCAGTTCAAAACTGAATGAGATTAGCAGCCAAAAGTGCAAGGAATTATTCAGAATTGAGAAAAAGATTTACATGAGAAGTGCAAGGACAGTTGGTGCACTACACAATTTCCAATATGATGACATACTTGCACCTCAAGTGACATTATACAAAAATTTCCATCAATCGGGACAAAATTACTGATCAATAAACTCTTCACATCCATCAAGGCTGAAGTTACAGTCATTGCCACAAAGGTGGTCATTCAGTCCTTCGAGTCCATGTAGATTATCAAGCAAGCCAGTCAGCCCCATTCCCCCACTCTATCCTTGCACCCCTATAAGGTTATTGCCCTTTGAAATCATCGATTGTCTCCATTACCACCAGCCTAGAGATGTCATAAGCAAAAGGACAAAGGGATATTAATAGTGGTGGTACTGGTTAAAGGAGGTGCTGATGGTGGCATTAAGGTAATAAAGCAGAATGTGATAATAGCAGGACAAGGGTAAACACTCTGGAAAGAGCAACATGAACAAGTGACAGCCCTAAACAAAAACAGAAATACCTGGAGAAACTCAGCAGGTCTGGCAGCATCTGCGGAGAGGAACACAGTTAACGTTTCGAGTCCGAATGACTCTACTTGTCCCACCCCCCCATAAATCAGCTTATATTTCACCTCCCTTCTATTTTTATTTAGTTCTGTTGAAGGGTCATTCGGACTCAAAACGTTAACTGTGTTCCTCTCTGCAGATGCTGCCAGACCTGCTGAGTTTTTCCAGGTATTTTTGTTTTGAATTTCCAGCATCGACAGTTTTTTGCTTTTATCTCAGTGACAGCCCTAATTTTTTTTTTTTTTTGGGGGGGGGGGGGGGGTGGGGGGGGGGGGGGGGGGGGGGGGGGGGGAGGAGGAGGAGGAGGAGGAGGAGGAGAAGAGGAGGGGAAAGAGGAAAAAAGGGAAAGAGAGAGAGAGAGAGAGAGAAGGGGATGGTGGTTGGGATAAAAAGATCGAAAATAGGATAAAAGGTGGGGATAAAACAATGAAGTAAAAATGTGGATAAAAAATATAAATTGAAAAATAAAAATGAATATTGAAAAAGGGGGGGGGGGGGGATTAAAAAGGCATGAGGAAACAGTTCCACGCCTGAATTTGTTGAACTCAATGTTAAGTCCAGAAATCTGTAAAGTGCCTAATCGGAAGATGAAGTGCTGTTCCTCCATTGGGCTTCACTGCAACATTGAAGCAGGCCAAGGACAGACTTGTGGGCACGGGAGCAGGATGGTGTGTTGAAATGGCAAACGACAGGGAGATCTGGGTCATGCTTGCAGACAGACCAAAGGTGTTCCACAAAGCAATCCCCCAGTCTGCGTTTGGTCTCTCCCAATATCGAGACCACCACATTGGGAGCAGCAAATGCAGTAGACCAAACTGAAGGAGGTGCAAGTGAAGCGCTGCTTCACCTGAAAGGGGTATTTGAGCCCTTGGGCAGCGAGGAGGAAGGGAGGAGGTAAAGGGGCAGGGAAGAGGATAACCAGGGAAAGAGTAGGGCCCATAAGGGACCAATCTATGGGTGGAGCCACAGGACATCACTAGAGTGTTGAATGAATACCTCACATCCGTCTTCACCCAAGAGAATGTGGATTAAGGTATCGAACTCAGGGAGAGAGACTGCAAGGTACTTAAGCAAATTGAATAGGGACTGACAAGGTATTGGCAGGCTTAAAAGTGGACAAGTCTCCAGATCTGGATGATTTGTGTCCCAGACTGCTGAGGGAGGCAAGGGAGGAGATCGCAGGGGCTCTGACCCAAATTTTTAATTCCTCTCTGGCCATGGGAGAGGTGCCAGAGGACTGGAGAACAGCTAATGTGGTTCCACTATTTAAGAAGGGTTGTAGAGATAAGCCAGGGAACTACAGGCCAGTGAGTCTCACGTCAGTGCAAGGGAAACTATTGGAGAAAATTCTGAAGAAGAATATCTATCTTCACTTGGAGATGCAAGGTTTGATCAGGGATAGTCAGCATGGCTTTGTCAGAGGGAGGTCATGCCTAACAAATTTGATTGAATTTTTTGAGGTGACCAGGTGTGTTGGTGAGGGTAGTGCAGTTGATGTAGTTTATATGGATTTCAGCAAAGCCTTTGACAAGGTCCCACCTGGGAGACTTATAAAGAAGGCAAAGGCATATGGGATACAGGGTAATTTGATAAGGTGGATTCAAATTTGGTTAAGCTCTAGGAGGCAGAGGGTGATGACAAAAGGATGTTTTAGTGTCTAGAAGCCAGTGTCCAGTGGCGTACCACAGGGATCTGTGCTCAGTCTCCTATCATTTGTCATTTATATAAACAATAGATGACTAGGTGAGGGGTAGGATTAGTAAGTTTGCGGATGACACAAAGATTGGCCGGGTGGTTAATAATGAGGTTGTGTCTTGGGCTACAGGAAGGTATAGACGGGATGGTCAAATGGGCAGACGGAATTTAACCCTGAAAAGTGAGAGATGATACACTTTGGAAGGAGTAATTTGACAAGGAAGTATTCAATGAACGGCATGACACTAGGAAGTTCTGAGGAACAAAGGGACCTTGGCGTGTGTGTCCATAGATTTCTGAAGGCGGAGGGGCATGTTAGTGGGGTGATTAAAAAGGCATATGGGACATTTGCCTTTATCAATCGAGGCATAAGATTACAAAAGTAGGGAGGTTATGTTGGAGTTGTATAGAACTTTGGTGAGGCCACAGCTGGAGTACTGTGTGCAGTTCTGGTCGCCACATTATAGGAAGGATGTGATTGCACTGGAGGGGGTGCAGAGGAGATTCACCAGGATGTTACCTAGGATGAAACATTTAAGTTATAAAGAGAGGTTGGATAGATTTGGGTTGTTTTCATTGGAGCAGAGAAGACTGAGGGGCAACCTGATCGAGGCATACAAGATTATGAGGGGCATATACAGGGTTGATAGGGAGCAGCTGTTCCCCTTAGTTGAAGTCACATGGGGGAATAAGTTCAAGGTGAGGGGCAGGAGGTTTGGTGGGGGATGTGAGGAACAATTTTTTTACCCAGAGGGTGGTGATGGTCTGGAATGTGCTGCCTAGGAGGGTGGTGGAGGCGGGTTGCCTCACATCCTTTAAAAAGTACCTGGATGAGCACTTGGCATATCATAACATTCAAGACTATGGGCCAAGTGCTGGTAAATGGATTAGGTAGGTAGGTCAGGTGTTTCTCACGTGTCCGTGCAAACACGATGGGCTGAAGGGCCTCTTCTGTACTGTGATTCTGATTCTGCGATTACAAGGGAAGGGGATGAGGTGTTGGGGGTGATGAAGGAGTGGACCACTGTGTCCTGGAGGGAATGGTCCCTAAGAATGCCAACAGGGACAGGTGAATAGAAGATGTTTGATGGTGACATCATGCTGGAGTTGGTGGAAATGGCGGAGGATGATCCTTTGAATGTGGAGGCTGGTGGAGTGAAAAGTGAGGACAAGGGAGACCCTATCATGTTCTGGGAGGGAGGGGAAGGTGTGAGGGCAGAGGTGCAGAAGATGGGTCAGACATGGTTGAGGGCCCTGTCAACCACAGTGGGTGGGAAACCTCTTAAGGAAGAAAGACATCAGAAGTGCCATTTTGGAAAGTGGCATCATCGGAACTGATGAGACGGAGGTGAAGAAACAGGGAATGGGATGGAGTCCTTACAGGAAGCAGGGTGTTAGGAGCTGTGGGAGTCAGCAGGCTTAGACTGCACACCAATATTCATTATATCTCCAGAAATTGTAACAGAGGGGTCAGGGAAGGGAAGTGTCGGAGTTGGACCATGTGAAGGTGCTGGAAGGGTGGAAATTAGAAGCAAAATTGATTAATTTTTCCAGGTCCAGGTGAGAGCATGAAGCAGAGCCGTAAGAGTCATCGATGTACTGAAAGAAAAGAGTTGTTGGGGAGGGCTCGAGTAGAACTGGAACAAGGAATGTTCCACATACCCAATAAAGAGGCATAACTGGGGCCCATGTGGGTACCCATAGCCACACCTTTTATTTGGAGTAAGTGAGACAAGTTTAAGGAGAAATTGTTCAGTGAGAGAACAAGTTCAGCCAGACAGAGGAGAGTGATGGTGGATGGGGATTGTTTGGGTCTCTGCTCAAGGAAGAAGCAGAGAGCCCATAGGCCATCCTGGTGGGGGATGGTGGTGTAGAGGGATTGGACATCCATGGTGAAGAGGTGACAGTTAGGGCCAGGGAACTGGAAATTATTGATATGACGTAGGGCATCAGAGGAATTGCGATGTGGGTGAGAAGAGACTGGACAGAGGAGAGAATGGAGTCAAGATAGGAAGAAATGAGTTCTGTAGGGCAGGAACAGGCGGACACAATCGGTCTACCAGGAGAGTCCTGTTTGTGGATTTTGGGGAGGAAGTAGAAGCTGGCTGTCCAAGGTTGGGAGACCATGAGATTGGAAGCTGTGGAGGGAAGATTTCCGGAGATGAGGTTAGTGACAATGCTGGAAATAATGGCTTAATGTTCGGTGATGAGGTCATGGTCTAGGGGGAGGTAGGAACAAGTGTCTGAGAGTTGGCGCTCAGCCTCTGCGAGGTAAAGGTCAGTATGCCAGACGAGATAGAGGTCAGAACACCGGACAACAACAGCACCTCCCTTGCCAGCAGGTTTGATAACAGTCAGGAATGGACCTGAGAGAACGGGGTGCGGCAAGTTCAGAAGGAGACAGGTTAGAATGGGTGAGAGAAACCTTCAGCCAGTACCACTGCCATTAAGACCCCTTTGTCCTTTTGTTTATGACATCTTTGTCAAGCTCTCCTTTGCCTCCAACTATCGCTGGCCTCCTACCCAGCTCCACTTCCCCACCCCACCCCCCTCCCCCCCCAAATGGTATAAATTGCATCACATTTTTACTTCTCTTTAGCTCTGAAGGATCATATGGACTCAAAACGTTAACTGTTTTTCTCTCCACAGATGCTGTTAGACCTGCATTTTCTATTTTTGTTTCAGATTTCCAGCATCCACAGTATTTTGCTTTTATAATTTTGTACTGCTGTATTTTAAATCCTCAACCTCGTCTGCTCCCTGGAGAACAAAGTATTCCACTTAGGAGCTTTTGTGAATTACCCACATCATTCAGTCCATCAAAGCAGATTTCAAATTTTATAGTAGAAAAGCCTGCAACTGTCAGATAGTTTTGAAACTCAAACTGCAGAGCTCACTTAAGCTGAATTCACTGAACCCAAGCATAACAATATCTAATGTTTGCTTCCCTGTGTGGGATTCTCAAACTTGTGCTTTAGTACATATGTTAACATGATCAATGCCACAAAACATTAAAGACCAAAAATTACTAATAAAGTGCATTCTGCTGTCAGGCACTTACTTGTTCAGGTCGGCCATCTTCTTAAGGATGAAATATACCTGGGGAAGGCAAAAAAACAGTTCAAAGAAAATATAGCAGTATCGTGCTTTACAAAAAACTTCCGTCATGCTCAACAGGAAATTAAATTCTAGCACTTAACTGAAAAAGTGCCAAAATTCCTGCAACTTTTTTTTAAATGACTAAATTCAAATGGTTTGTATAAAAGTGACTAAATATAAATAGATTATACAATGAATAAACTACGTGCACACAACTGTCAAAACACTCATTCCTATATCTTCACATGCAGAGACGTTACAAATTGAGGCAAATAAAAGTAGATGTGGAACAGGACGGAAAAAGTGGAGGCAATTAGCATGGGCAACAAATTCATTTTAACAACATCTGTAACCACCTGCTTGACATAGTCTACTCATTTTACAGTGCCAGCCATGGTTCAGTTGGCAGCACTCAAACTTGGAACCTTGTGCTTCAAAGGCAAGTCCCACTCCAGGGCTTGAGTACAAGAGTCAAGGCTGACACTCCAATGCAGTACTGAGGGAATACTGCACTGTCAGAGATGCCTTCTTCAGAAGAGGAGAAAGAATCAAACTCAAAAAGTTAACTCTGTTTCTCTCCACAGATGCTGCTAGACCTGCAGAGTTTTTTTTTGCCAGCATTTTCTGTCTTTATTTCAGATTTGCAGCATCCATAGTATTTTGCTTTTGTCATAAAAGCAGATTTGGTCATCATCACATTGCCATTTGTGGGAGTTCAGAGCACAAACTGGCTGCTCCATTTACCACATTGCAACAGTGACTGTACTTCAAAGTTCTTGATGGCTATAAAGTGTTGAGGCATCCAGTGGTCATGAAAAGCACCACATAAGTGCAAGTCTTTCATGTTACAGCCAATAACATTGCTTTCTGACATCAATCCTAATTCCATCCCCCACCAACCTTTGCTGGACACAAGGTGCACCAGTACTTCAATAATTTATTGTTTACTAACAAAGTCAGAGAAAATGACTACACAGTGGCCTTGAGCTAAATAGCCTAAACCTGTTTCCATGTTGCAGGGCATTAATGCATCAGCGCACTGCACCACAAAAACATGCACTTGGACCAAGCCGAAAGTTTCTCATATACAATAAACTGGGTCAGTAGCTAGAGTATAGAAGCTAGGCATGTTGGTAGAGGAGGATACAGGTACATGCACTGTACTCGCCTGGTCAATGAAACTCGAGACATCACTCCACACAAGAGCCACGCAATGACCACCTCTAATACAAGAACCTAACTATGCCTCCTGACATTCAATGGCATTACCATCACTGAATCCATAACCAAACATCCTGGATGTCACCGATGACCAGAAACTGAACTGCACAAGCCACAAATACTGTGGCTACAAGAGCAGCTGAGGAGCTGCGTTCTGTGACAAGTAACTCAAATCCTAGCTCCTTAAAACCTGTTCACCATCTACCATCTAGAAGGCAAGTCAGGAGTATAATGGAATACTAAACAAAAAAACCGCGGATGCTGGAAATCCAAAACAAAACAGAATTACCTGGAAAAACTCAGCAGGTCCGGCAGCATCGGTGGAGAAGAAAAGAGTTGACGTTTTGAGTCCTCATGACCCTTCAACAGAACTGAAGTTCTGTTGAAGGGTCTTGAGGACTCGAAATGTCAACTCTTTTCTTCTCCACCGATGCTGCCGGACCTGCTGAGTTTTTCCAGGTAATTCTGTTTTGTGTAATGGAATAGTCTCCACTTGCTTGGATGAGTGAGGCTCCACCAAGAGTTAAGAATCATAGAATGGATACAGCTGTAACACCACAATGCTCAACACCATCCAGGACAAAGCAGCTCACTTGCTTTGCACCCCTTTCACCATAATACTGCAATGTGTAGAGGGAGTATGTACCATCTACAAAATACACTGCAGCAACTTGCCGTGACTCCAACACCACCTTCCAAACCTGCTACCTCTACCACATAAGAGCAGAAGGCACATGGGAACACCACCACCTGCAAGCTCCCTGCCAAGTCACATACCATCCTGGCCTGGGAAAAAAAAATCACTCCTTCACTGTCACTGAAATTCTGAAACCTACATATATATGGGCTGCCATGATTCAAGAAGCCAAAGCAACCCCACCATCTTCTCAATGACATTCACACTCCATGAATACATATAAAAGACTTTCTCCGCCATCCCCCCCATCCAAATTTATTTACGCTTAACTCTTAACATGTAATCCATTAGGTGAAATATGGATGTTTTAATATCCACAATTAACTGTAGCTGCTTCATGCATGATCAAAAACATTAACTTATAATCTCGCTCATAAACTTGATGACAAAAGATTCAGCTATTTATCAAGAGTATTAATTGTGAACTCTGCCTTTCCAATTTACTGGGAGTCATTCATAGAAGCTTAGATATTCTATTAGTAGACAAGCTAGCATTATGAGCAGGTTTTTGGATGTCTTAAAATGAATTGCCCTTTGCTCCATTAACAATAACTTTTCTAAACCATTTTAATTCCCAATTTACCAAATTTCTCCCTTCATTGATGGGATCTCCTGATCAACTCAGCTGCTTATTGCACAATAAACTCAACAAGCTGCAAGGTCAACTAACAGATAGCCTGAGAATTTCTAATGCTTCTCTAACTGCTACTTGGACATTTATATTAATTTGTGCCAGTTAAGTAACTGTCGCTACTCTAGCTGGCCTGGAAGTTTTCACTCCTAATACATGCCTTGCAGCAAATCTAATACTGCACTGCAACCCTAACTTTCTATTGCACCTGTGTCTAAGTTAGTCTGAAGCAATTGATTAACTCAGCACATTGCTTTCACAATCTCAGAATTGCAGTGCAAGAGGCCCTTCGGCCCATCGTGAGAAACACCTGACCTACCTAATCCCATTTACCAGCACTTGGCACGTCATAACATTCAAGGCTATGGGTCAGCACTTGACCCATAGCCTTGAATGTTATGACCTGCCAAGTGCTCATCCAGGTACTTTTTAAAAAGGATGCGAGGCAACCCGCCTCCACCACCCTCCCAGGCAGTGCATTCCAGACTGTCACCACCCTCTGGGTAAAGAAGTTTTTCTTCACATCCCCCCTAAACCTCCTGCACCTCACTTTGAACTTGTGTCCCCTTGTGACTGACCCTTCAACTAAGGGGAACAGCTGCTCCCTATCCACCTTGTCCACGCCCCTCAATCTTGTACACCTCGATCAATATTTCCTCACTCCACAGAACAGTTACATTTTCTCATTTCTGCATTCCAATACAACCTCAAGTCCTAAACGATATTTCTCCAGGCAATCTCAACACATGTACCTCAGAAAATGGTAGTTTTCATGCATCTCTCTTCAATGACTTTGCAGCCCATTTTTATGGACATTTGTTCGGCATCTAATTACAACGACAATTCCCTAGCATCACAACTTCCCTAAAAGGTTGGAGCAGTTGCTTTTAAATTGCATACCACCTAGAAAGTTCGCCTAATCCAAGCTCATTAGTGGTTTCTTTGAATAGCCAGCTCACTGGTGATCTGGTCACCTAGGTTACCCAGCTCTGGAATTTTCCCTTTGAACACTGGTGAGTCATCATTTGCACAGCTCCAAGGCCTCTAAAACGACAGGCAGGATCTGCCATCATGCACTTCTGAAGATATTACTTTGAATCTAAACTTAAAACCACTAAATCTCTATGTCCTCCATACTGCTCAATGAAAAATGAAAGTTGCTGTAGCCCCAAAGGACCATAGGCTGCTCTCTCATTAGGTGAGGGCGAGGTTGAGAAGGCAGGGCCTTCACCGGTGACCTCAGCCGGTATAGAAATTGAACCTGTACCATTGGAGTCATTCTGCATCTAAAAGGGCAATAAAAATTCTAACAATTCATGAGATTTTTTGTGAAGTTGAACAGCTCAAACCTCATTTAGATCTTTATTCTATCCATCCTCGACATCAAAACCCCTATCACCTTCTCACAGCTGAAGAACCCTCCAAATCCTCAGCTCCCTTTCTTCTGCCCAAACTCTTCTTTGTCTGCTATATCATATGCATTGAAGATGCTGTCTTTTAGATGAGGTGTTAAAGTAAGTAAAAAAAGTAAGTACCCGGTTGTCCTCAAGGTCTTATGTAACTGTTCAAGCAAGAGTTCACATTCTTCAAAGCCCTGGCTGACATTTCCTTCTCCACCACTGAAAAGGGATCTGAAACACCACATGGACTGCAGCAGTTCAAGAAGAAAAGTCACCATCACATTCTCAAGGGCAATTAGGGAAGCCGCAAAAAAATGCTGGCCTAGCCAGCGACACCCACATTCCATGAATGAAATAAAAAATTAATTCCATTAACCATACAGGCTAGTACCACCGTGAATCTTGTCTTTTCACACTTTATTCTTTCATGAGATGTGGATGTCGTGGCAAGGACATGAAAACAAAACCCATCTGGCTCATAAACAATGACTGAGGCTACCTTTATGTTTCAGATTTGTTTGAATTTATATTCCATCAGCTACCATGGTGTGTATAACACACACATACTGCATTTCTGGTGGTGATGTTCTGTGGTTTTCACACCTTTCCACTGCACAGTTCAGGTCCTCAGCATATCATTCATGTTGCTGGTGTAACATAAGCACTTGCGTTTTTGCTGCTGAAAATTGGTCATTTTGGCAGAGAGTGATCTTGGTCTCCTACCACAACACTAGGCATTTCTGTTCCATAAAACAGCTACACCAACAAGCTATTGCTCTTAAATATTTGCTGGACTTGGGAGTTCGATTTGGTCCACTTAAGTTCATATATATGCAATGCATTTCTGACGATGTAAAACATTCTGACAAGTCGAGGACCCATTCCAAAACATGCTGCTCAATATCAGGCCAGTTGCTGGTCTCTGTTCTCATGACACATTTGGTCTTGGGCATCAGCTTAGGGCAGATTCCTCCTCCTTCCATATTCCACTAACCCCGAATTCCCTTGCTGCAGCAGTTGTTGGGCAAGATAACAAATGTTATGACTTTTAGCTTGAAGCCATCTTCGTACTTCATTCTTTTTGCAGGAAGAACTGTTTGTTCTGTCACCATGTGTAGTCTGCTCTGTGTTGTAAACTCCCATGCATCTTCTTGACATCATTGCCTCTATCACCTGCTTGATCCTATGTATGACCCCTAATGCAAGTATAGCCCTAAACATGCATTTATTAGTTGAAAAAAAATTAGGCTTATACATTAAGTATAGGCCTAGACATGCATTTTGACACCAAAAATATGAAACCTCATTCACCAGATCGGCCACTATCTACAGTAAATGCACCTATGGCCAGCTCGAATTAATCCTTTAACTGTCCAGTTTAGTGTAGATTCTCCAGTCCAAGTAGTGTCAGCCATTTTTTACTGACAGGTATTTAAGTTCACAGGATCTGAAAACCAGGAATACTAAAGGTCTTCAATTAACATTTCATAACTGTTTCTCCCCACAGATGCTGCCTTATCTGCTGAGTATTTCCAGCATTTTCTGGTTTTATTTCAGTTCTCCAACATCTGCAGTATTTTGCTTTTGTTTTAAGATCTACATGGCTTTGGGTGTTAGACAGATCTTTATAAAACAAAGTGTGACAGACAAGCCCAACCACAATTTATTTTTCACTGTCTCCGGCCAACACACGATGGCCACCAACACCCATCTGCGCGCCTGCACTCGTCTATGCATGCACAGAAAACCTAAAGCTGAGCCTTAAAGGCAATAGAAAACAGATTAACAAATTTCAATTACCACCCAGATTTTGAGGTTAGATAAAACATAATCTATATATTTCATATTCTTGTTAATTTTTTAAAAATTGGTACAGATTTTGTGTTCCTAACTTGAGCATATTGAATCATCCAGGTACAGAAAAATCAGGCGAGGAGGATCACATACCCATAAGGGAGCCAGCCGATGTTCCAATCCATTTTTAATCTTTGTGGCTGTGCCCCGGTGTTTCAATAGCTTCAGAAGCATGAACATGAAAATCTGCTCTATTGCAATTTAAAGTGAGCTTGAAGTCCCCAGCCTCTATGTACACGCTCACGTGTTTGAAATGGGTGCACGCCATAGAAAACGGAACATCAGTAAGCAAAATGTCACATTTCAGCTCCCTAACCAACGACAGAAACAAAACACACTAATTTCATTATCCAACAGGAATCCTCAGCAGAGAGCTGACTGAGTATGATACCAAATTAGTATAATCTGCGGAGATATCAGAACAGTTCTGACAAAAAGGTCACTGACCCAAAACACTAACTCACTCTCTCTACAGATGCTGTCAGACCTTAGAAAATGCTGGAAATACTCCATTTTTTTGCAGCAGTACCTGCAGTATTTTGTTTTTGATCGAATTAAGATCTGGAGCAAGAAAAGGTTATGCAATCCTTCAAGCCTGCTCCATCATTCAACCTCTCATCCACTTTCCGGTCCAATCCTTATGTCCCTAGATTTCTGGACTTTAAGGAAATCTATCAATCTTAGCTCTGAATATACTCAACAAATAAGCATGCACAGTTCTCTGGGGTAGAGAATTCCAAAGATTCACAACCTTCTGAAGAAATTTCTCAACCTAATCCTAAATGGTTGATCCCTTACATCCTACGACACCCCTAACTCTAGATGAATTAGTCTGTTCACTTAGCTTTGTAGTGCATTGCTAACAATATGCTGAAGGGTACACTGCTTAAGCAAATATTCTTTAAATAGAAATGTACAGGCACAATATTAAGTTACTTATGTAATAACATCTGATTATCCCCCACTACCACCAGCAGCAACTCAAACAGCTGCGACAACTCAAAATGATTGAGATATAAACCAAATTTGAATGAGTAAAATCTATTTTGTAACAGTAGGTGCAAATCAAATGGACATATGAAAATTTAATACTTTGCTGCATTGTCATCAGGATTTCAGTGGAGGGCTGCTGGCACCTATAAAACATGAGGCATTGCCTCTGGGAGATGGATTGCATCTATTGCAAGGTTTCTTCAACACATACTGGAACCAAGAGAAAAATAAACACTGCACTTAAGCTTATATATACTACTGCAAGAATAAAACTTTACCACTTTACCAGAGTAGATTTCACTGCGTAAAATTCAAACTCCAGTCTTCCACACCATCACTAGGAAGCAAGGCCACCCAGCTAACATGAAGGCAAGCAACAGCAACAGCTCAACACATTTCAGCTCATGGACTGCATCACACTGTAAATGGCTCATCACATTTTTCTATATTCTTTCATGGGAGTGGGTGTCATCGACAAGGCCAGCAATTTATTGCCCATACCTGATTGTTCTTGAAACTAAGTGACTTCCTAGGCCAGTTCAGAGGGCAGTTAAGAGTCAACTACATTACTGTGGATAAAGGCAAAATACTGCAGATGCTGGAAATCTGAAACAAAAACAAAAAATGCTGGAAAAACTCAGGTCTGACAGCATCTGTGGAGAAAAAGACAGGGTTAACATTGAGTCCTTATGACTCTTCAGAGCAGTCATAAGGACTTTAAACACTAGCTCTGTCTTTCTCTCCACAGATGCTGTCAGACCTGAGTTTTTCCACCATTTTGTGTTTCACATTAGTGGGTCTGGAGTCACATGTAGGCCAGACCAGGTAAGTAAAGCAAATTTCCTTCCCTAGAAAGACATTAGTGAACCAGATGGATTTTTATAGCAATCAATGACAGATGCCCTGGTCACCATTTTCACAACTAGCATTTTTTTTTTAAATTTGGTCCACATCTATCAATCGAATTTAAATACCATCAGCTGCTGTAGTGATGTTTGAACCCTTGCCCACAAACCATTAGCCTGGACTCTGGACCCCGTCCTCACACCTTCTCCTCCCTCCCAGAAATGTGATAGGATCCCCCTGGTCCTCACTTATCACCCCACCAGCCTCCGCATTCAAAGGATCATCCTCCGCCATTTCCAGCATGATGCCACCACCAAACACATCTTCCCTTCACCCGCCCTGGCGGCATTCTGTAGGGATCGTTCCCTCTGGGACACCCTGGTCCACTCCTCCATCACCCCGTACTCCTCAATCCCCAACTATGGCACCTCCCCATGACCACGCAAAAGATGCAACACCTGCCCCTTCACTTCCTCTCTCCTCACTGTCCAAGGACCCAAACACTCCTTTCAAGTGAAGCAGTCCTTCACTTGCATTCCCCCCAACTTAGTCTACTGCAATCGTTGCTCCCAATGCGGTCTCCTCTACATTGGAAAGACCAAACGCAAACTGGGCGATCGCTTTGCAGAACACCTGCGGTCTGTCCGCAAGACCCAAACCTCCCTGTCGCTTGCCATTTTAACACTCCACCTTGCTCTCTTGCCCACATGTCTGTCCTTGGCTTGCTGCATTGTTCCAGTGAAGCCCAACACAAACTGGAGGAACAGCAACTCATTTTCCGACGAGGCACTTTACAGCTTTCCGGACTGAATATTGAATTCAACAACTTTAGATCTTGAACTCCCTCCTCCATCCCCACCCCCTTTCCGTTTCTTCCCCCTCCCTTTTGTCTTTTCCAATAATTTATATAGATTTTTCTTTTCCCACCTATTTCCATTATTTTTAAATCTATACCTTTTATGCCCGGTTAGTCTTATTTCACCCCACCCCCACTAGAGCTGTACTTTGTGTGTCCTGCCATCCATTCTTAAGCAGCACATTCTTTTAGATAATATCACCACCATCAACACCTCTTTGTTCTTTTGTCTGTGACATCTTTTGATTATCTGCTCCTATCATTGCTTGCTTGTCCCTACAACCACACACCACCCCCCCACCCATCTTAAACCAGCTTATATTTCACCCCTCTCCTAATTTCACTCAGTTCTGTTGTAAGGGTCATGAGGACTCGAAACGTCAACTTTTTCCTTCTCCGCCGATGCTGCCAGACCTGCTGAGTTTTTTTTCCAGGTAATTCTGTTTTTGCTCTGGATTACTAGTCTAATGATACTACCACTACACTGCCATCTCCATCAAACCATTCAAACATACAACAAATCATACAACGCACACCAATACTCCTTGCAACAGTTTTACAGGCTATTGGTCAGTTAATTATTTGTCCATTGGGAGAATATGATCAGATTTGGTTGGTAGCCAACCAAGAACATACATACATTCTAGCACAGCTGCTGCTATGGAGCATGAACCGAGGAGTAGGTCATTCAGCCCCTCAAGCCTGTTCCGCCATTCAACATCATGGCTGATCCTCTATCTCAACGCCATATTCCCGCTTTTTCTCCATACCCCTTGATGCCTCCAATATTGAAATAATTATCATGTTTTTTTCTTGAATATACTCAGTGACCCGGCCTCCACAACCTTTTGTGGTAGAGTATTCCACAGGTTGACCATCCTCCAAGTGAAGAAGTTTTTCCCCATCTCAGTCCTAAATGTCCTGCCCCCTATCCTGAGACTGTGGCCCCTGGTTCTAGACCCCCCAACCAGAGGAAACATCCTCCCTGCATCCAGCCTGTGTAGCCCTGTTAGAATTTTATACATTTCAATCAGATCCCCTCTCATTCTTCTAAACTCTAATGAATACAGGCCCTGTCGAACCAATCTCTCCTCATACGACAGTCCTGCCATCTCCTATCAGCCCTGTGAACCTTCACTGCACTCCCTCTATGGCAAGTATATCCTTTCTTACACAGGGAAACCAAAACTGCATGCAATACTCCAGGTGTGATCTCACCAAGGCCCTGTATAACTTCAGTAAAACACTAAAATCCTCTTGCAATTAAGGCCAACATACCATTTACCTTCCTAATTGCTTGCTGCACCTGTCTATTTACTTTCATTGACTGGTGTACAAGGACACCCAGATCCCTTTGTACATCCACATTTCCCAATATATCACCATTTAAATAATACTCTGCCTCTGTTTTTCACATCGAAGCGTATAACTTCACATATATCCATGTTACACAATAAACTAATGGAGGACCACAGGAAAAACACCCAAATGTTCAACAATGTCATACACAGGAATAGCATTTATACTGAATCAGACAAAGGTTTTATCAAAAAGGATGCAAGCAAGAAAACAAACTGTCAGCCACACAAATCAAATTATCCATTAGAAAGATCTATGATAAACATTTAGCTTTTCCTTCTAGGATAGAAAGGGAAAGAAAAAATTGTTTAAACTGCTTTCTTTGCTCTTCTTGACTTGAAAGCATCAAGAGTTGACTTCAAATAACAAAAACTTAACTTTCTGAATTATAGTCAACTTAGGATCCTGTTAGGGACCATTAACATATAAAGAGAAATCTGAACATCCAGTAATTAACTAAATGAACTATGCCACAAGATTTCAAGTTTTTAAAACAAAAACAAACTTTAATTTTTTCCTATGTACGCAATGAAGTAGAAAGCAAGCACTGCTGACTTAACATTAGTTTATATGTTGAAGGGTCATGAGGACTCGAAACGTCAACTCTTTTCTTCTCTGCCGATGTTGCCAGACCTGCTGAGTTTTTCCAGGTAATTCTGTTTTTGTATTAGTTTATAAAGGCATTTTCTATGGATCCAGTTTTACATTTACTTCCCATCCCCTCCCCCTGCCAAGAGTTCCCTTATCCCTCAATTTTCCTGGGACCTATCCAAGATATGCCACAGCCCTCTGGAAGGCACTTTAATTTCTCCTTCATGGTCCATCTATTCTCCTACGAAATTTCATAGGAATCCTTCCATTAGCGATCCTCCAAATTTTCTTTCAAGACCTCAAATCTGAACTTCTCGGCTCAAACTTAAGTTTCACTGCTTTCTCCAAGATAGCTGCTCACAAGATCTCCAACTGCAATAGGACACTATAGATTTCTTCCTTTCATTCCAAGCCAAGCAAAATCTTCCAGCCTCTTTTCCTCTCATGAATTCCAACTTGAGCACAAGCGCCCAGTTGCATTCTGAGCAGTGAATGATAAAGTTACTATTTTCTCTGCTTAAGATGCAGGCCTGACTAACATTCATTTATTTTGTTTCCTCAACTCAGTTAGCTGTCCATTCCTAAACTAAACCACTGACTACTTGCTTCGGTGAGCACAAACACACAAGTTAAACAAAAGAATCTTCTAAACCCCATAGCATATGCCATGGCAACATGGCATGCTTTAGAATGTTCAAAAAATTATAAATTAACCATCCTGTACCTTCAAACACCACAACTGATTGTGACCCAGAATCAGAATTGTTACAGCACAGGCAGCCATTCAGCCTATCGTGTCTGTGCCAGCTCGCTATAGAGCCTATTTACTTCGTGCCTCTCCTGTCTTCTCCCTGTAGTCCTGTACATTCTCTTAGATAACAATCCTTAACCACTTGCTGCGTGAATAAGATTTTCAAGTCACCTTTGCTTACCTTGCTAAACAACATGAATTAACAAATACCACGACTAATTTATCTAACAGATATAACTGCCCTCTCTCCAGACTTCTGATTCCACTAAGAGGTCATGCATTGTTTAAGTTTTCTGATTTTCAACTGTTGACTAGGTTACCTTTTAACTGTAACTCAGGCTTGTTTGATTTGGATCACTTGTTTACTTGGTTCTTAATATTTTCCATTTGTCTTACATTTAACATTTTAATCTCCAACCCAAAAGTTACGTTCCTAAAACTAAAAGCTTTTTCTCTAAAACATGAATTATGGAATCAAATATTTGCAAGTCACCAAGGAAAAATAGTTTTCAATTAAATGTGGACCAGCCATACCAAAAATCAATTTTCCATATGCAGAGGCTCACCATGTTCTAAGTTATTAACTCAGGAAAAATTATTTCCCCTGATGTCTGTTATTCGCTCAAATAGTTAACAGAAAAAACATTTAAGGGCCTAACAGGGCAGTAACTCAGGTCAGGATAAAAAAAGAAACTTTCAAGTCAAGAAACTTATCGTCACTAATTCCTCAAAAATGACAAGACAGTTGTGCAAGTTTCCAGGCAGCCTTATGCCACTGGAGATCGTTCAAATCAATGCCAATTTTAATGTCCACAGAAGCACAACTCAAAGGTCTTGCGTCCCTCACTGAAGAACCTATATTTGCATGAAGCAGATTTCTGACCCACCCACCACCACCCTGCAGCTGAAATCCCAGAGGGCGCTTGGGCTCTTTCAGCCAAAGCTGACTGCAGATTTGCCAGCTGAAAAGGCAATTGTTGGATCCCACCCTAGTCTTTCAGGGAAATAAATTAAGCACCTAATACACACTCTCTCTGTTATCCACAGAGACTGGTCAAGTAGCCCAACACTTTGCAGAGAGAAAGGCACCTTGAGCTGCTCATCCACAAGAGTTAACTCCACAGGAACACTAGCAAGAGCCATTCTTCCATTGAAGAGTCATACGAACTCGAAACGTTAACTGTGTTCCTCTCCGCAGATGCTGTCAGACCTGCTGAGTTTTTCCAGGTATTTTTGTTTTTGTCTTCGATCAAGGCAGTCCAAAAAGAGGGATTTGCACTGACCTAGCAACTCAGTTTCAAAATTTGCACATAGCAAGATTCTAAATTATTAATGCAATGAACCACTGCTTAGCCTGTTCCTGACAGTTAGTTGAGCAAGATATGTTGATCAAGGTTCCAGAATTTTCTACTCTTCACAATGCCATGGAAACTTGAGCCACCAGGAAAGGTAGTCACGCCACTGTTTAAGATTATACGGAGTAACCACTGACAGTCAAACAATCAGCAGTGCAATATCAGCTTCAGCTCAATTACATACTCAAATCTTGAGTAGGTCTACTTGAGTTGGTAGGACATGTATAAGGGTCAGCCTTGTATGTTTCATTTTCAGGTACTAATTTCCAGTTGAAGACCAAACTGATCCTTGGTTATGTTGATTGGCAAATACTTGTTTCTAGAAACATTTTAGAAATCATTTCTGTCTGGCTAAAAAGTCTAAGTAAGCAGGACATTATACTGGGTAATAAATCAGATACACTTTTGAGTAAAGTATTAAAAAATCATATGCACCTGCAAAAAGCCTTCCACCACCGCTTATGATAAACATTGTCTAAATCTATTAATCATCATCCTTCAGAACCTCAGACCCAAAAGCAGTGCCTCTATTCCCAACTAGACAAGAATGAGCTGTTGGCCATTATAATTAGCCAGGTTTTTATTACTTTATTAATCAGTTGCAGATGGCAAGATTATAACCAAACTAATCTAGAGTTTCCACAGCAGGGTTTGGAAGACAAACATACAACTGTATTCAATACAAGATAGAATCAGCTACCTCCACTCTTACAGAAATAGTGAACAATTTATACTAAAATTGTTTTCCCCCCTTTCAGTTCATCTCTCTGAAATACAACAAGGACCCTGTTCAAATGCTCAACCCTTTCCACCTCACAGCAAGATTGGCAAAGCAACCAAGCCTAAGTGAGGATCACCAGGCAGTAAGTTTTACATTGCCGAACTGCAGCTGTGGCACAAAATGGACATTTCAAACCAACCTCACATATTCTGCCACCATCTCTCCCATCCTGCACCCCATGCACACACCCATCTCTCCCTCCCCCCTCCTCCCTGCACCCCCTCCCCCCATCTCCCCCTTGCACCCCCTCCCCCCATCTCCTCCCTGCACCCCCTCCCCCCATCTCCTCCCTGCACCCCCTCCCCCCATCTCCTCCCTGCACCCCCTCCCCCCATCTCCTCCCTGCACCCCCTCCCCCCATCTCCTCCCTGCACCCCCTCCCCCCATCTCCATCTCCTCCCTGCACCCCCGCCACCCACCCCCCATCTCCTCCCCCAACCCATCCCCCATCTCCTTCCTGCACCCCCGCCACCCATCCCATCCCCCTCTCCCCGCCCCCCTCCCCCCATTCCCCTCCCCCTCCCATCCCCCATCTCCTCCCTGCACCCCCTCCTCTCCCTACACCCCCATCTCCTCCCTGCACCCCCTCCTCCCCCTCCCCCCCATCTCCTCCCTGCACCCCCTCCTCCCCCTCCCCCCCATCTCCTCCCTGCACCCCCTCCTCCCCCTCCCCCCCATCTCCTCCCTGCACCCCCTCCTCCCCCTCCCCCCCATCTCGCTCCCTGCACCCCCTCCTCCCCCTCCCCCCCATCTCCTCCCTGCACCCCTCCTCCCCCTCCCCCCCATCTCCTCCCTGCACCCCCCTCCTCCCCTCCCCACCATCTCCTCCCTGCACCCCCTCCTCCCCTCCCCCCATCTCCTCCCTGCACCCCCTCCTCCCCCTCCTCCCCCATCTCCTCCCTGCACCCCCTCCTCCCCCATCTCCTCCCTGCACCCCCTCCTCCCCCATCTCCTCCCTGCACCCCCTCCTCCCCCTCCCCCCCATCTCCTCCCTGCAGCCCCTCCTCCCCTCCCCCCCATCTCCTCCCTGCAGCCCCTCCTCCCCTCCCCCCCATCTCCTCCCTGCACCCCCTCCTCCCTACACCCCCCCATCTCCTCCCTGCACCCCCTCCTCCCTACACCCCCCCATCTCCTCCCTGCACCCCCTCCTCCCTACACCCCCCCATCTCCTCCCTGCACCCCCTCCTCCCTACACCCCCCCATCTCCTCCCTGCACCCTCTCCTCCCCCTCCCCCCCATCTCCTCCCTGCAGCCCCTCCTCCCCTCCCCCCCATCTCCTCCCTGCACCCTCTCCTCCCCCTCCCCCCCATCTCCTCCCTGCACCCCCTCCTCCCCCTCCCCCCCATCTCCTCCCTGCACCCCTCCTCCCCTCCCCCCCATCTCCTCCCTGCACCCCCTCCTCCCTACACCCCCCCATCTCCTCCCTGCACCCCTCCTCCCTACACCCCCCCATCTCCTCCCTGCACCCCCTCCTCCCCCTCCCCCCCATCTCCTCCCTGCACCCCCTCCTCCCCCTCCCCCCCATCTCCTCCCTGCACCCCTCCTCCCTACACCCCCCATCTCCTCCCTGCAGCCCCTCCTCCCCCTCCCCCCCATCTCCTCCCTGCAGCCCCTCCTCCCTACACCCCCCCATCTCCTCCCTGCACCCCCTCCTCCCCCTCCCCCCATCTCCTCCCTGCAGCCCTCCTCCCTACACCCCCCATCTCCTCCCTGCAGCCCCTCCTCCCCCTCCCCCCATCTCCTCCCTGCACCCCCTCCTCCCTACACCCCCCCATCTCCTCCCTGCACCCCCTCCTCCCTACACCCCCCCATCTCCTCCCTGCAGCCCCTCCTCCCTACACCCCCCCATCTCCTCCCTGCACCCCCTCCTCCCCCTCCCCCCCATCTCCTCCCTGCAGCCCCTCCTCCCCCTCCCCCCCATCTCCTCCCTGCACCCCCTCCTCCCTACACCCCCCCATCTCCTCCCTGCACCCCCTCCTCCCTACACCCCCCCATCTCCTCCCTGCACCCCCTCCTCCCTACACCCCCCCATCTCCTCCCTGCACCCCCTCCTCCCTACACCCCCCCCATCTCCTCCCTGCACCCCCTCCTCCCTACACCCCCCCATCTCCTCCCTGCACCCCCTCCTCCCCCTCCCCCCCCATCTCCTCCCTGCACCCCTCCTCCCTACACCCCCCCATCTCCTCCCTGCACCCCCTCCTCCCTACACCCCCCCATCTCCTCCCTGCACCCCCTCCTCCCTACAACCCCCCCATCTCCTCCCTGCACCCCCTCCTCCCTACACCCCCCCATCTCCTCCCTGCACCCCCTCCTCCCTACACCCCCCCATCTCCTCCCTGCAGCCCCTCCTCCCCCTCCCCCCCATCTCCTCCCTGCACCCCCTCCTCCCTACACCCCCCCATCTCCTCCCTGCACCCCCTCCTCCCTACACCCCCCCATCTCGTCCCTGCAGCCCCTCCTCCCCCTCCCCCCCCATCTCCTCCCTGCACCCCCTCCTCCTACACCCCCCCATCTCCTCCCTGCACCCCCTCCTCCCTACACCCCCCCATCTCGTCCCTGCAGCCCCCTCCTCCCCCTCCCCCCCCATCTCCTCCCTGCACCCCCTCCTCCCTACACCCCCCCATCTCCTCCCTGCACCCCCTCCTCCCTACACCCCCCCATCTCCTCCCTGCACCCCCTCCTCCCTACACCCCTTTCCCCTCCCGCCTCGCGCACCCCCACCCTTCTTGCGCCTCCCCTCCCCCATCCTCCCGCCCGCGGCCTCTATTTCTCCCTCCCCCCTCCTTTCCATCCCTGCCGCCCGGAGCCGCCGCCACGTGTTGCCGGGGAGGCCGTGCCTGGGCCCGGGGCTCTCCGCAGCCCCGCAGCGGCTCCCGAATGACAAAGCCCCGGCCGGGCCGGGCCGGGCCGGGCCGGGCCGGGTCAGGTCGGGTCAGGTCGGCGGGCCCGCCAGGCGGCTGCAGCGCAACAACAGCCGGGGCCTGGGGCCTGGGGCCTGGGGCCTGGGCCCGGGGCCGCCGCCGGCGGGGGGAGGAGGAGGAGGAGGGGGGGGGACATGGGGTAAAATGCGACACATGCGGCAACTCGAGGCCCCGGCTGCGGGCGGGGGAACAAGGCCGCTGACCCCCGGGGGGGGGGGGGGGGGGGAGATGGGAAGCGGGTCGGAGCCGCTGCTGTTTCCCCCCCCGGGGGGGCCAGGCCCCGATCCCCGGGCCTCGCGCTGCCCCCCCCCCCCTCCCTCTCTCTCTCTCTCTCTCTCTTACCGCGGGCTGGGGCTGGGGCTGGGGCTCGGGCTGCGCTCCGGCTGCTCTCTCTCTGATGGCGGGTAAAGGAAGAGCCGCCGCGCCGATTGGCTGGATATAACCGCGCGGGAGCGCGCGCGCCAGGCCCCGCCCCCTCCCCGCGCCGGGCGCGCGCCTCCTCCAGTCATCGGGGTCGACACGGCAGGGAAAGGCCCTTCGGCCCATCGAGTCTGTGCTGGTCAAGCAGGTACCTGACTATTTTCCAGCACTAGGCCCACAGCCTTGTGGCATCGCAAGTGCACATCCAAATACTTCTTCAATGTTATGAGGGTTTCTGCCTCTGCCGCCCTTTCAGGCAGTGAGTTCCAGATTCCCACCACCCTCTGCGTGAAAGAATTCTTCCTCACATCCCCTCTAAACCTCCTGCCCCTTACCTTAAATCTATGCCTCCTGGTTATTGATCCCTCCACCAAGGGGAAAACTTCCTTCCTGTCTACCCTATCTATGCCCCTCATAATTTTATACACTCAATCATATCCCCCCTCAATCTCCTCTGCTCCAGGGAAAACAACCCCAGTCTATCCAACCTCTCCTCATAACTAAAACTCTCCAGCCTAGGCAATATCCTGGTAAAGCTCCTCTGCACTCTCTCTAGTGCAATCACATCCTTCCTATAGTGCAGATTCCAGAACTGCACGCAACACTCTAGCTGTGACCTAACCAGCGTTTTATACAGTTCCAGCATAACCTCCCTGCTCTTACATTCAATGCCTCGGCTAATAAAGACAAGTATCCCATATGCCTTCTTAACCACCTTATCTACCTGTCCCGCTACCTTAAGGGACCGGTAGACATGCACACCAAGGTCCCTCTGATCCTCGGTACTTCCCAGGGTCCTACCATTCGTCGTGTATTCCCGTGCCTTGTTTGTCCTGCCCAAGTGCATCACCTCACACTTATCCGGATTAAATTCCATTTGCCACTGATCAACCCATCTGACCAGCCCGTCTATATCCTCCTGTAACCTAAGGCTATCCTTACCACCCCACCAATTTTCATGTATTCCACAAACTTACTGATTCACCCTCCTACATTCAAGTCTAAATTATTTATATATATCTCAAACAGCAAGGGACCCAACACCATTCCCTGTGGAACTCCACTGGACACAGGCATCCAGCCACAAAAACACCCCTCGACCATCACCCTCTGCTTCCTGCCACTCAGCCAATTCTGAACCCAAATTGCCTTGGATCCCATGGGCTCTTACCTTCGTTATCAATCTCCCATGTGGGACCTTATCAAAAGCCTTGCTGAAGTCCAAGTGAACCTCGTCTAATGCATTGCCCTCATCTACACACCTGGTCACCTCATCGAAAAATTCAATCAAATTGGTCAGACATGACTTCCCCTTAACAAAACCATGCTGACTGTCCTTGATTAATCCCTGCCTCTCCAGGTGTAGATTAGGGAAAGGGTGGGCCCACTCAGTACAGAGGTGGGAATCTGTGTGTGGAGCCAGAAGAAACGCGCGAGATACGAAATGAATACTTCTCATCAGTATTCACCAAAAAGAAGGACTTAGCAGTCGATTTGTCTAGGGAAGAGTGTGTTGATAGCCTGGATCATGTTGAGATCGAAAAAGAGGAGGTGTTAGGCATCTTGAAGAATATTAAGGTGGATAAGTCCCCAGGGCCAGATGGGATCTACCACAGAGTACTGAGGGAGGCAAGGGAGGAGATTGCTGGGGCCTTGACAGAAATCTTTGTATCCTCACTGGCTACAGGTGAGGTCCCAGAGGACTGGAGAATGGCCAATGTTGTTCCATTGTTTAAGAAGGGTAGCAGGGATAATCCAGGAAATTACAGGCCGGTGAGCCTTACGTCAGTGGTAGGGAAATTATTGGAGAAGATTCTTCGTGACAGGATTTACTACCATTTGGAAGCAAATGGGCGTATTAGTGAGAAGCAGCATAATTTTGTGAAGGGGAGGTCATGTCTCACTAACTTGATCGTGTTTTTCGAGGAAGTGACAAAGATGATCGACGATGGAAGGGCAATGGATGTTATATACATGGATTTCAGTAAGGCCTTTGACAAGGTCCCACACGGCAGACTGGTACAGAAGGTAAAGTCACATGGGATCAGAGGTGAACTGGCAGGATGGATACAGAATTAGCTTGGTCATAGAAGACAGAGGGTAGCAGTGGAAGGGTGCTTTTCTGAATGGAGAGCTGTGACTAGTGACGTTCCGCAGGGATCAGTGCTGTTTGCGATATACATAAATGATTTGGAGGAAAATGTAACTGGGCTAATTAGTAAGTTTGCAGACGACAGTAAGGTTGGAGGAGTTGCAGATAGTGAAGAGGATTGTCAAAGGATACAACGGGATGTAGATCGGTTGGAGACTCGGGCGGAGAAATGGCAGATGGAGTTTAATCCGGACAAATGCGAGGTAATGCATTTTGGAAGATCTAATACAGACAGGAATTACACAGTAAATGGCAGAACCCTTAAGTGCATCGACGGGTAGAGGGATCCAGGTGTACAGATCCACAGGTCACTGAAAGTGCCAACGCAGGTGGATAAGTTAGTCAGGAAGGCATATGGCATGCTTGCCTTCATTGGCAGGGGTATTGAGTATAAAAGCTGGGAAGTCATGCTGCAGCTGTATAGAACCTTGGTTAGGCTACACTTGGAATATTGCGTGCAGTTCTGGTCACCACATTACCAGAAGGATATGGAGGCGTTGGAGAGGGTGCAGAGGAAGTTTACCGGGATGCTGCCTGGTCTGGAGGTTATTAACTACGAGGAGAGGTTGGAGAAACTCGGATTGTTCTCACTGGAGCGACGGAGATTGAGCGGTGACTTGATAGAAGTTTACAAAATTATGAGTGGCATGGACAGAGTAGACAGTCAGAAGCTTTTTCCCAGAGTGGAAGAGTCAATTACTAGGGGACATAGATTTAAGGTGAGAGGAGAAAATTATAAAGGTGATGTGCGGGGCAAGTTTTTTACACAGAGGGTAGTGAGTGTCTGGAATTCGCTGCCAGAGGTGGTGGTGGAAGCAGGTACGACAGTGGTGTTTAAGCTTGACAAATACATGAATAGGATAGGAATAGAGGGATACGGACCCCGGAAGTGCAAAATGTTTTAGTTGATGGGCAATCTGATCGGCGCAGGCTTGGGGGGCCGAAGGACCTGTTCCTGTGCTGTACTTTTCTTTGTTCTTTGTTCTGTCCCTCAGAATTGCTTCCAATAGTTTCCCCACCACTGAGGTTAGACTGACTGGCCTGTAGTTCCCTGGTTTATCCCTTCCTCCCTTCTTGACTAACGGTACCAAATTGGCTGCCTTCCAGTCCTCTGGCACCTCTCCTGTGGCCAGAGAGGTATTGAAAATTATTGCCAGCACCCCTGCTATCTCCTCCCTTGCCTCACTCAACAGCCTGGGATACATTTCATCCGGGCCTGGAGATTTATCTATTTTTAAGCCTGCCAGATCACTCAGAGCCTCCTCCCTTTCTATGCTAATTTCTTTAATTATATCACAGTCCTTCTGTACCCACGTCGTCCCTCTCACTTGCGAACACCGACACAAAGTATTCATTTAGAACCCTACCTTCGTCTTCCAGCTCCACACACAAATTACCACTGTGGTCCTTAACGGGCCCTACTCTTTCTTTAGTTATCCTCTTACTCTTAATGCATTTGTAAAATAACTTTGGATTTTCCTTTATTTTACCTGCCAATGTTTTTTCATGTCCCCTGTTTGCTCTCCTAATTTCCTTTTTAAGTTCCCCCCTACACATTCTATATTCCTATCAGGCTTCCGCTGTTTTGAGCCCTCAGTATCTGCCATAAGCCTCCCTTTTTCTCCTTATCCAATCCTGTATATCCCTCGACATCCAGGGTTCCCTGGATTTGTTGGTCCCACCCTTTGTCTTTGCTAGAATATGTTGGCCCTGTGCTCTCCCTATTTCCTTCTTGAATGAGTCCCACTGCACTGACGCAGCTTTACCTAAAAGTAGCTGCTCACAGTCCACTCTGGCCAAATCATATCTGATCTTATTAAAACCAGCCTTCCCTCAATTTAGACCTCTGATTTCTGGCCCATCCTTGTCCTTCTCCATAACAACCTTGAATCTAACAGAGCAATGATCACTATCTGCAAAATTCTCCCACTGATACCTCTACCACTTACCCAGCTTCATTCCCTAAAATTAAGCCCAGGACCGCCCCGTCTCTTATAGGACCTTCTACGTACTGGCTTTAAAAGCTCTCCTGGATTCATTTTAAGAATTCCGCTCCCTCTAAACCTATCACACTATGACTAACCCAGTTAATATTGGGGAAGTTGAAATCCCCCACTATTACTACCCTGTTATTTTTACACTTCCCTGAAATTTGCCTAAGTATCTGCTCTTCTATTTCTCTCTGACTGTTTGGGGGCCTGTAGTACACTCCCAACAATGTGATTGCTCCTTTTTTGTTTTTCAGTTCTACCCATATGGCTTTATTTGAGGAGCCTTCTAAGATGTCATCCTTCCTTACTTGTAATTGATTCCTTGATCAATATTGCGATACCCCCTCCTCTTTTACCTCCTTCCCTGTCTCGCCTGAAGACCCTATATCCTGGAATATTGAGCTGTCAATCCTGCTCCTCTCTCAACCTTGTCTCTGTGACAGCAATGACATCATACTTCCATGTGTTAATTTGTGTCCTCAACTCATCTGCCTTATTCGTCAGACTCCTTGCATTAAAACAAAGACCTTCCAACCTTGCCAAACTCCCTTGTGCTTTAACTGGCCTATAATTTCTATGCCTTCCAGACTCACTTGCTCTCTCTTCTAATTTTGGCCGTGCATCTCCCCCTGTTGAACCTCTTCTCAGGATCCCATCCCCTTGCTATTTTAATTTAAACCCTCCTCAACAGCACTAGCAAACCTCCCCACAAGGATGTTGGTCCCATTCCGGTTCAGGGCAACCCGTCCACCTTGTACAGGTCCCACAGACCCAGAAACAGTCCCAATGTCCCAGAAATCTGAAGCCCTCCCTCCTGCACCATCTCTCCAGCCACACATGCATCTGGACTAACCTCCTATTTCTATACTCACTAGCGTGTGGCACTGGACGTAATCCAGAGATTACTACCTTTGAGGTCCTGTTTTTTAATCTGTTTCCTCGCTCCCTAAATTCTGCTTGCAGGACCTCATCCCTCTTTCTACCTATGTCGTTGGTACCAGTATGTACCATGATCTCAGTCTGTTTGCCCTCCCCCTTTAGAATGCCCTGCAGCCGTTCAGTGACATTCTTGACCCTGGCACCAGGGAGGCAACATACCATCCTGGAGTCACATCTACGGCCGCAGAAACACCTGTCTGTTCCCCTTACTATCGAGTCTCCTACCGCTATTGCTCTTCCCCTTTTTTCCCTCCCAGCCCTGTGCAGCTGAGCCACTCACAGAGCCATGAGTGTGGCTGCATCCCCAGAGGAACTGTCACTCTCACCGTTATCCAACTCAGAAAAACGGTTCTCAAACGAGATGCACCCTGGAGATTCCCCGACTACCTGCCTGACACCTTTCTTCTGCCTGATGGTCACCCATTCCCTCTCTGTCTGCACTTCCGTAAGCTGTGGGGTGACCATGTCTAAAAACGTGCTATCCACGGACCTCTCAGCCTTGCTGGTGCACCTCAGTGTCTCCGAAACTCGGAGCTCAAGTAGCTGCAGCTGGTGGCACTTCCTGCTCACGTGGTCAGTCAGAGTGCAAGGAGTGTCTAGAACTTCCCACGTGTTGCAGGCGGTACATAACACGGGACTGAGCTGCCCTGCCATGTTTCTAGTTGAAAAAAAACCCTTATTTTAAGTTAAGTACAGTAATACAGCTTTATGACCTCATGCCTCCCAGTGTGCGATCCTGCTAGCCTCACTCTGTTGCCTTTCTCCCTCTGAAAGGCAGTTCTACCTCCCCCCTCCCCTCACTCCCTCACTGCCTCGTAACCTCAACTCCTCCCACACATCTCCCTTTCTCCCTCCTCACCCCCTCATCCCTTCCCCACCACCCCTTACCCCTTGAACCTTTCCCCTCAGTCACTCTCCCTCACCCCTCCCCCACTGATCCTCACCGTCCCTCCCCTTCCACTCCTCGTGCCCCTTTCTACATGCTCCATCCTCCCTACCCCTCCCCCCTCCTCACCTACCCTCCCCGCCACCACTGCCCCCCCCCCAAAATCATCCCTCCCCGTCACACCTGCACCTGCAACCCATCAAATACAGAATAGATTGGGATACACTTGATCGACAAAAAGATCTTTCAGGTCCATTCTGAGGAAGGATGTTACACCTAAACCTGTCCTTTCTTTTCACAACCTGAGGTGTTTTGATAGAGTAAAAAGGAGAAACTGTTTCCAGTGGCAGGGAGGCCGATAACCAGAGGACACAGATTTAAGGTAATCAGCAAAAGAACCAAAAGGGAGGGGAAGTAATTTTACACAGTAGCTTATGTTTTTATAGCAACTTTAATGTAATAAAATATTTAAAGGTGTTTCACACGAGTATTAAAGAACAAAGTATTCATGCAGTGAGTTCTTATGGTCTGGAATGGTTGCTTAAAAGGGAGGTGGAGGCAGATTCAATAGCAAATTTTAGAAGGAATGCGATGGAATTTAATAGAATATAAAATGAGTTGTTAACACAAAAAGATGCCATTTTGACCTTATTGTCTCAAAATGAAAATTTACCACATTTGAATTTGGAAGATATGCTTGATAATAAAATTACACCTACAGCTTAAAAAAAAGATGATTGGCTGTGGACTTAACTGAGACATTCTTAGCTGAGTTAAAGATTGGGAATAAGAAAAAAAAGAAATGCAAACATTGTGTTATGATAATTCCATGATGTTTAAATTCTGTTAATCATACTTCTTGTATGTGTTGACTTTTGTTTTGGTTAAACCTTTGTAATTGTAATAACGTGGCAGTTGTAGTTGTGGAACAAAAGGAACAGTTTATTTGTATACAATGTAATAAGTTATTTGTTAGAAGATTATGACATTTGTAAAGAAAATGTAAAGCCATTGTGAAAGAACCTTCAATGTAGTGAAGCTTTCTTTCTTCTGAGGGGTTTAATGTGATGAAATTCAAGAGGGAAAAAAAAACTTACCTTAATTGTCAGTTCGGGAACTACATTTCCCAGCAGGCCTCAGGACTTCTGTGCAGGCAATGGCCGGGAAAGGGCCACACATGCACAGTTGGTGTCTTTCCCATCTTCAGGCCGGGAACCGGCCCTGCACACATACGCAGTTCGTTTCTTTTGCGACTGTAGGCCGGGAACTGTACTGGCGTGCGCAGAAGAAAAAGAGGAAGAAAAGTGAAACTCCAGGTCAGATGGTCTGAAGAGGAGCACCATTGCAGAGAAGGTGTCCCAGGGAGCACAACAAGGGGAGGGGGACAGGGAATGGTCCCAAACCAAAGAGAAGGTGCCAAACAAAGGAATGGGACAGAAACAGATTCCAGAAGACAGTCCTGGGTAAAGGACAAGAATTGAGATCAGAAATAGACCCTGTTAAACAAAGTTCAAATAAAGGACCAGAGTGATTGACTCCAAATCAAAGAGAGGGAGCTGCAGAGAGCAGACTTGAAACCCTGAAGATCCAGGAGGGCAGCCAAAGGTTGGCGACTCCGTGCTGAGGGCCTTAAGGGCAATGGTGCCCTTTTGGAGCAGTGATGCTCTGCTTGGCACAACGGAAGGCCTGAAAGTGTGCTTGAAAGGTGAAGCTTAAGTGTACGCGGAGATCCAGGGGAAAGGAATCTCAGAAGGCTAGATTGAAACTCTGGAGGTGGATTCTTGTTGAAACTGTTCAAGTGGGAACAACATTTGGAGAGAATTCCATGGCGATTTCTTTAAATGTGGAAATTGGAAACCCTTGTGAGAAAGACAGAGCTTCAGTGATATCGGTTGGCGCACGGTATAACAAGCGTCTGAGTGGGTTGTTGAGAAATGCACAGAATCTGCTTTGGTCGCATCTGTCATTTACTTTGGAGTGTGGTGCGTCTGACCACAGTTTGCTAATTGGTTCACATGTACCGCACACTTACCCTGAATATTAGAGTAGAAGACAGATACGGTCAATTGATTTATCTTTCTGAATTTGTATTGGTGTGGAGATGTAGCTGGGGTGAAAGAATAGTGAATATTTGAATCATTTTTTGTGTTTGTATTGCGATCTTACCAAACTTTTCCGTCTGGTTTAATATAGTTCATTTTTCTTGTTCATTAAATGTTTTATTCGCTGTGTTAAAAGTTCATCAGCATTTGTTCAATAACTTATCTCCAGTTTTCGAAAAAAAAAATTAAAGTTAGAATCTATCAAGCCAGTTTTCACTCTGGGATCGGACTTGTCTGCTATTAATACCAGCTGGCACTGGAACACCATCAAGCCAGGGGATCAACCCTGCTTCAATGCGGTTTTTGTAGGAGCAGCAGAAGGAATTCTTAAAAATGAAGTATCATCCTGGTGAAGCTATAACACAGGAGTACTCGCATACCAAAAAGTGGAAGCAGCAAGTGATAGACAGAGCTAAGTGATCCCACAACCAGTGGATCAAATCTAAGCTCTGCAGTCCTGCCATATCCAGTTGTGAATGGTGGTGGACAATTAAACAACTCACCGGAGGAGGAGGCTCCATAAATATCCCCATCCTCAATGATGTGGGAGCCCAGCACATCAGTGTAAAATACTAGGCTGAGGCATATTTATTTTATTCGTTCATGGGATGTGAGCATCACTGGCTGGACCAGCATTTACTGCCCATCCCTGCTTGCCCTTGAGAAGGTGGTGGTGAGCTGCTTTCTTGAACCACTGCAGCCCATGTGGTGTAGGTACACCCACAGTGCTGGTAGGGAGGCAGTTCCAGGATTTTGACCCAGTGACACTGAAGGAACGACGATATATTTCTAAGTCAGGATGGTGAGTGATTTGGAGGGGAACTTTCAGATGATGGTGTTCGCATGTATCTGCTGCCTTTGCCCTAGATGGTAATGATTATGTGTTTGGAAGTTACTGTTGAAGGAGGCTTAGTGAGTTCCTGCAGTGCAGCTTATAACCATTTGCAACCATCTTCAGCCAGAAGTGCCGAGTGGGTGATCCATCTCGGCCTCCTCCGGAGGTCCCCGGTATCACAGATGCCAGACTTCAGCCAATTCGATTCACTCCACATGATATCAAGAAACAGCTGAATGCACTGGATACTGCAAAGACTAAGGGCCCTGACAATATTCTGGCAATAATATTGAAGGCCTGTGCTCCAGAACAAGCCACCCCACCCTAGCCAAGTTATTCCAGTACAGCTACAATACTGGCATCTCCCTGGCAATGTGGAAAATTGACCAGGTATGTCCTGTCCACAAAAAGGAGGACAAATCCAATATGGCCATTTGCTGCCCCATCAGTCTACTCTCCATCATCAGCAAAGTGATGGAAGATGTTGTTGACAGTGTTATCAAGCGGCACTTACTCAGCAATAAAAGGCTCACTCATGCTCAGCTTGAGTTCCACTCAGCTCCTGATCTCGTTACAGCCTTGGACAAACATAAGCAAAGGAGCTGAACTCCTGAGGTGAGGGGAGAGTGATTGCAATTGACATCAAGGCAGCATTTGATCGAGTGTGGCATCAAGGAGCCCTAGCAAAACTGGAGTCAATGGGAATCGGGGGGAAAACTCTCCAGTGGTTGGAGTCACACCTAGCACAAAGGAAGATGATTGTGGTTGTTGTAGGTCAATCATCTCAGTTCTGGGACATCGCTACAGGAGTTCCTCAGGGTAGTGCCCTCGGCCCAACCATCTTCAGCTGCTTAATCAATGACCTTCCTTCCATCATAAGGTCAGAAGTGGGGATGTTCAGTAATGATTGCACAATGTTCAGCACCATTCGCAACTCCTCAGATACTGAAGCTGTCCGTGTGCATATGCAGCAAGACCTGGACAACATTCAATCTTGGGATGACAAGTGGCAAGTAACATTCGCAGCACATAAGTGCCAGGAAATGATCATCTCCAACAAGAGAGAATCCAACTATCTATGCTTGACATTCAATGGCATTACCATCACTGAATCCCCCACTATCAACATCCTAGGGGTTACCATTGATGGAAACTGAACTGGACTAGCCATATAAATACTGTGGCCACAAGAGCAGTTCAGAGGCTGGTAATTCTGAGGCAAGTAACTTACATCAGGACAACGCAGCCTATTGATGGGCACCCCATTCACCACCTTCAACATCCACTCCCTCTACCACAAACCACAGTGACAGCAGTGTGCACAGTGTGCCGATGCACTGCAGCGACTCACCGAGGCTCCTTCGACAGCACCTTCAAAACCTGTGACCTCTACCACCTAGAATGACAAGGGCAGCAGATACATGGGAACACCCATCACCTGCAAGTTCCATCCAAGCCACACACCATCCTGACTTGGAAGTATATCGCCGTTCCTTCACAGTTGCTGGGTCAAAATCTTGCAATCTCTGTGGGTATACCTATACCACATTGACTGCTGCAGTTTAAGCAGGCAGCTCACCACCACCTTCCCAAAGGCATAGAGATAGGCAATAAATGCTGGCCTTGTCAGTGATGCCCACATCCCGTGAAAGGATAAAAAAACACTGTCTTCACTGCGGTGGATACAAATAACACCTCAGAAATAATTGTGAATCAAGAGCTGAAGGGGAGTGTGGAGCTTAAAACAATTACAATCACCAGGGAAAGGGCACTGAGATATCTATTAGAACTAAAAGCTGACACCTCCTTCAGCCCTGATGGACTTCATCCTAGTGTCTTAAAGTGGCTGTCAAGATGGTAGATGTATTGGCTTCAATTTTCCAAAATTCCCTAAATCCTGGAAAGGTCCCATCAGATTAGAAAATAATGAATGCATTTAGATAGTGCAGACTTCAATGAGATGAGAGGCTGTCCACAGTAAATTAGGCAAGTCTGTTAATGGGTAGAATAACAGATGATCAGTGGATGTTAAAAAATCAAATTAATGTGATATAAAACCAGTTTACAATCCTAAGGTACACAAAAAGGCAAAAAAAAAGCACTAATCCTGGTGGCTGGGAGATTTACATTAAACAACAGAAGGTGACAAACAGATAATAAAAGCTGCAAAAAGGGAGTATGAAAAGAAATTTACAGGAGATATCAAAATCAACACAATTTTTAAAAAGCATATTAGGAAAAGAGATGGTCGGGAGCAATGTGGGACCTGTAAAAACTGACAACAGTGATGTTATCAATGAAAATATGGAACTGATATACATGTTGAATAATTAGTCATAGGGTGGGATTTTCCTGCCCCGCTCACTGCCGGGATTGTCCAGTCCCACCAAAAGACAGTGGACTTGTGGCTGGCCCACCACATCTCCCATGGCAGGTCCCATCAGCGCAGGGCCAGAAAATCCCAGACATAGAGTCAAAGCAATTACTTTGCATCTTAAGTTAATTAATATAGAATTAAGAATGGGAACTGACCAAAATTAGTGTAAACAAAGTAACGATAATGAAGAGAAAAATGGCACTAAAGAGTGGCAAGTGCCCAGGACCAGATGGTTTCCATCCCAGGGTTTTAAAGGTAGTAGCTGAGACAGCAGATGCCCTAACTATAATCTTTTAGATTGGAAAATTGCACATCACTGCATTATTTAAGAAAGTTAAGAAAGGGAAACCAGGAAATTCTAGAATAATTAACCTAATATCTGTTGTCAGGAACATATAGATTGAATTTTTGGCTCTGTCTACACCCCTCCACTCACCAAAGGTCGGGAACAAAGTTTGTCAGTTTCAAGATGCAGCCCAACCAGGAGTTCCAGAAAGTATTAGGTCAAAGGGAGAGACTTATAACATTGCCAAAAAGAGTAGTAGCCCTGAGGATTGGGAGGATTTTGGAACTTTGCAAAGAAGGTCAAGGAATTGATAAAGAAAGGGGAACACAAATATGAGAGTAGACTAACTAGAGTCATGAAAACAAATGATAAACATTTACATAGCTGTATAAATAGGAAGAGATTATTGAAAGTAAATGTGGGCCCATTCAAGGCAGAAGCAAGTGAAATTATGAAATAAAAACAAAAAATGCTGCAAAAACTCAGCAGGTCTGGCAGCATCTGTGGAGAGAGGAACAGAGTTAACTTTTTGAGTCTGTATGCCATTTTCTGAAGAGAGGTAGAAATGGTTGGATTTTATACTGTTGAAGAGAGGGGGAAGGGTGGGAGCTCAGGAGAGATTTGACAAAAATGTCATGGACACAAAACAAAGGGAGTGTTAATGGTAATGTTAAAGACTCAAGGTGCTAATAGTGGCATAAAGGTAAGATAGCAGAATGTGTTAATAGTTAGCAAGGGTCAACACTCTGTGAAAGCAAAGCATAAGAACAAGTTACAGATGGTCCTGTAGGGGCAGGGGGTTGGAAGATCAGAATGGAGGGCAGTATTCATGGTCTGGAGTTGTTGAACACAATGTTAAGTCCAGAAGGCTGTAAAATGCCTAATTGGAAATGAGGTGCTCATAGACATTTACAGCACAGAAGGAGGCCATTCGGCCCATTGTGTCCATGCCAGTCAACAAAGTTCTGACTACACTAATCCCCTTTTCCAGCGCTTGGCCCATAGCCCTGGAGGCTATGGCAATGCAAGTGAATATCTAAATACTTCTTAAATGTTACAAGAGTTTCTGACTCAACCACCCTTTCAGGCAGTGAGTTCCAGACTCCAACCACCCTCTGGACAAAAACATTTCTCCTCAGCTTCCCTCTTAGCCTTCTACCTCTTAACTTAAATCTCTACTCCCTGGTTATTGACGCCTTTATTAATGGAAAAAGTACTTTCCTATCCACCCCCCTCATAACCTTATACACCTCTATCAGGTCCCCTATCAACCTTCGCTGCTGCAAGGAAAACAACTTCAGTCTATCCAATCTTTTCTCATAGCTCAGACCCTCCAGCCCAGACAGCATCCTGGTAAATCTCCTCTGCACCCTCTCCAGTGCAATCACATCCTTCCTATAATGTGGTGACCAGAACTTGTTTATTTTATTCATTGGATGTGGACGTCACTGGCTAGGACAGCATTTATTGCTCATCCCTAGTTGCCCTTGTTGAGAGGACATTTAAGTGTCAACCACATTACTGTGGGTCTGGAGACACATGTAGGCCAGACCAGGTAAGGATGGCAGATTTCCTTCCCTAAAGGACATTAGTGAAGCAGGTGGGTTTTTGAAACAATTGACAATGGTTTCATGGTCATCATTAGACCTTTAATTCCAGATTTTTATTGAATTCAAGTTCTACCATCTACTGTGGTCAGATCTGAACCCAATTCCCCAGAGCTTTACCCTGGCTCTCTGGATTATTAGTCCAGTGACAATACCATTATGCCACTACCTCCCCATGTAGTACTCCAATTGTGGCCTAACCAGCGTTTTATACAGTTCGAGCATAACCACCCTGCTCTTGTATCCTATGCCTCGGTTAATAAAGGCAAGTATCCCATATGCCTTCTTAGCCACTTTATCTACCTGCCCTGCTACCTTCAGGGATCTGTGGATATGCACACCAAGATCTCTCTGATCTTCAGTACTTTCTAGGCTCCTATCATTCATAATGTAACCCCTGGCCTTGTTAGCCCTCCCCAAGGGCATTACCTCACACTTTTCTGAATCCCATTTGCCACTGCTCTGCCCACCTGACCGGTCCATTGATATCCTCCTGCAGTTTACGGCTATCCTCCTCACTGTTTATCACCCCACCAATTAGTGAAAAGAGGTCACAGGTTCAAAATAATTGACGAAAGGAGTAAATGTGATGTGAGGAAAATTTTTTCATCCAGGGTGGGGGAGGCAGGTTCAATTGAGGTATTCAAAAAGGAATTGGATTGCTAACTGAAAAGAGAGAATGTGCAAGGTTACAGGGATAAGGCAGGGGAGTTAGACTAGGTGGAATACTCTTTCGGAGAGCCAGTGCAGGCTTAATAGGCCAAATGGCCTCCTTCTGCACTGTTATGATACTGTGATACATCACTTTGCTAATTATTTTGACTCTGATGCTCCCTTGAGTGGGAACAGTGTTTCACTATTTACCCTGTCCATACCCCTCGGGATCTTGAATACCTCTATCAAGTCTCCTCTCAGCTTTCTTTTCTCCAAGGAAAACAGTCCCAGCCTCTCCAATCTATCCTCATAGCTACAGTTCTTTATCCCGGGAATCATTCTTGTGAATCTCCTCCGTACTCTCTCCATTCTCTTCACATCCATCCTCAAGTATGGTGCCCAGAACTGAACGCAGTGCTCCAGATGAGGCCTGACTAGTGTCTTATACAAGTTCAACATGACTTTCTTATTCTTGTATTCAATGTCATTATTAATAAAATCTAAGATACTATTGGCTTTATTAACTGCTCTCTCAACCTGTCCAGTTAGCTGAGTATTCCTTTATTAACAGGTTTAAAACTGTTCTCTCTCACCTTTTCATCCACTCTCACCTTTTCATCCACTCCCCCTCACAGCCTCTCCCCCTTGCAGTCTCTCCCCCTCGCAGCCTCTCCCCCTCGCAGCCTCACCCCCTCGCAGCCTCTCCCCCTCGCAGTCTCTCCCCTATTTCAGCCTCACTCTCCTATGCAACCTCTCCCCACCCTGCAGCTTAACACCCTACCACCGTCTCACACCCCCTGCAACCTCTCCCCTCACAGACTCTCTTCTCCCTGCACCTCTTCCCCCCTACAGCCACTCCCTCACCCGCAGCCTCTCCCCCCACAGCCACAAACATTCACCCCCTCCACCACTGACACACAGTAGCAGCAGTGTGTAACATCTACAAGATGCACTGCAGAACCCCACCAATGCTCCTTCAACAGTACCTTCCAAACCCACTATCACTACCATCTAGAAGGATAAGGGCAGCAGTTTAATGGGAACACCACCACCTGGAAGTTCCCCTCCAAGTCACTCACCATCCTGACTTGGAAATATATCGCCATTCCTTCACTGTCACTGGGTCAAAATCCTGGAACTCCCTCCCTAACAGCACCGTGGGTGTACCTACACCACATGGACTGCAGCGGTTCAAGAAGGCAGCTCACCACCACCTTCTCAAGGGCAATTAGTGATGGGCAATAAATGCTGGCCCAGCCAGCGAAGTTCACATCCCTTGAATGAATAAAAAAAAAATCTGATTTTCCTTGGTTATGCCTCCTCATTACACCTTTCTATGTAATAACCTTAAAGGGCCTTAGTTCTGAACAAATCTTGTCAACCTGGCTGGTTGCCAAGTATCTTTTGTGTGATCCTGTATGTGAACTTGTCCCAACTGTAAATTTGCAACCCTGTATCCACACTTTTATTGTGCACATTGGTCATCTTCTCTTGTAGTTTTAAAAGTTTCTCTCTAGTTTCTGAGAGAGTAGAATGGGGAGGAGTAGGTAAATTGCTACACATTGGACTGCCAAACATGAGCCCTGCTGGTGATGGAATAGTTGTGCTTAAAAGTGTTTCTCTCAGATGTAACATTGCAATGTGTAGATCTTGCTTTGTCTGTCTACATTTGAGAATTAGGGGTTTCACAGTTAGCTCTAGGGTAATGAGGAGAAGAAGTAGCTTGATCAATGTTCCACTTCTTGCACATATCCTGAAATAGCTTACCAATAAATTGTGGACCATTATTCCTTCCCCTGAAGTCCAGCCCCCCTCTGAAATCCTTGCCTCCTCCGAGCTCCTTCTCTTACTCCTTCCTCCCCCCCCACCCCCACCGCCCCACAGTTGCTGCATTCTCCCTCGTTACATCCTCATCCCCCTTTATTCCTCCCCCCACCCTCCCAACCTCACCTCCCCGGACACCTTTGTTTCCCCCCTTCCAACCTCATCCCCCCAACACCTTTGTTACTTCCGCTCCCGACCTCATGCCCTGACCCCACCCCCTTACCCCGGTACACTTTCCTCTCCCAGTCAAACCTAGGCCTTCCTCTCCACCCCCTCGGTGATCATCTGTAGCAGCCCAAGGTCAAGCCCCTGATGTCCCAGGCAGACCCCAGACATCAGTGGTGACCTCCCACCTTCAGTGAGCTGCTTTGCAGCCAAGCCATGTCCATGAGAATCCACCGAACATGCGATGCACGGGTTCCTTCAGAGTCCGGAGGACTCCAGCATTTTCTGCTCCCCGGATGTCCGCGCAGTGAGCAAGACCCGAACCTAAGTCCCGATTTCTGCACTTCACAATTGTTAAGATGTGTTCTGGGTCAGTGTGTTTTCCAGCCTGAATGATCCAGCATAGGGGGATGATCCCAGTGAGCAGGGCTAATAATTATATACCGATGTATTAAAATGACATTCCCACCATATGGTGGAGGGAAGGGCAGCCTGCCATTGGCAGGCAGAGCGGATGTTCACAAGCTGGTTTCATGATATCATGAACTGATTTTTTGCCTTCTTGCCATATTGTCCACTCATACCCACCATGACAATGGCCCGATGCCAATGGGGACAGAGAATTCCGGCCCCTGTCTTTATTATCGTCCCAGCTGGGGGAGTGAGTTCGTCTGTTGCTCATCTCGTTTCGTGATTGTAATGTGGCCTTATACGAGATTCCACAAGGATGGGAGTGGTGTTCCTTTGTTCTTGTAGTCTCTGTTGGAATCTTCCCAAACAGATGACCATTCTTGTGAGTCATGTGACCTGTAGGAGCCATTTTGTGGCTCAGCAAAAGCCTATTTTAAATAGCAAAAAATAATAAAGTTCTGATACAGTTTATGTTTATTTGCATGTCTTATTGACATAACTGTCCTTTCACTCTCTGGGAAAAAATCAATTCTATTTCATTTTTTTTCATGTGTTCTTGCAAAAGAAAGCAAAGAAGAGAAGAGGTGTACTTTCATTCTCTCATTTACCCTGGTAAGTCAAACACACAGCTAACAGGTGCAATGTCAGTTGCCTGCTGCATTTCTGAGGCTTAAACTCTGAATTTTTTTCTCTTTTGGGTTCCACCATAAGCGAAGATATTGATTTCAGAACTCGGTGCCTCTTCAAATCCCAATTGTGTATTGTCTAAAGGGTTTTGGGCTTTTACATGGAGGTTAGCACCTAGGCTGTTTATACCAGTCAAATTGTACTTGATTACCTGGAGGGGTATTCTGTGTTTCTCACTCTGTAAATGCAAATTATTTTGACTGTAGGGTTGAGCTGCTCTGGGCAGGCTTAACTCTTCCCTAAACACCTTTGTAACCTGTGAATTTATCTGTTCAGTCTGATAGCCAGGAGATTGGTGGGCTGCAATTTGGTTTTGTCTCCAGCTTGGAACAAGCACACTAGGGTGTTCCAGTTACTGCCGCAAGGCTTCATTAATTGGTGCTGCAACATGTAGTTAATCTCCTCCTGAACCTGGGCCAGCTTTTCTGGACCCAGATGATAGGGATGCTGCCTTATGGGAGGGGTTTCTCCCACCCCCACATCATGTGGAGTTACAGTGGTGCAGCTTGGCTTGTCTCTTCAGCTGCTTTTAAATGCAGTGAGCAGCCCTGTCAGGTCTCCTTGCTGTTCTGCATTTAGGTGGGTAAATATAGAGTCTAATTTCATAGAATTTCAGTGTTTGTTAGCCAGACAGTAGGGGATTCAATGTATCACCTACGTCTCTCTGCAATTCATTCTCCCTGTTCCTCCCATCTTCTTTTGTTTTAGGAATGGGTTTTCCCCTAAACTGTTCCATGTCCTTTGGAACACTACTGCCCTCAGGTGGATGTTCAGCTCCTGCTGTACTCCCATCTTGCTCTTCAACTAAGTGGGGCATCACCCTCTCCCTTTTTTGGTCTGTTTGGGAACTTCCCTGGTCCCCATTTAAAACTGTCATGAAGTTATCTGCCAAACAGGTCATTGGCTCATTAGCTGGCTTCTTTGGCTTGGGAATGGACATTCCCCTAACTTGTTCCATGTCTTCTGGAAGGCTTCTGTCTACAAATGGATGGTCAGCTCCAGCTTTACTCCCTTGTGGCTCTTCAACCGAGTGAGACGTCACACTCACTATCTGCTTGTCTGTTTTTAAATCTGGAAAGAGGGTTTCAACAAGCCATACTTCAGGCAAATCTTCAACCTTTAACTTTCCTGTTTTAACAATTTGTCTTCCCTCAGCCTCTTCAACTCAGTGGTGCATCTCTCTCACTGTCTCTTTTCCTGCTCATGGACTTCTCAAGTCCCTGTTGAATTCTGGGAAAAATTAATTTGCCAACCCAATTTCCAGGTCATGATTTGGGCCAGTTTTAATTCTACTGGCCTAACTTCAGCCTTGTTAAATTCAAGCAGCTCTCCCCTAGCTACATCAACTGTTACTGGTTTTATTTCATCCGTTGAGGGCCTCTGAACTTTCTTCAGCTCCCTGTACTCCTCCAGAATTCGGCTCGTTGCTCCTGGCCTCCTTAAATGCAAGTGGCATTTTCTTAGCTACCCCAACTGTTACGGATTATATCAGCACCCCACCCACCGCCCCCCCCCCACCCCGCCACCTCCACCGGGTAGGCTTCCATACCTCACATTTCTGCAGGTGCCTGCTGGCTTTCTCCAGCCTCTTCTCTTTCACCACACTTTACTTCCACCCAAATCGTTTCCTAGTATGAAATCTATCCCTGCTACTGGCAGCTCAGGGACAATTCCTACCATCACTGGGCCTGAGACAAGGTCATACGAACACACGAACAAGGAACAGGAACAGGCCATTCGGCCCCTTGAGCCTGCTCTGCCATTTAATAAGATCATGGCTGATCTGTTGCAGCCTCAAATCTGCATCCTGCCTTCCCCAGTAACCTCTCACCCCCTTGTTAATCAAGAATCTATCTAGCTCTGCCTTAAAAATATTCAAAGACTCTGCCTCCACCGCCTTTTCAGGAAGAGAGTTCCAAAGACTCACGGCACACTGAGAGAAAAAACTTCACCTCATCTTCGTTTTAAAAGGGCAACCCTTTATTTTTAAACAGTTCTAGATTCTCCCACAAGAGGAAACATCCTCTCTACATCCACCCTGTCAAGTCCCCTCAGGATCTTATATGATTCAATCAAATCTCACTCTTCTAAACTCCCAGCCTGTCCTCATAACACAGCCGCCCATTCCAGGTATTAGTCTAGTAAACCTTCTCTGAACTGCTTCCAACGCATTTACATCCTTCCTTAAATAAAGTGATCAACACTGTACACAGCACTCTAACCGTGGTCTCGCTAGTGCTCTGTATAACAGAAGCATAACCTTCCTACTTTGATCTGAAGATCTGCTCTGAAGAAGAGTAATAAGGACTGGAAACGTTAACTTTGTTTCTCTCTGCACAGATGCTGTCAGACCTGCTGAGTTCTTGCAGCATTTTCTGTTTTTGTGTCAGATTTCCAGCATCCGCAGTATTTTGCTTTTTTCTTCCTAGTTTTGCATTCAATTTTTCTCGCAATAAATGTTAACATTCTATTAGCATTCCTAATTACTTGCTGTTCCTGCATTGTAGCCTTTTGTGATTCATGCACCAAGACACCCAGATCCCTCTGCATCTCAGAGCCCTGCAATCTCTCAGCTCTGCAATCTCTCACCTGCAGGTGGGCCTGATGGAGGGGGACAGACATGTATCCCCCTCCCCCAGCACTGAGCAGTGCCTTGGCTTTCAGGGTGGACCCAGGGGATAAGCTTATGTTTCCCTCCAACATGAAGGACTGAGTGGCCCCTGATTCCCGGAGCAGCACAACAGACTTGCTCACATCCTGGGAGGGGTGTGGGGACACTGCTCCTGAAAGGACAAAATTCCAAAAGCTCTCTGGGAGTTTATCCGGCTCAGCCACACATAGTGCCATGTCCTCTGAGGGGCAAGTTTCTGCAGCAAGGGTCCCTGCCCGCTCTGCTACATTACCCATTGGCACATCCTTCTGGGGACGACTGTTATGGAGCCTGATTAGACCACGGGCTTCCCCTTCTACCTCCAGCGTTCAGGCCCAGAGTGTCCTATCTTGTGACAATGGGAACACACTGGTCTCTGGGTGTTCTCTTTTCGAGCTTGAGGAGGGCTTCTTGCCCCCTCATTTATCCTTTCCTTTTTGGGTGGAGGGCCTTTCCTATCTCTGTTGCCCTTCTTATCTTTCCAATGGTTTTGGGGGTGGTTTGGAAAGGGTCTGCCTGAGTTGCCAGGCCTATGGGTGAGATCATAGCTGTCTGCTGGGACAGCCACCTTCCTGGTTGTGAGCACTCTTTGCTCCTCCAAGTGCACCCTTAGCTTGGAGGGTAAGCAGTTTTTAAATTCCTTCAGCCATATCGAGATGTGCAATCCCTTGTAGGTGTGCTGTATTTTTAAAGAGCGGACCCACCGGTCGAACACAATTTGCTTCAGCCATTCAAACTCCATGTAGGTCAGCATGGGTTTCTTATGGGTTCCAGAATTACAGACGATTTGCCTCCAGGACTAACCCATCGGCACTAAGGAAAGGAGCCTTGGTCTGTCCATAATCAGTGGATGCAACAGGAGTCAGCATGGAGTAGATCTCTTGGGCTCCCCCCTTATAGCTGCCCTTGAATTAAAAAGGTAAGATATCTGATGGCCATTTTAACTGTCCTGCTACTTTCTCAAAAGTGGCGAAAAATGATTCCACATCACTCTCTTCAAATTTGGGAATGAATCTAGCCTAGTTAAGGGCCTCAGAGATTAGTTCTGGGCTGGAGAGGTTTGGATTGTTACCAGGTAGAGAGAGGTTTTCCTTAGCAGATTCAGTTTGTCTAATCTCTCTCCCCCTTTGAGCTGCTAACTCCATTTCCAATTTTCAGAGCTGGAATTCTTTTCTCTCTCTTTCTCTCTCTCCCTCTCCTGAACTTCTCTTTCTCTCTCTCTTTCTCCCTCCTGAAACTCTAGCTGCATTCTGAGCTTTTCCAGCTCAAATCTGGTTCAGGAAGGGGTTTAGAGTCAGGTTTGAACTGCCCGTCTGCTTGTTCTAGTTGGACAAGTAGGGTCCAAATGCTCTACCTACAATTGGAGCAGGTCTTTTAATCTTACTGTGGTTTCACTTGCATTTCCCTCGCTACAGCTTTCAATTGGTCCGTGCTTAGGGATACTGGGACCTCGCCAGTTAAATCTCCTTATTTTAACAGCATCTGGGCATCAAATTTGCCACTTCTCTCGTGTTAGGGGAAGGGAATTTGCTGCAGTAATTTTCTTGTGTTTTGAAGATCGTTTCAGCCACTGAACTTTCCTTCTTGGCTTCTAGTTGGTTTCTTTTCTATCAGATTCAGCTCATTTCTTAGATTTGGACACCGTTCAAATTTTTGGTCAGATTTTTCTTGTTTGGTCATCTTTTGGCTCGCTTGTAATGGGTCTAACTTGGACTTGAGCTCCCAATTTCTGCTTACAGACTGGGAGAGGATAAAGAAGCTCAGCTTTGCCCTACCCTGTCTGTAACATTTTGCAAAAACTACAAAATGTAGTTGTTAATTTTCTATTGCTGAATGTATTTATAATTTTGGGATAAAATTGGAATAAGACACTCCTATCAACTGCTGCTAGAAGAAGGGAACCTTTTTCCAATTTTGCAAAACCATGGAAAGGAAAATCAGTCCGAATAAGTAACCAGCAAATGATCACTGCAGTCTTTTTCTGCAATCCTTGAAAACTTAAATCAGTCCTTCATTATTAAAGAGAAATAGCAAACATAAACAATATAGGTCTGCACTGCAGTACTGTTTTGGGCTGCATTAGAGTGCTTAAGTTGGGGTTTGGTGAGAGAGGAACTTTTAAGGGTTAATTTCTATCTAGAGTCTAATCTTTCCTTAATTTAGCAACTAACTAAAGGTTGCTCTTTTGGTTGGGAGAAGGTGAGTTTTAGTCCAGCTTTAAAACAGGGGTTATACAGGTGCTGCTTGAAACTGTAACCAGTTAATTGGTTAACTGGCTTGAACAGGTTTTCAGAAGCTAGATTCAGATAGCATAAAAGCAAACCATCCACAGTGCTGCTTTGGGCTGCATAAGAGTGCTTCAGTTGGCGTTTGGTGAGAGAGGGAGCTTGGAGAAGAGGGAAGGAGGGTTCCTTTCATTTACTACCTTTCCTCAGTAAGAAGAGCAGCAGCCTTGGTAAGTGGGACCTGGTGAGTATTTCTTCTGTTCTTAATATTCTCTAAACTAAAGGAAGTAAAAGTAAAGGGAGTAATTTAAGGGTAAATCATGGCAAGGCAGCTCAACCAAGTGGAATGCTCCTCCTGTGTGATGTGGGAAGCCAGGGACACTTCTAGTGTCCAGGGTGACCACATGTCTAGGAAGTGTCTCCAGCTGCAGCTACTTCAAATCCACATTTCAGAGCTGGAGCTGCAGCTGAAGTCACAGTGAAGCATCCACAAGAATGAGATCTTTGTGGATAGCACATACAGGGAGGTAGTCACACCACAGGTAATGAATGCAGAGGCAGAAAGGGAATGGGTGACTGCCAGACACACTAAAGGCATGAGGCAGGTAGTGCAGAAGACCCTTGGGTCCGTCTCCCTCTTGAACAGATTTTCTGGTTTGGAGGCTGCTGGGGGAAAATGGTTTCTCAGGGGCATACAGCAAGAGCCAAGTCCATGGCACTATGATTAGCTCAGATGCATGGGGGTGGTGGTGGTGGGGGGGGGGGGGGGGGGGGGGGGGGGGGGGGGTGGGGGGGGGGGGGTGTGGTGGGTGGGTGGGGGGGGGGTGGGGGTTGGGGGGACGGTGCGCGGGGGGGTAGTGAGGAGGGGTGGGGTAGTGGGGAGGGACGGTGGTGGTAGTGGTGGTGGTGGTGGGGGAAGAGTGAAAGAGCAATAGTGATGGAGGGTTCTCTTGTAAGGGGAACAGATAGGTGTTTCTGCAGCCACAGATATGACACCAGGATGCTATGCTGTAAGGGGAACAGATAGGTGTTTCTGCAGCCACAGATATGACACCAGGATGCTATGTTGCCTCCCTGGTGCCAGGGTCAAGGATATCACTGAGTGACTGTAGGACATCCTAAAAGAGGAAGGTAAACAGCCAGAGGTCATGATCCATATTGGTACCAATGACATAGGTAAAAAGGGGGATGAGGTCCTGAAAGTAGAATATAGGGAGTTAGGAAATAAATTAAAAGCAGGACCTCAAAGGTAGTAACTTTAGGATTACTCCCAGTGCCACGTGCTAGCAAGATCAGGAATAGTAGAATAGGCCAGATGAATGTGTGGCTGGAGAGATGGTGTAGGAGGGAGGGATTTAGATTCCTGAGGCATTGGGACTGATTCTGGGGAAGATGTGACCTGTACAAACTGGACGCGTTGCACCCCAGCAGGACCGGGACCAATATCCTCACAGGTGTATTTGCTAGTGCTGTGAGGGAGGGTTTAAACTAGAGTGTCAGGAGGATGGGAACATGAGCTGGGAGACACAAGAGAGGGAAACAAAGAAAGGAATGATAGAAAGAAAAGTAGAAAGCAAAAGTGGAAGGCAGAGGAAACAAGGGCTAACAACAAATAGGGCCATAGTACAAAGAAATGTGTAAAAATGTTAAAAAGACAAGCCTAAAGATGCTGGATCTGAATGCACGGAGCATTCGCAATAAGTTAGATGAATTAACAGCGCAATTAGCTGTAAATGGGTCCAGTATGACTGCAGGTACAGAGACAAGGCTGCAGAGTGACTAAGGCTGGGAACTGAATATCCAAGGATACTCGATATTTAGGAAGGACATGCAGAAAGGAAAAGGAGGTGGTGTGATGTTGTTAGTTAAGGATGAAATCAACGCAACAGATAGTGAGAGAGGATATTGGCTCAGAAACTCTAGATGTAGAATCAGTCTGAGTGGAGCTAAGAAGCAACAAGGGGCAGAAAACATTAGTGGGAATTGTCTATAGGCCTCCAAACAGTAGTGATAAGGTAGGGGGTGGCATTAAACTGGAAATTAGAGATGCATGTAACAAGAGTGCTAGAGTAATCATGGATGACTTTGACCTATATATAGACTGGGCAAACCAAATTAACAATAATACTGTGGTGGATGAATTCCTAGAGTGTGTACTAGATATGTTTTTTTAGACCAGTCCATGGAGGAACCGGCTATCCTAGATCTGGTATTGTGCAATGAGAAAGGGTTAATTAATAATCTTGTTGTGCGGAGTCCTTTAAGAAACAGTGGTCATAACATGATAGAATTCTTCATTAGGGTGGAAAGTGTAGTAGTCTGATCTGACACTAGGGAAACAAAGGAAACTATAATAGTATGAGGGATAAGTTGGCTAAGGGGAACTTCATTAAAAGGTATGATGGTGGATAGGTAATGGCTAATATTTAAGGAATGAATGTATACATTGCAACTGTTATACATTCCTTTCTTATGCAAAAACACAACAGGAAAAGTGGCCTAACCATGGCTAACAAAATAAATTAAGGATAGCATTGGATCTAAAGAGGAGTCATATAAAGTTGCTCGAAAAAGTAGCAAACCTGAGGATTGGGAGCAGATTAGAATTCAGCAAAGGAGGACCAAGAGATTGATTAAGATGGGAAAAATAGAGCATGAGAGTAAAATTGCAAGGAACTTAAAAGTGGACTAAAAGTTTATAAATACATAAAAAGAAACAGATTAGTGAAGACAAATGTAGGTCCCTTACAGGAGAATTTATGATAGAGAACAAGGAAATGGCAGAGCAATTAAACAACTACTTTATAATAAAAGCAAAAAACTGCAGATTCTGGAAATCCAAAACAAAAACAAAAATAAAAATACCTGGAAAAACTCAGCAGGTCTGACAGCATCTGCAGAGAGGAATATAGTTAATAGTTAAAAGTCAACTTTAGTTCTGTCTTCATGGAAGAAGACGCAAATAACTTTCCAGGAATACTAGGGAACCAAGGGTCCGTTGAGAAGGAAGAATTGAAAGTCATTGGCATTACTAAAACAATAGTGCTGGAGGAATTAATGGGACTAAAAGCCGATAAATCCCCAGGGCCTGATAATCTACATTCCAGGAGGTGGCCATGGAAATAGTGGATACATTAGTTGTCATCTTCCAAAATCCTGTAAATTCTGGAACAGTCCCGGCAGATTGGAAGGTGACAAATGTAACCCCACTATTTGAAAAAGGAGGGAGGGAGAAAACAACGAATTACAGACTGATTAACCTAGCATCAGTAGTAGGGAAAATGCTGGAGTCTATTATAAAGGATGTGATAACAGGACACTTAGAAAATATCAACGAGATTAGGCAAAGTCAACATGGATTTATGAAGGGGAAATCATGTTTGACAAACTTACTGGAGTTTTCTGAGGATGTAACAAGCAGCATAGATAAGGGAGAACCAGTGGATGTGGTGTATTTGGATTTTCAGAAAGCTTTTGATAAAATTCCACATAAGCAGTTTTAGGAAATTAAAGCATATGGGGTTGGGGGTAATATATTGGCATGGATTGGGAGTTAGCAGACAGGAAACAGAGTAGGAATAAATGGGTCTTTTTCATAGTGGTAGGCAGTGACTAGTGGGATATCGCACGGATCAGTGCTTGGGCCCCAGCTATTCACAATATATATTAATGATTCGGATGAGGGAACCAAATGTAATATTTCCAAGTTTGCTGACGACACAAAACTTGGTGGGAATGTAAGCGGTGAGGAGGGTGTTAAGAGGCTTCAAGGCGATTTAGACAGGTTTTGTTTTATTTAAATGGTGATAGATTGGGAAATGTTGATGTACAAAGGGACCTGAGTGTCCTTGTCCACCAGTCACTGAAAGCAAGCATGCAGGTACAGCAAGCAGTTAAGAAGGCAAATGATATGTTGGCCTTCATTGCGAGAGGACTTGAGTACAGGAGCAAGGATGTCTTACTACAGCTGTACAGGGCCTTGGTGAGAACACACCTGGTGTATTGTGTGTAGTTTTGGTCTCCTTACCTCAGAAAGGATATACTTGTTATAGAGGAAGCGCAGCGAATGTTCACCAGACCGATTCCTGGGATGGCAGGATTGTCATATGAGGAGAGATTGGGTTGACTAGGATTGTATTCACTGGAGTTTAGAAGAATGAGAGGGAAGCTCTTTGAAATGTATAAAATTCTGACATGGATGGACAGACTGAATGCAGGGATGATATTTCCTCTGGCTGGGGTCTCAAACAAGAGGTCTCTTGGGTGGGTCATTTGGGACTGAGATGAGGAGAAACTTCTTTACTCAGAGGGTTGTGAACCTGTGGAAATCTCTACCACAGAGGCTGTGGAAGACAAGTCACTTAAATATAGTCACTGAATATGCTTAAGAAGGAAATAGATTTCTAGACTCTAAACGCATCAAGGAGTATGGGGAGAGCGCGGGAGCATAGTGTTGAGATAGAGGATCAACCATGATCATATTGATTGAGGGACCAGCTCGGAGGGCTGAATGACCTACTCCTGCCCCTATTTTCTATGTCTGTGTTTCCATAACAATAACTTATATTTATATAGTTCCTCTAATGAAATAACACGTCCCAAGGCACTGCGTAGTAGCATTATAAAGTAAAATTTGACACTGAACCACAACACGTGTACAATACTGATAGAAGAGAAAGAACTGGTATTTATAAAACACTTCATCAGGCCCTTTGCAACCAATGGAATGCTTTGAAGTGAATCACTATTGTTATGTAGGCCATCAAGATAAAAACATAAAAACTAGGAGCAGGAGTAGGCCATTTGGACTTCAGGTTTACTCTGCCATTCAATAAAATCATGGCTGATCTGACTGTGGCCTTCACTCCTTTCCAACTGCCTATCCCTCCTTAACGGAGGAGACCAAAACTTTACACAGTATCTAGGTATGGTCTCACCAATGTCCTGTACGTTTGTAGCATGACTTGCCTACTTTTACACTCCACCCCCCCTTGTAATAAATACCAATATTCAATTTTTTCCATCCATTTATGGGATGTGGGCATCGCTGGCTAGACCAGCATTTATTGCCCATCCCTAATTGACCCCGAGAATGTGGTGGTGAGCTGCCTTCTTGAACCACTGCAGTCCCTATGCTGATAGGGAGGGAGTTCCAGGATTTTGACCCAGCGACAGTGAAGGAACGGCAATATATTTCCAAGTCAGGATGGTGTGTGGCTTGGAGGGAAGTTCCAGGTGGTGGTCTTCCCATGTGTCTGCTGCCTTTGTCCTTTTAGATAGTAGCGATCATGGGTATGGAAGGTCTGCCTAAGGAGACTTGGTGAGTCCCTGCAAGGCATCTTGTAGATGGTACACACTGCTGCCATGGGCGTAACAAGCGGGCAGCTTTGTCCTGGATGGTGTCGAGCTTCTTAAGTGTTGTGGGAGCTGCACTCATCCAGGCAAGTAAAGAGTATTCCATCACATTCCTCAATTGTGCCTTGTAGATGGTGGACAGGCTCTGGGGAGGTGAGTTACTCACCGCAGGATCCCTAGCCTCTGACCTGTTGTTGTAGCCACAGTATTTCTATGGTTAGTCCAGTTCAGACTCCAGTCAATGGTAACCTCCATAATGTTGATAGTGGGGGATTCAGTGATGGTAATGCCATTGAACATCAAGGGGCAATGGCTAGATTCTTTCTCGCTGGAGGTGGTCATTTGTGTGGCATGAATGTTACTTGCCACTTATCAGCCCAAGCCTAGATATTACCCAGGTCTTGCTGCATTTGGATGTGGACTGCTTCAGTATCTGAGGCATCACGAATGGTGCTGAACATTGTGCAATCATCAGTGAACATCCCCACTTCTGACCTTATGATGAAAGGGAGGTCATTGATGAAGCAGCTGAAGATGGCTGAGCCTAGGACACTACCCTGAGGAACTCCTGCAATGACGTCCTGGGACTGAGATGATTACCCTCCAACAACTATCACTATTTTCCTTTGTACTAGCTATTAGTCCATATAGCAGAGAGTTTTCCCCCTGATTCCCATTGACTCCAGTTTTTCTAGGGCTCCTTGATGCCAAACTTGATCAAATACTGCCTTGATGTCAAGGGCAGTCACTCTCTCTTCACCTCAGGAGCTCAGCTTTTTTGTCTATGTTTGAACCAAGGCTGTAATGAGGTTAGGAGCTTATTGGCCCTGGCAGAACCCAAAATGAACATTATTGAGCAGGTTATTGCTAAGCAAGTGCTGCCTAATAGTACTGTTGATGACCCCTTTCATCACTTCACTGATGACCAAGAATAGACTAATAGGGTGGTAATTGGCCAAGTTGGTCTTGTCCTGTTTTTTGTGGACAGGACATACCTGGGCAATTTTCCCCATTGTCGGGTAGAAGCTAATGTTGTAGCTGTACTTGAACAACTTGGCTAGTTCTGGAGCACAAGTCTTCAGTACTATTGCCGGAATATTGTCAGGTTCTATCGCCTTTGCATTATCCAGTGCCTACAGGCATTTCTTATATCATGTGGAGTGAATCGAATTGGCTGAAGTCTGGCATCTGTGATGCTGGGACCCCTGGAGGAGGCTGAGATGGATCATCCATTTGGCACTTCTGGCTAAAGATTGTTGCAAATGCTTCAGCCTTATCTTTAGCACCGACGTCTGTCACATTGTGAGCCAACCAGTCTCACTGCACTCCATCTTTCACACGAGGTTTTCCAATTTCCACTATCCAAGAACTTGCCTTGGAATCTTGTCCCAAACTGACGCTTTCTCTTAGACGCCTTCCGCAAGGGTTCACCTCCTGGGTTTCAAACTCTCCTTCACATGTTCCTCTCTCCTGGGTCACCACATGTATTCAAGCTGTCTTCCACACACTCACTCTCACTGACTCAGCATTAACAGTACACTGCTGCTTCACATGCCCATTGCAAAGAGTTACAGACCTTCAGTTGTCTCTTTGAACCGTATGACTTCTCACAAGCCTTTGTCTCTTTAAGCTTAAAGCTTGGAGCCTTTCTCCGCTCCCCACTCTTAACTTCACTTAACAAGATATTTTCCAGGTTCCTGTTCTGCCTTTGACTAGATGTCTTCTTGGGACTTGCTCCTGTTTCTATCTCACTCCTTTGGCCATAGGACCTTTTGGTTCTTTTGGGAAATCCACTCTCTCTGTAGTTCCCTCTCTCAGTATCCAGTCTCTCCTGATAGCTGTCTTCAAACCTGCTTTAGCTTGGAACTGGCTATCTTTATCTTCTAGGCTACACTTGCCTGGCAACTGTCTTCAAAACTGAACTCAAAACTGCTTCTCCTAGTTCTTCCTGTGTGTGTGTGTGTGTGTGTGTGTGTGTGTGTGTGTGTGTGTGTGTGTGTGTGTGTGTGTGTGTGTGTGTGTGTGTGTGTGTGTGTGTGTGTGTGTGTGTGTGTGCGGCTTGTCTCTCTGGACCCCTATCGCAAGGCAACAGCACAGCTTTTTTCTACTTCCATGTTTGCTTTCTTCTCTTTACAGTCATAAATACCCACACGAAATGGAGACACCTTTTAAAGTAAAACTAAAACTCAACTTGACCTTTTCTTGACGCACAGTTACAGAAGTACAAATCAAACTTAAACTTTGAAGCTAAAACTCATTTCTAACATTCACAAGTACAAATATAACTTACTTAAACTGTCTCTATTTCCTAACAGTCCTGATGCCATGAGACTTCTTGTGGTCCAGAGTCGATGTTGAACAATCCCAGGGCGACTCCATCCTGACTATATATCTGTGCCATCCACCTCTGCAAGTGATGGTGGTGTATGGGACACTATTTGTAAGGTACGATTCTGTATGACTACGTCAGGCTGTTGCTTGACTAGTCTGTGAGACAGCTCTCCCAATTTTGGCACAAGCCCCCAGATGTTAGTAAGGAGGACTTTGCAGGGTCGACAGGGCTGACCTTGCCTAGGCTGATGCCCTGTGGCCTGTCTGGTTTTATTTCTTATTGACTTTTTAGCAGTTTGATATGACTGAGTGTCTTGCTAGGTCATTTAAGAGGGCATTTAAGAGTCAATCACATTGTTCTGCATCTAGAGTCACATGTAGGCCAGACCAGGTAAGTATGGCAAATTTCCTTCCCTAAAGGACATTAGTGAACCAGATGGGTTTTTGCAACAATCGGCAATGGTTTCATGGTCATCATTAGAGTTTTAATTCCAGATTTTTATTGAATTCAAATTTCGCCATCTGCCATGGTGGGATTCGAACCCGGGTCCCCAAAGCATTACCTGTGGTCTCTAGAATACTAGTCCAGTTACAATACCACTATGCACCGCCTCCCCTTCCTAGCTACTTGCTGTACCTACATGCTAACTTTTGTGTTTCATGTACAAGGACACCCAGATACCTCTGTATGGCAGCATTCTGACATCTTTCTCTCTCTCTCTCTCTCTCTATTTAAATTACGTTCTACTTTTCCATTCTTCCTGCCAAAGTGGACAACCTCACACTTACCTACATTATCACAGAATCGTTACGATGGAGAAGGAGGCCATTCAGCCCATTGTGTCTGTACCAGTTCTCCAAATGAACATTATGATTTAGTGCCATTCTCTTGCCATTTCCCCATAACTTTGCACATTGCTTCTATTTAAATAATCATCCAATGCCCTTTTTGAATGCCTCAATTGAACCTGCCTCCCACACTTCTAGGCAGTGCATTCCAGACCACTCAATGTGCAAAGAAGTTTTTTTTCTCACATCACATTCGCTTCTTTTGCAAATCACTTTAAATTTGTGTTCCCTCGTTCTCGATCCTTTTACAGGCAGGAACAGTTTCCCCTATCTACTCTATCCGGCCCCCTCATGATTTTGAACATCTCTGTCAAATCTCCATTTAGCCTTCTCCTCTCCAAAGAAAACAGTCAACAATCTCTCCAATCTATCTTCATAACTCAAGTTTCTCATGCCTGGAACTATTCTTGTAAACCTCTTCTAAGCTCTCTCCTATGGTATAGTGCCCAGAACTGAACACAATACTCTGCTGAGGCCTAACTAGTGTCTTCTTTAATCTCATCATAGTCTCCCTGCTCGGTACTCTATGCCCCTATTAATAAACCCCAGGATATTGTATGTTTTATTAACTGCTCTCTCCACCTGTCCTGCCGCCTCCAATGCTCTATGCACATGGACACCCAGGTCCCTCTGCTCCCCCTTAAGAATTGTATCCCTTACTTTATATTGCCTCTCTATGTTCTTCCTACCAAAATGCATCACCATTTATACTCCATCTGCCATATGTTTACCCACTCACTTAGCCTATCAATATTCCTTTGCAGACACTTTGCATCCTCCTCACAGCTGGCTTTCTGACCTTTCTTTGTATCATCAGCAAATTTGGCTACAATACACTTTTCCCTTCTTCCAAGTGTTTTTGTGACTGGATACCTGTGTTCAGTGGGGTTCCACAGGGATCGGTGTTGGGTCCCTTGCTATTTATGGTATATATAAATGATTTAGACTTGAATGTAGGAGGGTTGATCAGTAAGTTTGCAGATGACATGAAAATTGGCAGGGTGGTAAATAGTGAGGAGGATATAGATGGGCTGGTCAGATGGGTTGATCAGTGGCAAATGGAATTTAACCCGGATAAATGTGAGGTGATGCACTTTGCCAGGACAAACAAGGCACAGGAATACACGATGAATGGTAGGACCCTGGGAAGTACCGAGGATCAGAGGGACCTTGGTGTGCATGTCCACCGGTCCCTTAAGTTAGCGGGACAGGTAGATAAGGTGGTTAAGAAGGCATATGGGATCCTTGCCTTTATTAGCCGAGGCATAGAATATAAGAGCAGAGAGGTAATGCTGGAACTGTATAAAACACTGGTTAGGCCACAGTTAGAGTATTTCATACAGTTCTGGAATCCGCATTATAGGAAGGATGTGATTGCACTAGAGAGAGTGCAGAGGAGATTTACCAGGATGTTGCCTGGGCTGGAGAGTTTTAGTTATGAGGAGAGATTGGATAGACTGGCGTTATTTTCCCTGGAGCAGAGGAGATTGAGGGGGGACATGATTGAGGTGTATAAAATTATGAGGGGCATAGATAGGGTAGACAGGAAGGAACTTTTCCCCTTGGTGGAGGGATCAATAACCAAGGGGCATAGATTTAAGGTAAGGGGCAGGAGGTTTAGTGGGGATAGGAGGAAGAATTCTTTCACCCAGAGGGTGTTGGGAATCTGGAACTCACTGCCTGAAAGAGTGGTAGAGGCAGAAACCCTCATAACATTTAAGAAGTATTTGGATGTGCACTTGCGATGCCACAAGGCTATGGGCCTAGTGCTGGAAAATAGGATTAGAATAGTTTGACCAGCACAGACTTAATGGGCCGAGGGCCTTTTTCTATACTGTAGACCTCTATGACTCTATGACAAGTCATTAATATAGACTGTAAATAGTTGAGGCCCCAGCACTGTTCCTGTGGCACTCTGCTAGGTACAGCTTGCCAACCTGAAAATGACACATTTTCCTTGACTCTCTAGTTTCCTGATAGTTAGCCAATCTTCTAGCATCTTAATATATTACACCCAATACCATGAGCTCTTATCTTGTACAGTAACCTTTTACATGCCACCTCATCGATGCCTTTTGGAAATCCAAATGCACTATATCTACTGGTTCCCCTTTATCCACCCTGCTTTTTTTTTACTCATTCACAGAATGTGGGCTTCGCTGGCTGGGCCAGCATTTATTGCCCATTCCTAATTGCCCTTGAGAAAGCAATGGTGAGCTGCCTTCTTGAACCGCTGCAGTCCATGTGATGTAGGTACACCCACAGTGCTGTTACGGAAGGAGTTCCAGGATTTCGACCCCGTGACAGTGAAGGAACGGCTGATATATTTCCAAGTCAGGATGATGAGTGACTTGGAGGGGAACTTCCAGATGGTGGTGTTCCCATCTATCTGATGCCCTTGTCCTAGATGGTGGAGGTTTGAAAGGTGCTGTCTAAGGAGCCTTGGTGAATTCCTGCAGTGCACCTTGCTACTGCTAGATGTGCGTCGGTGGTGGAGTGAATGTTTGTGGATGTGGTGCCAACTTTGTACTGGACGGTGTCCAGTTTCTTGAGTGTTGTGAGAGATGCACTCATTCAGGCAAGTGGGGAGTATTCTGTCACACTCCTGACTTGTGCCTTGTAGATTGTGGACAGGGTTTGGGGAGTCAGGAGGTGAGTTACTCGCCGTAGGATTCCTAGCCTCTGACCTGCTCTTGTAGCCACAGTATTTATATGGCTGGTCTATTCAGGTTCTGGTCAATGGTAACCCCCAGGATGTTGAGAGTGGGGGATTCAGTGATGGTAATGCCATTGAATGTCAAGGGGCAATGGTTAGATTAGATTCTCTCTTGTTGGAGATGGTCATTACCAGGCACTTGTGTGGTGCGAATATTACTTGCCACTTGCCAGCCCAAGCCTGGATGTTGTCCAGGTCTTGCTGCATTTGGACATGGACTGCTTCAGTACATCCTCAAAGAACTCTAATAAAGTTGTCAAACATAAAACCCTACTGACTCTGCCTGATTGTATTATGATTTTCTAAATGTCCTGCTTCTCGTTATTTCATTGCCAATGACAGATATTTGGCTAACTAGCCTGCAGCTTCCTGCTTTCTGTCGCCCTCCTTTCAAGAACAGGGACATTATATTTGCAGTTTTTCAATCCACTGAATCCTTTCCAGGATCTCTGGAATTTTGGAAGATTACAACTAATGCATCCATTATCTCTGCAGCCACTTCTTTTAGACCAGAGTCTTCTGTTTGGCATGCGGGAGCAAGCCCCACATGCTGATATGTAAATGACGTGCGGTGACATTGGGCGTGAATCCCAACGTCACCGCGCATCATTCTGATTTTCAGTTCGGCGGGTGCGCACAGGAGTAGGCTGCACACCCGCCAAACTGTCAAAGGGCTGTTAAGGGTGTTAATAATCTAATTGAAGTAATTGTCAGGACTGCCCATCCATCCTTAAGGTTGTTGGGCAGGCGAAGAGTCCAAGCAGCCTTCACATTTTTCATGGAACCTCATCCACAGGCGGGATGAGGTTTCAGGAACAGTTTATTAATTCAATAAAATGTTTCAAGAAAATTCATAAACATGTCCCAGCTCATGTGACAATGTCACATGAGGGGACATGTCTGAATACTTTTATTTATTCTTTTTCTCAACTATTGGAAGTAAGTTCCCTGGGGCAGCTCTGTGCCTCAGGGAGATTTCTGCGCTCTTTCGCCTGCATGTGTGAAAGAGCACAGGCACTGACTCAGCCTACTCCCCCTGCCTGCACAGGGAGCGCTCAGCGTTTCTGGGTGCGCATCATGCTGGCCTTAATTGGCCCACCCAAGTAAAATGGCGGCGTGCAGCCAATCACAGGCGGCGACCGGCTTTGTGCTTGCCCGCGCCTGCTCCCAACAGGCCTGCCCAATGTGGAGAAAATTCTCCCCATAAGATTCTAGGAACCAGCAAGAGGGGAAAACATACTTGACCTTATCCTCACCAACCTGCCTGCTGCAGATGCATCTGTCTATGACAGTATCGGCAGGAGTGACCACCACACAGTCATTGTGGAGACAAAGTCCCACCTTGACGTTGAGGATACCCTCCATCATGTTGTGTGGCACTACCACCGTGTTAAATGGGATAGATTTTTAACAGATCTAGTAACTCAAGACCGGGCATCCATGAGGTGCTGTGGGCCACCAGCAGCAGCAGAATTATACTCACACACAATCTGTAACCTCATGGCCCAGCATATCCCCCACTCTACCATTACCATCAAGACAGGGAATCAACCTTGGTTAAATGAAGAATGCAGGAGGGCATGTCAGGAGCAGCACCAGACATACCTTAAAATGGGGTGTCAACCTGGTGAAGCTATAACACAGGACTACTTGCATGCCAAACAGCATAAGCAGCAAGTGATAGACAGAGCTAAGCGATTCCACAAACAATGGATCAGATCTAAGCTCTGCAGTCCTGCCACATCCAGTCGTGAATGGTGGTGGACAATTAAACAACTCATTGGTGGAGGAGCCTCGACAAATACCCCCAGCTTCAATGATGGAGGAGTCCAGCACAACAGTGCAAAAGATAAGGCTGAAGCATTCGCAACAATCTTCAGCCAGAAGTGTCGAGTGGATGATCCATCTTGGCCTCCTCTGGAGGTCCCCAGCATCACAGATGCCAGTCTTCAGCCAATTCAATTCACTCCACGTGATATCAAGAAACTGCTGAAGGCACTGGATACTGCAAAGGCTATGGGCCCTGACAATATTCCAGCAATAGTACTGAAGACTTGTGCTCCAGAACTTGCTGCGCCCCTAGCCAAGCTGTTCCAGTACAGCTACAACATTGGCATCTACCTGGCTATGTGGAAAATTGCCCAGGTATGTCCTGTACACAAAAAGCAGGACAAATCCAACCCGGCCAATTACCAGTCTACTCTCTATCATCAGTAAAGTAATGGAAGAGGTCACCAACAGTGCTATCAAGCGACACTTGCTTAGCAATAACCTGCTCACTGACACCCAGTTTGGGTTCCGCCAGGGCCATTCAGCTTCTGACCTCATTACAGCCTTGGTTCAAATATGGACAAAAGACCTGAACTCCTGAGGTGAGGTGAGAGTGACTGCCCTTGACACCAAGGCAGCATTTGACCGAGTGTGACATCAAGGAGCCCTAGCAAAACTGGAGTCAATGGGAATCGGGGGAAAACTCTCCACTGATTGTCATACCTAGCACAAAGGAAGATGCTTGTGGTTGTTGGAGGTCAGTCATCTCAGCTCCAGGACATCACTGCAGGAGTTCCTCAGCATAATGTGCTCAGCCCAATCATCATCAGCAGCTTCATCAATGACCTTCCTTCCATCATAAGGTCAGAAGTGGAGATGTTCGCTGATGATTGCACAATTTTCAGCACCTTTCACGATGCCTCAGATACAGAAGCATCCCATGTCCAAATGCTGCAAGACCTGGACAATATCCAGGCTTGGGCTGACAAGTGACAAGTAAAATCCGTGCCACACAAGTGCCAGGCAATGACCATCTCCAACAAGAGAGAATCTAACCATCGCCCCTTGACATTCAATGGCATTACCATCGCTGAATCCCGCACTATCAACATCCTGGGGATTACCATTAACCAGAAATTCAACTGGACTATCCATATAAATACTGTAGCTACAAGAGCAGGTCAGAGGCTAGAAATCTTGTGACGAGTAGCTCACCTCCTGACTCCCCAAAGTCTGTCCACCATCTACAAGGCACAAGTCAGGAGTGTGATGGAATACTCCCCACTTGCCTGGATGAGTGCAGCTCCCACAACACTCAAGAAGCTTGACACCGTCCAGGACAAAGCAGCCCACTTGACTGTCACCACATCCACAAACATTCACTCCCTCCATCACTGACGGACAGTAGCAGCAGTGTGTAGCACCTACAAGGTGCGCTGCATGAATTCACCAAGGATCCTTTAACATCACTTTTCAAACCTATGCCCACTACAGCTAGAAAGACAAGGGCAGCAGATAGATGAGAACACCACCCCCTTGAGGTTGCAATCCAAGTAACTCACCATCCTGACTTGGAAATATATCGCCATTCCTTCACTGTCGCTGGGCCAAAACCCTGGAATTCCCTTTCTAACAGCAGTGTGGATGTACCTACACCACATGGACTGCAGCGGTTCAAGAAGGCAGCTTCCACCACTTTCTGAAGGGCAATTAGGAATGGGCAATAAATGCTGCCCCAGCCAGCGAAGCCCACATCCCCTGAATGAATAATAAAAAAACAAGCAGGGTGGATAAAGGGGAACCAGTAGATGTAGTGCATTTGGATTTCCAAAGGGCATCCGATAAGGTGCCACATTAAAGGTTGCTATACGAGATAAGAGCTCATGGTATTGAGTGTAATATATTAAGATGCTAGAAGATTGGCGAACTATCAGGAAACTAGAGAGTCAGGAAAAATGGGTCATTTTCAGGTTGGCAAGCTGTACCTCAAGCCCACATCCTGTGAATGAGTAAAAAAAAGCCTCACCCTCTAAGGGACCAATGTTTACTTTTACCATGATAACCTGTTGTGTGCAAAAAGATCTCACAAATGGTTAATGAATGAATAACCAGATAATCAGTTTCTGGTTATGTTGGCTGACGGAGGCTAGGACTCCAGGGTAAATCTGTGTTCTTTAAATAATGATATGGGATCTTTTCCACATCCACTATTTCACCATTCAGCTTCAATCTACTTTATCTTCATGAGTTTTGGCAGGTTTCAGTGTGAACCATTTTGCGTAGCTGGCAGCCAATTTATGCGTATTACTCATTCCCGCTCTTCAGCTTTTTTTATGGCATTGTCACATTTAGACTAGAAAATAATTAGTTTTCCATGGGTCAATTGATTTATTTGTTGATATCTCTGGTAGCTTTTCATCACTAGATATCATTGTTCTTGTTGAATAAAATATATCATGATATATATGTCACTTATAAAGGAGACATGAAATTACCTCATGAAGAGCTGAGTGTAGAATCTCTTTTCATTGACTGATGTTGCTTGTGTAGAAAGAAACTCTATCTTTATGGAACAATCTGTTATTTGTGTCATGCACAGTGAGAGTTTCAGGTACCACTTCTATTGTGTTGTGAATTACAACTGCACTCACTAGGTTAAGGATACTGCCTGAAGATGTTAATTAAAAATGAAAAATAGGACCCAGGAATTAAAATATTTATATCTCATAGGGAGGAAAATATGGTTTAATGAGAAAACATTCCCTAAGTAAGGCTGAAAGAGCAACTGATGATAACCCAGTTGAGAAGTTAGCAAAAGTTCCTTTTGTTACTGACATTACCCCAGTGTTGTCAAGTTACAGTTAGAATGAGAGGATAAAGCGGCAGTAAAATTATTATTTGTAAAGGACAAAATTGAATCACTTATTGGGAGATGTTAACATTATTTCCCAATTCTATTCTACAAACGTTTGTATGATATTATCACTTTAGACTAGAAAATAATCAGTTCTTTGCAGGTCATCTAGTTGTAAGGATTTTTTGTTTGCTGTTCTCTCATTCCCTCCTATCACTTGGAGCAGTTCAAGCCCACATGTTGGGACAACATCCAAGCTTGGGTTAATAAGTGGCAAGTAACATTCATGCCAAGAGCTCCCAAGCAATGACCAGCTCCAATAAGAGAGAGCTTCACTTGACGTTCACAAACATTACCATCATCGAGTCCCCCACCGTCAACATTCTGAGGTCAATGGTGACCGGAAACTCAACTGAACCCATAACATAAATTCTGTAGAGGTGTGATAGAATACCCTCCCATTGCCTGGATAGGTGCAGCTGCAACAACATTCAAGAAGATCAACATAGCCCATAACAAAGCAGCCCTACATGATGATCAGTTCACTCAATAGTCTAAATATCCACTATTGGTGTATCTTGTCTGCAGTGTGTACTACCTACAGGATGCATGGCAGCGAGTCACCAAGTTTTGTTTGACAGTACCACCCAAACCTACAAACTCTGCCACCTAGAAGGGAAAAGAGGTACAAATGCCTTCAAGTTCCCTTGAAGTCACACAGCATTCTGACTTTGAAATATATCACCATTTCTTCATCATCACAGGGTCAAAATCTGAGGGCAGCACAGAGCTGTCAGGGAGATGAAGAGATATAAAAAAAAAATTAAAAATAAAAATGTAATAAAACATGTCCCCTCGTGTGACTCTGTCATATGAACAGGGACATGTTATTAATGAAAAATTAAAGTTTTTATTTTATTTTTATTTGCTTTTGGAACTTTATCCTGCCAGTGGGTGAGATTTCCAAAAAAATGAAAAGGCCACTTGGCATTTTTGCCTGCCTGCCAACAGTTAGGTTGGATGGGCAGTGAAAAATTTATCTTAATTGATAACTTAATGGCCTTAACAGGCCTTTTAATTGTCGGTGGGCCACTGCTGGCTCCAGCATGCGCCCACCGACCGAAGTATTGCCTGACTGCGTGTTGATGTCAGCTTCATTTTCTAAACTCATCTTACTTTACCTGCTATACTTATTACACTATTACATTACCAGATGCATGCATTAACATAATATATACACAAATCCTTGGTATAAACAGAAATCATTCTAGTCCAGTGTACAGGTTTTTAAATGTTCAATTTTCCCTTTAAGCTTCAACTATTAACGATGCATCTGCCATCAGATTTTCTCGTCCTGTTGCATGGTTAATCTGTAGACTAAATGGTTGCAGTAATATACTCCATCTGAATAGCCTTGCACTTCTGTCTCAAAATTTATCCAGGAACTTTAAAGGATTGTAGACTGTATAAAAAATTGTCCCTGGCGAATTGTTTACAACATACATTTCAAAATGCTGCAATGCCAATACCAACCCCAAAGTCTCCTTTTCAATCATTGAATACCTTCTCTGTTGTACATTCAACATCTGTGAAAAATGCCCTGTTGGATTTTTCAATTTCAGTATCATCTTCTGATACAGCCCCAATGCCTATATCATTGCATCAACGGCCAACTTAAATTGCTTGGCGGTAATTGGGAACTGCCAAAACTGGTGTCATAGTTAATTTAATAGTTTCCAAACTGTCAAATGCCTTCTGACACTTTAATGTGTCCATTGAAACTTCTTGTTCTTTTTTAATAGTTCAGCCAATGGAGCAACAACACAACTAAAATTTGGTACAAATTGCCAATACAACCCACTCATACCCAGGAATATCAAAACTTCTTGTTTTGTATGCATGGTGATATCCATGAAATCCTCGATAGCCTTGACCTTCAATCTCTCAGAGCCACCTTACCATGTCCAATGGTATGGCCTAGATACATAAGTTGTGCTTTTGCAATTTCACTTTTAGCCAAATTCACCACCAAATTAGCTTCTTACACTTGAGTAAATAATTCTTCCAGATGTTGTAAGTGCTCCTCCCATTTCTGACTGAAAACTATCAAGTTGTCAATATAAACAGCACAATTGCTCAAACCTGCAATTACTTTATTTGTCAGTCTTTGAAATGTCGCAGGTGCATTTTTCATACCAAATGGAATGACTTTAAACTGATATAGTCCACCTGGCATCACAAAAGCCGATATCTCCATTGCTCTCTCCGATAACGGTACTTGCCAATATCCTCTTAGCGAGTCAATCTTTGTGATAACTTTTGATTGTCCCACTTTCTCAATACAATCTTCCAACCTGGTATGGGATATGAATCCACTTTTTTCACCGCATTCACCTTTTGATAGTCCACACACAGTCTTTGTGTTCCATCTGGTTTCGGTGCCAGTACAATAGGTGAACTCCAGTTACTGCAACTGGACTCAATGATATCATTTTGAAGCATGAATTTGATTTCTCTCTGTACTTGTGATAAGTTTACCAGATTTAATCTATAAGGATGTTATCCTAGTGAAAATGAAACATCTACTGACACATCATGTATAGCTAAACTTGTCCTTCCCAACTTATTTCCACAAATATCTTTCTTTGATTGCAATAGCTTCTTCAAATCACTTTGACACTTGTCTGGAAGGTAACTCAATCTTACATTTAAATTTTCAAATACCCCTCATTATCCCATTTGATTAGAGGAAAATCTATTTCAGAATCATGCATTTCTACCTGTTCCTCATTATCTACCACCACTAACACCTCCTTTTGGTCCTCTTCCCTGTCAAAGTACTATTTACATGACATATCCTCTGCTTCTTTCTTCTATCTAGAGTATTTATTAAATACTTCACTTCACTCAGATTCTTTTTAATCATGTGAGGCCTAAATCTTGCCTTTAATGAGTCACCCAGTACTGGTAACAGAACTAGCACTTTCTCTGCAGCAACAAAACTACAAGGTGTGGCCTTCCTGTCTACCTTCACTTTCATCACTTGCTGTGATAGCTTTAAAAGTTCTCTAGCTAACTCACATGCTCTGTCCAATCTCTCTCTGAAATTTGATACATGACCCAGAAGTGTAGTTACTGAATTTTGACCCACCAATTCCTCATGAATCAATTTCAATGGTCATCTCACCTCTTAACCAAAACTAGTTGAAAAGAACTAAAACCAGTCAATGTATTAGGAGCATCCCTAATAGCAAATAACAAGAATGGAATTCCCCTATCCCAATCCGGTGGATAATCCTGCCTTCATCTTAGTTTTTAAAGTCTGATGCCATCTTTTCAAAGCCCCTTGTGATTGAGGATGGTAAGCTATTAAATTGTTTTATCCCCGAACTGATCATTACTTCCTTAAACAGCTGTGACATGAAATTTGAACCCAGATCTGATTGCATTTCATTAGGTAAATCATATCTTGCAAAAAAATCCATTATGGCCAGTAAGTATTGATTTCCACTTTTAGTCTTAGGGAGGGGTCCTACACAATCAGTGATGACCCTAGTAAAAGATTCTTCAAATGCTGGAATGGGAATTAAAGGTGCCGGCTTAATCACAGCTTGTGGTTTCTCTATCACCTGGCATGCGTGACATGTTCTACAGAACTTGACTACATCCCTAGCAAGCCAGGCCAATAAAAATGTCTTTGTATCTTCATCTATGTCTTTCTAATTCCTAAATGTCCCCCATTAGAATTTCATGAGCTATCTTCAGAATCCCATTTCAATATCCAAATGATAGTACAATCTGATGCACTTCCCCCCAGCTTTCATTTGCTGAAACATCATAAGGCCTCAATTTTCTCATTAAAACATTACCCTTAAGGTAATAACATTCTGGACTACATTTTGCCTCTGTTTCTGAGTAAGCTGTCTGATATAAATGTTTTATTTGCAAATTCTTTTTCTGTAACTCCACTTCAGCTGAATTGTCCTCTGTTCTTTCTTCCTAAACACCCCTTATCAAACATTGTGTTGGCTAATTGGATTTCCAACCTTCTCCCTGCCTTTGAACTTCCTGTTCTTCTTTTTTCAACATATGAGGCTGTGATCTCGTTATCACACAATCTGGAAACAGCCCAGGATGCTTTCTCAGCAACACTACTATTGAAAACACTTCTAAAGGCTGCTCATTGAACTTAGGCACACTCACATCTGTGATCCAGCTATGTCATTAACCAAAATAAATTGAACCTCTGCAATGGCCAATTTTCCCACTACTCCAACAATCACCTCACCTGTTTTCCACTTATTCTTTAAATGTATCTTCCAAAATGGAATAGGTTTAGCATCTCCATGAGCCCCACCAATTATCACCTGTTCCTGCGATACTCCCTCTGAACAACTATCCCATAACATTAAGGATTGACTAGTCTCTGTGTCTCTTAAGATTTTAACATCTTTACCTATTCCACCCTGTACACATGGAAAGTCTTTCCCTTCACACACAAAACCTTCAAAAATTTCTGCAACCTGCTACTCTGAATTCTCTTGGGTAAATTATGAATACTTTCCCACTCCTTTATTTATCACTGATTCTCCCTGCTTTACCTGTACACAAACCATTGGTCGTTTCTGTGCATGAACCTCAGAACCCATAGCACTTTTATTTCTAGGACGTTTTTACACACCTATAATTCCAACAGATTTTCCCTGCAATTTCCAACACAGAGATTTCATATGTCCAACTTTATTACAATGAAAACATTTCAATTTTCGAATGACACTTCTACCCTTGGCATCTTCCTTTTTATTCTGAGAAAAAACTTCCTGAAAATCTCCACCTACTTTTCTTCCTTGACTACTCACTTTTCTTTTTCCTTCCCACTTTCTATCCTTTTCTGATTTAAAAGGGTGATTTAAAAAAAAGGTTTAGCTTTATGAACTAACGCATAATCATCAGCTATCTCTGCTGATTGTCTTAAAGTTTCAACCCTCTGTTCCTCCACATGGGATTTCACTACGGAATGAATTGAATCTTTAAATTCTTCCAAAAGAATTATTTCTCTAAGACCTGCATATGTTGTCTCTATCTTTAGTGCCCGAATCTACCTGTCAAAATTACTTTGTTTTACTCTTTCAAACTCAATATAAGTTTGCCCAGGCTGTTTTCTCATATTCCTAAATTTTTGCCTGTGAGCCTCAGGAACCAACTCATATGCACTCAAAATAGCCTTTTTCACCACATCATTGTTCACTGACATTTTCTCTGACAATGAAGCATAAACCTCATGTGCTCTACCCACCAACTTGGATTGTAACAACAATGTCCAGTTTTCCTGTGGCCAATTCATCTGCTTAGCTGTCTTCTCAACTGAAATAAAGAACACTTCCACATCTCTTTCTGCAAACTTTGGTGGAGTTTGTGCAAAGTTAAACATTTCCCCATTGGGTTCTGGTCTTGAAATAAGTCCTACTTCACATACTGTCATCTCTTTTTTAACTGCCTGCATTTTAAACTGGAATTCTCTCTCTCACTTTCTCTTTCCTTCTTTTCTAACCTGAAAATTTCTAGTTCCTTTTCTTGTTTTCTTTCCCTCTCCTGCCTTTCTGCCTGTTTCCTTTGAAATGATCTTCCTTTTTCTTTTTCTGCTACCTCTATCTCAGGTTTTTTGATTTCATTTGCTTGTTAAAGTTCAAGCTTCTTCATTTCCATCTGAAGTCTCACTACCTCCAGCAGTAATCACTAATGTCAGGTGTCACTTCCAACTTTAAATGCTGTGCTATACCTTCAATTATATCTGCTTTCTTCACCCCTACAGGTAACCTCAATTGTAATTTACCCACCAATTCCATTAACTTAACTTTCGTTACCTTTTGTAAATCAGCCAAAGTTATAACTTCAACTCCCAAAGAAGTCTTAACAACTGCCAAAGCCATATTGCAGTCTCACCACTTAAGAAAACCTCACACCAACTCCTGTATTCAAAGTGCTTTTCGTACTCATAACCTTAAGATTCACCAACTCCAAACCAATCAAGGAATGTCAAATATATCCCGCAAAGAGCCCCCAACTTTGTTATGACACAGCTGATGGTAAATGCTGAGCTGCTCAGATCCCAAAGGGAAACTTGAAACAGCTGCTGCAACTGTTTTGCAATTTATATAAATTTTGAAATGCGTGCCTTGAACTTAGTAGTAATAAGCCCACTGAATCTTGTAGGTTTCTTACAAAACTAAATTAACCCTTTATTACTATAAGAAATGATATTAAATACACACATAAATCTACAAATCATGACTATGAGAGCTTCTAAATCACCTAATTCATCTAACTCCCAATTACACTTTCATTAAGGCAACAATAAGACACAAGGATTTTAAAAGATCCAGGCAAAGAAACACGATACCCTGAACAATCCAATTCAAAGTCAGTTTTCTGAACTTCAGTTCTTTGTAGACAGTAGCTTGAGGCTTAGATGCTGAAGGCTTTTCACACTTGTTTAGATCTTAGAATGCCTGCCCTTACATGCAACCTTTACTCCTTTATAGATATTTTCCCCTTTGAATGCAAATTCCCATTGTTTTACTATGTCTTTGACTTTACCTCTCTGATAATAAAAATCTCTCATGGTATCAATTTTACCAGTAATCTTTGGGAAAAATAAACACACTGGGAAGAATTTTGCCTTTGTTGGGCAGGCTCGGTGGGGGTGGACAGGGGTGGCCAATTAAGACCCACCAGGAGTTAAACATGAGTGGCAGCATTTAGCGCTGCCTGTGCAGGTGGGGGAGGTGAGCAAACTGGGAGCTTCACGCACGTGTGTGAGTGAGCACCTGAAAATCTCCCTGAGGCACAGAGCTGCTTCAGGGAGATGAAGAGTTTATAAATTAGAAATAAAGATTTTTAAAATGTTATAAAACATGTCCCTACTCATGTGACTCTGTCACATGAATAAGGGCAAGTTATAAATGAAATTTTAAAAATATATATTTTATTTTTATTTGATGTTGGAAACCTCATCCCGTCTGTGGATGAGGTTCCCAAAAAAATGCAAAGGCCGCTTGGCCTTTTCGTCTGCCCACAACCATAAGGTTGGATGGGCAATGAAAAATTTAAGTTAATTAAAACTTTAATGGCCTTACTAGGCTTTCTAATTGTCAACGGGTGCACTGCCAATCGAACTATTGTGCGACTGCATGTTGCCATTGGGTCGCTCACCCGATGTCATCGTGTGTTATTTCATACTCGAGCGGGTCAGGCACGTGCCCATCCACTGAGGTGAAAATCCTGCCAACTGTTTCTGAACTTCACCTGGCCAGGTGACACATTTCACCCCTCCTTTCAAATCAATGTAGTCTGGTTTATTTAAAAATGCATATGTTCCCTTTACACCTATGTTTACCTACTTAACATTTCAAATCTAGCTTATCTTCTAATACATCAAAACCTTCAGACCAGCTGCCTTTAATTCAATTAAGTCACACAGACAAACACAGACACATAGACCCATAGACACAGACCCCACAATTACTCTACTTTACAATAAATTCCAATAACATTATGAGAATTATTATATTTTCCTGACAGCATGTTAAGAAAGGAACAACTTGAGTTTTAGTATCACTTTAAATGATGCCCGCATTACAATGGATTTTTATGAATCGTGAGAGGGAGCTAAAACTAACATAAGGTAGAGAAAAACTGGGCTGTTGCCTAGCAACAGGAGGCCCACACAGAGACAGGGAGAAACTGAAAGTAGTTTGAGCTTAGTTGATGATTATGCTCTAAGGTGGAGGATGCAGTTTAAGTCTCTCTCTAGCTGATATATAAGTGGATTGCTGAGGAAATCAAGTCTAAGAATCTTGGACGAGGTGCTCTGAAGTTAAAGTAACACTGAATGTCAAGGGAGATACCAAGTTGTCAGCAGTCTACTGGGAGAGGCAACTGCAGGGAGCAGGTCCCAAAGAAAAAGAGAAAGGCCCCAAGAAGCCCTTTAAGAACAAGATCATGTTCAATGGAAGTGAAAGCAAGAAGCAGAGATGAGGGCTCTGAGCTTGAAGGAAGAAAACTGCAGGATGCAGACTCAAAGCAAAATAGGCTTGTGAGAAGCCAGAAGATCCAAGGAGACATTCGAAGGTCTGTATTTCTTTACTATGGGCATGTGAAGCAGCGGTGTTTTGTTGGCATGGCTGAGTCTGAGAGAGATAGCGTGGAAGGTAAACATTGAATGCACATGGTGATCCAAGGGCGTGGAATATCAGAAGGAGAGTTTGAAACCCTGAAGGTGTACCCTTGTGGAAGGCATCTGAGAGAAAGCATCATTTGGGAGAAGCTTTGAGAGTGGGTTCTTGGAAAGTGGAAATTGGAAACCCTTGTGCAAAAGACGGAGTTCAGTGAGACTGATATGAAAACTCACGGTATGAAAGCATCTGGGGGAAGTTGATGAGAGATCCATAGCATCTGTTTGGTGTGGCATCTGTCATTTGGTTTCAGAGTGTGGTGCCTGACCACAGGTTGTCTATTGGTTTACATAGACTGTATACTTACGGTGAATATGAGAGTATAAAATAGCTTTTGTAACTTTTGTTATCCTTATGAATCTGTGTATATCTGTAAAAGTATTGTTGTGGGTGAAGGAGCATGGTAATATATTTGACCTTTTCTTGTTTAAAAATGTTTTATTCTTTTGTTAAAAATTCATCAGCATACTCCTGTGACTCTGTTCAGTAGCCACCCTCCAAGCCTCTAGGCAAAAAATAAAAGTTAGGATCTATCAAGTGGGGTTCCACCCTGGGACCTGACTTGTCCAGTCGTAACATCAGTTGGGATCAGAACAATCTGGAAAAATTAATCAACTTTGCTTCCAATTTCTACCTGTCTCTCACTATTACATGGTCCATCTCTGAGACTTTGCTTCCCTTCATTGACTTCTCTGTCTCCACTTCTGGTGATAGACTGTCTACCAATATGCATTACAAGCCTACCGACTCCCACAGCTACCTCGACTACAACTTGTCACACCCTGTAAGGACTCCATTCCATTCTCCCAGTTTCTCATTCTCCATCGTATTTGTTCTGATGATGCTACCTTCTATAACTATGCTCTGATATATCTTCCATTTTCCTCAGTTGAGGATTTCCCTCCACTGTGGTTGACAGAGCCCTTAACCATGTCCGACAGATTTCCCGCACTCCTGCCCGGATTCAGTCCACCCACCTCCTGAACTATGATCAAGTTCCCCTTGTCCTCACTTTTCACCCCACCAGCCTCCTGTTATAATCCCAGCTAATGTTACTACTGGACAATCCACATCTCAGGGTAGAACCTAACTTTTATTTTTAGTTTAGATATATGGAGAGTGGCTACTAACAAAAGAATAAAACATTTATTAAACTAAAAAATGAACTATATTACACTACTCCTTTAACTACAACTATGCCTTTCCAGATATATACAGATTTGTAAGGATAACACAAAATACAAAAGCCTTCCACAAGGGTCCACCTCCAGGGTTTTGAGCTCTCCTTCCAATGTTCCTCTTCCCCTGCATTGCCAAGTACATTCAAGCTTTGCCTTCCTCACCAATGGAACACCACTGCTTCACAGGCCCATGGTAAAGGGTTACAGACCTTGCATCTTCAGGCTTCTCGTACAGGGCCATGAGGAGATGTTAATGTCTATAATGTTATTGGAAATTATTTTTAAGTTGGAATTGTAGTAGGGTCTGTGCCTACGTGTGTGTTTATGTGTGCGTCTGTGTGTGTCTTAATTGGATTAAAGCTGGCTAGTCTGGATGCTTTGATGTATAGTAGTTTGAAATGTTAATTAGATAAACATAAGGAGGAGAAGATGAAGTGTAAATTTGTTGAATAAACCATTCAAAAGAATGGGTAAAATCTTACACCAGCTGGGAGATGCCAAGCAATGTGTTTATATTACTAATAAAATTGGTGGAATGAAAGGATTATAGTTGGGAGAGGTAAAATTTAAAAAAAAACCTGGTAATACAATGGAAAAATTACATTCAAAGAGTAAGCTAAGTATAAACAAAAAGGAGTTTGTGTGTGTAAGTAGGGGCATTTAAGATCTAACCAGCCTGTAAGCCTCCAACTGTATCTGCAAAGGAATCAGATGAAATGGAACCTCATTTTGGATTTGTAAGATCAAATGTGCTTTGCCTGGTGTCTGTTTAAAGTCTATGAGTTATTGTTGCTTTGGTGAAGATTTACCTGGAAATGATTAATTTGGGGATTTGTTTTAAAATTATTATGGTAGTAATTTGTAGCCATGTGTATGTGTTTAATTTGCTGTTAAATTAATAAATGCTTAATTTAGTTTTAAATAAAAAACCTTCGAGGCTCGGTGGTCTTATTCCTGAATTCAGAGCTGCATCTCAAACATACTAATTGAAAAGAGGTTACGACTGTTGTTCAAGTTTCTCTCTAGGATTTAAATAGCTCAGCCTTTACCAACTGCTGTGTCATAACACACACCTATACTTCAAATCTGCATCCTTCTCTTTCAGATTGGAGCCTTCCTCTCTGCTCCTTACTTTCACTTCCACAGAACAGGAGCTTTTGCAGATTGCTTCCTTGTCCTTTGGCTAGGATGTCCTCTTGGGACCTTTTCTGTTCCACTCCCCTGGATTGGGGACTTTCGCCTTTAGTTTCTGGAACCTGCTTCTGTAGTTCCTTCCTGTCCAGCTTCCCCTGCCAGCTGGCTTCAACTTTACTTTGGGACTTGCTATCTGTCCCTCTGCTGCCCAGCCCCTCTGAAATCCTGGCTTCAACTGAACTCAAATCACTTTTCTTTAGTTTTCTCTGTCTCTGTGTTTGTGGGTCTCCCACTCTGGACCTCTGTTGCTAGGCAACAGCCTAGTTTTTTTAAGCTGATTGTAACTCTTCAAAACCACTACCTCCAACCCCACCACCCCACCTCCACCCACCCTGACACCCCCCCCCCCCACCCCAGCCAATAGCACAGCTCTCTACTTTAAGAGTCATAAACATTATTAGAAATGCAGGTATGCAAACAGAGCTCTCGACCTGCTGTCTCCACTCAAAAATGAAACTGGATCCCAGGTTTCACTTTTTAAACCACAGATAGAAAAAAATATAAATTGAACTTAAACTTAAAGATACAATTATTCCTAACACACCCAATTACACACATAACTTACTTAAACTACCTCTATTTCCTAACACTAGGCATTCATGGGATCATCCTCTGCCATTTCCGTCAACTCCAGCATGATGCCACCACCAAACACACCTTTCCCTCACCTCACCTGTCAGCAACCCGAAGGGGCTGCTCCCTCTGCAACACCCTGCTTTTACTCCTCTATTACCCCTTCCTCATCTCCTCCCTACTGTACCTTCCCATGCAATCACAGGAGGTGTAACGTCTGCCATTTTACCCCCTCCCTCCTCACCATCCAAGGCCCAAAACACCCCTTCCAGGTGAAGCAGCACTTTTTTCAATGCTGTCTAGTGCATTCACTGCTCACAATGCAGTCTCCTCTACATTGAGGAGACCAAATACAGACTGGGTTGCCAGCGATGCCCATATTCCAGGAATGAATTAAAAAAAAGCACATTCTGCTCTTCTGCTTTTAGGCAATGCTGTGGCTTTATTCTGTTATTAGCACCTATCCTGGATGAAAGCTTTTGTCCTTAACACTATACTTACCACTCCCTTTTTTGTGTTCCTTGTCATCTTTGTTGTTTAATTTCCCCCACCCTCTAACCTGTCCCTGACATTCTACTTTGCTCCACCTGCCCCTCCCCACTTTCTCAAGAGCATAAAATCCATCACATTTCTATTTCTCTCTAGTTCCGAAGAAAAGTCTCAAAGACTCAAAATGTTAACTCTGTTTCTCTCCTCATAGGTGATGCCAGACATGCTGTGTTTTTTCAACATTTTCTGGTTTTGTTTCCAGCATTCACAGTAATTTTCTTTTATTATTATATTATTGTCTAACCAGTCATGCAGCACGTTTCATTCATTTATGGGATGCGTGTGTCACTGGCTAGCTCAGTATTTATTGCCCATCCCTAGTTGCCCTTGAGAAGATGGTGGTGAGCTGCCTTCTTGAACTGCTGCAGTCCATGTGGTGTAGGTACACCCACAGTGCTGTTAGGGAGGGAGTTCCAAGATTTTGACCCAACGACAGAAAAAGAACGGTGATATATTTCCAAGTCAGGGTGGTGTGTGTCTTGGAGGGGAACTTCCAAGTGGTGGCATCCATATTTGCCTGCTGCCCTTGTCCATCTAGATGATAGCGGTCATGAGTTTGGAAGGTGCTGTCTAAGGAGCCTTGGTGCGTTTCTGCAATGCATCTTGTAGATGGTACACACTGCTGCTACTGTATGTTGGTAGTGGAGGGAATGAATGTTTGTGGAAGAGGTGCCAATCAAGCGGGTTGCTTTGTCCTGGGTGGTGTCGAGCTTCTTGTGTGTTATTGGAGCCACACTCATCCAGGAAAGTGGAGAATATTCCATCACACTCCTGACGTGTGCCTTGTAGATGGTAGACAGGCTTTGGGGAGTTAGGAGGTGAGTTACTTGCCGCAGGATTCCCAGCCTCTGACCTGCTCTTGTAGCCACAGTATTTATATGGCTAGTCCAGTTCAGTTTCTGATCAATGGTAACCCCCAGGATGTTGATAGTAGGGGAGTCAGCAATGCTAACACCATTAAATGTCAAGGGACGATGGTTAGATTGTCTTGTGTTGGAGATGGTCATTGCCTGGCACTTGTGTGGCATGAATGTGATTTGCCACTTGTCAGCCTAAGTCTGGATATTGTTCAGGTCTTGCTGCATTTGGACGTGGACTGCTTCAGTATCTGAGGAGCCGTGAATGGTGCTGAACATTGTGCAATCATCAGCAAACAGCCCCACTTCTGACCTTATGATGGAAGGAAGGTCATTAATGAAGCAGCTGCAGATGGTTGGGTCTAGAACACTATCCTGAGGAACTCCTGCAGTGATGTCCTGGAGCTGAGATGATTGGCCTCCAACAACCACAACCATTTTCCTTTGTGCTAGGTATGATGCAGAGTTCTCCCCCTGATTCCCATTGGCTCCAGTTTTGCCAGGGCTCCTTGATGTCACACTCAGTCAAATGCTGCCTTGATGTGAAGGGCAGTCACTCTCACCTCACCTCCAGATTTGAGCTCTTTTGTCCATGTTTGAACCAAGGCTGTAATGAGGTCAGGAGCTGAATGACTCTGGCAGAACCCAAATTGAGCAACGGTGAGCAGGTTATTGCTAAGCAAGTGCTGCTTGTTAGCACTGTTGATGAGGCCTTCCATTGCTTCACTGATGATCGAGAGTAGACTGATGGGGCGGTAATTGGCCGCGTTGAATTTGTCTTGCTTTTTGTGCACAGGACATATCTGGACAATTTTCCACATAGCCGGGTAGATGCCAGTGTTGTAGCTGTACTGGAACAGCTTGGCTAGGAGCACAGCCAATTCTGCAGCACAAGCCTTCAGTACTATTGCTGGAATATTGTCAGGGCCCATAGCCTTTGCAGTATCCAGTGCCTTCAGCAGTTTCTTTATATCACGTGGAGTGAATTGAATTAGCTGAAGACTGACATCTGTGATGCTGGGGACCTATAGAGGAGGCCGAGATGGATCATCCACTCGATACTTCTGACAGAAGATTGTAGCAAATGCTTCAGTCTTACCTTTTGCACTGTTGTGCTGGGCTCCTCCATCATTGAGGATGGGGATATTTGTGGAGAATCTTCCTCCAGTGAGTTGTTTAATTGGTCACCACCATTCACGACTGGATGTGGCAGGACAGCAGAGCTGATGTTCGCCCTCAGGCTCATGTCAGCAGAAAGGTTGTGAAATTGCGAGCACTGATGTTCTTTTCAGCTGCAGATTGATTTTTTTTAATTTGAAGAGTTTGAGAATTGAAATATTTGACAGCTTGACAGTTCCACTGAGTTTATCCAGTTTTTATGTATGTTCCCATCTACTTTTAACATTCCCAAAGGGCACCTTACCTCTGCTAAAGGGGCACCCGGACCTCTTCAAAAGTCTACCCTACCTCTCCAAATAACTCCAGCAGTTTTAGGCTTATTGGTTAAATGTCTAAAGCCCACTTTGTGTTTTAGATATTCCACTGACGAAAATTGCATCTGTTTGAAGGCAGCTGTACTTTTACGTGTTGGGCTCAGGACAGGACTTCCAGAGCCGGGGCTCCAGTGCCATTTTGGCTAAGTTATGGTGCCCTTCCAACTCAACGAAAATTCAGGCCCATATCTGTTCATGCAGAATAGATACCACTTGAAGACCCTGCCTTTAAGGAGAAATTGTGTCCCATTCACCCCTCTCACTGACATACCTTGGATCCCAGTCAACAACACCTCGATTTTAAAATTCTCACCCTTGTTTTCAAATCACTCCATGCCCTCCCCCCTCACCATTTCTATAATCTCGTCCAGGTCCATAACCCTCCAAGACCTCTGCATTCCTCTAATTCCAGCCTCTTGAGTATGGCCAAATTTAATCACTCCGTGGCCTCTGTAATATTAGAGTTGAAAAGGTTAATGTGTGGGACTGTGAAAACAGCACCAGCCATAATAATGATGTAAGAGACACATGACTAAGAGTCAAGAGGGAGAATATTTCTAACTTAGACAGAATAATCATGTATATCTGTATATAGTTCAATAAACCAATTATTGTTTAGATATACCAATGTCTCAGCAATCATTCCTCAGCTAGTCACAACCAACATAAAACACTTTCAGCTGCCTTAACACTAAGAGTTGAAATCCTTCCTTAAACCTCTTCACTTCTCTCTCCTTCTTGGGTCACTCCATGAAAATGACCCCTTTGATCAAGTTTTTATTAATCTTCCCTTACGTCTCCTTATGCAGCTCAGTGTCAAATTTTGTCTGCCAATCCTCCTGTAAAGCCTTCAGAATGTTATGCTATTTTGGAGATGCTATATAAATGTGAGTTGTTGGATCATGGGCAGTTGGCTCACAATGTGGAACTTATCATCTGCTGGAAAAATGAAAACCTACCCCTCTCCACCACATGTCCATCTAAAATTTGATAAGGAATGAAAATGAGGAGGCAGAGTCTGATGTTGTCATGGTATCACATGCAAGTCATGAAATAATGTGATTCAAGTGGATCGTTCCAGTGCGTTGTAAATAAATAGGGAAAGACAAGTCACTTGTGTTTCCCGATGTGCTTCTTTGCGCCCATTGTTGTGAGCATTGCACATTTGTGAGCATTGCACATTTGCTCCGTACAGCTGCAAACAAGATATTGCCTTGCACTCTTTCAGGATCTGACTCCACAACAGCAAATATAGTAATGACTAGCTTTAGCTGAGCTTGGCATCAATACTGTCATTTTATACTTGTTAATCTTAACCAATGTCTTTCAGGTTCACAGAAATACAAGATCATTGATCAATTCAGTGATTGGAAACTGAAAACAGACAAGGGGTTTAAAATGTGGCTCTTATGCAATGCCAAGGTCCTAACTGCTATACATTGTAGTCACATTTAACCACCCTTTTTGACCTTTTTTGTAGGAAATTAACATAATTCTATAAAAAATAATAGATTGTTTTTTTACTGGAGGACAAGCAAGAAGAAGGGTATGGTCGTGTAGTGATTACCAGACTTATATTCCAGAGACCTGACCGAATTATCTAAGTGGAATGTAAGTTTGCTTCTTACGTTTGGAAGTTGAGAATTTGAATCAAGTTGAAAAACATTCAGTACCAGTAAAAGTGATCATGAAACTTGCCAGATTGTCATATAAACCCAACTGGTTCATTCATGACCCTGAGGAAAGGAAATCTGTCACCTTTACCAAGTCTGGGTAACTCCAGCACCACACCAATAATGTGGTTCGCTCTTAACCACCCTCTGAAAATGTCCTGGTAAGCCACTCTATTGACTCACAACTGCCTTTTTGGAGCAACTAGGAATTGGCAATAAATGTTAGCCTTACCACATCCTGAAAAATGAATTTAAAATCTATACGCAACAGACATACTGTTAAGTGCAGTGGTTCATATGTCAGATATACAAAGTTCTGGGCAGACAGGCACCGTGGTTCGATGTTTCTTTGTTGGGTTCACATAAAGGCCTCTCCATACAGTATCTAAAAGTGCTGCTGAAACGGTGTCTGTTATGATTGTTGCTTTTTATCTAGTTGTCCTTTCTTTTGTTTCCTTTTATCCTCTGCCAAAAAGGGCCATTCCTTTGGATTGAGTCATCCTTTTAAAAGATGACATACTCGTTTAATCCCCTATAAATGAAACTGCTTCACGAGCTATTTTACGAGCCATGTCTGCAACTATGTTGTGATGGAGTTGGCTTTGCAAACATGAGCTTAATCAACTTCATCAGTCAATCAGATTGAAAATACAGCTCCTAGCACTGAACTTTCACCTTCATTTGCTTTATCTCTTGAAAGTTCATATGCAGTTAAGTGATAGATCCATAAAGTTAATATTATTTTGTCAGATTATCATAAATGTAAAGCAGATTGTAGTTACTAATATAATTTCTATGAAATGTGATGCTGGTACCACTCTTGCCTCTGAGAGAGAAGGTAAGTTTTATTACTATTTCAGAGACTTGAACACAAAATCTTGGCTGATACTCCAGTGCAGTGCTGAGGGTGTGTTGCACCATCAGATGCAATGTCAAACCAATGCTTTGTCTGCTCTCTCAGGCGGACTTAAAAGGTGTCAAGGCATTATTTTGAAAAATGACCATGGGAGTTATCCCCTGGCCAACTTTATCCCTCAACCCACACAACTATAACAGATAGTCTGATCATTATCACATAGCTGTTATGAATAAATTGTCTGCCACATTTCTTACATTGCAGAAGTTACTGCACAATGTAAAAAATACTTCATTGGCTATAAAGCACTTGGGACATCCTGACGTTATGAAAGCTGCTACAGATGAATTTTTTTCTTCCAAGATTAACTTTGCAAGAAGTGGACAATTTGGACTCAGAAGGCAGATACTTCAATTAACAGACCTCCCCGATGTCACAGCAGTCCTCAAGAAATCCACAAACTGCATTTTAAAATTAGATTCCAACCACATAGGCTTCTCAGACCCATTTACAGAAACAAATACAGCCATAGACAGCTGTGCCATCACAGTTGTTTTTCTAAACAAATAAGCTTCAAGTCCTTTACATTACTAATGCCTGAACAATGTGTTTCAATCAGCCTGTCTGTCATTAAATCCGCAGAATTTGCAGGTCTATTAGACAGCAGGATTCACATCATTATTACCAGCAGATAAGGCTCTGTTGAACAACCTGCTTATTTAGCAAATCCTGATAGCCCAGTTGCAGCTCCCATCACTTGTAGATTTAATTTTTCAGTTCACTCGTATCTCAGTCTCTGGTACAAGTTTCTAAAGATACCTGAATTAAACCAGGGCCCTTGGTGTTTTGTATTTCTGTTCTTTTTTCTAATGTGATGCACAGGATGCACATAAGATGTCATAGACAAAAGGACAAAGGGGTGTTGAAGGTGGTGATATTATCTAAGGAATGTGATAATAGGTGACATTAAGGGTAGAAAGCAGGACGAGCAAGGTACAGATTGCCCTGGTGGGGGGTGGGGTTGGGGGGGGGGAGGGATTGAAATAGGCTAAAAGGTAGAGATAAAACAATGGATGGAAATACATTTAAAAATAATGGAAATAGGTGGGAAAAGAAAAATCTATATAAATTATTGGAAAAAAGGGGGATTGGAAATGGGGTGGGGATGGAGGAGAGAGTTCATGATCTAAAATTGTTGAACTCAGTATTCAGTCCGGAAGGCTGTAAAGTCTTAGTCGGAAGATGAGGTGCTATTCCTCCAGTTTACGTTGAGCTTCACTGGAACAATGCAGCAGGCCAAGGATGAACATGTGGGCATGAGAGCAGGGTGGAGTGTTGAAACAGCAAGCAACAGGGAGGTCTGGGTCATGCTTGCGGACACCTGGGTCCCCTCCTCCATCACCCCCTACACCTCAACCCCCTCCCACGGCACCTTCCCATGCAACCACAGAAGGTGCAACACCTGCCCCTTTACTTCCCCCCTCCTCGCCGTCCAAGGGCCCAAACACTCCTTTCAAATGAAGCAGCATTTCACTTGCACTTCCCTCAATTTGGTCTACTGCATTCGCTGCTCCCGATGCGGTTTCCTCTACATTGGAGAGACCAAACGCAGACTGGGTGACGCTTTGCCTTCAGTCTGTGAGATGTATATAGCAGGCACCTTGCGCACTGTGTGGGATATGCAACAATGTCTGTGCAGAACCTTAAAGGAATTGATGTCAACGCAAAGCTGGCTTCAGTTAATACTCTTAGCGTACTGCCACTTCTCACAATCTGCCAAATTGCTACTCAGGAAGGGTTTGTTTTATACTGGACAAACCGAATGCTAGTTAAAAATAAAAACAGAAAATTCTGGAAATACTCAGCAGATCAGGCAACACCTGTGGATCCAGAAACAGAGTTAACAGTGTGACCTTTCATCAGAACTGGGAAAGGTTAAAAATTTAAGATGTTTTAAAGTAATGAAGGGGGTGAAGAATAAAAGGGAAGGTCTGTGATAAGGTGGAGGATAGAAGAGATTAAATGATGAAAGAGTTGGTGGTGCAAGGTCAAAGGAAGTAATGAGACAGTAAAGGCTGTGAATTAAGTTTCTTATTAGCCACATTATAATAATTCAGCTTCACCATTTTGCAATGTTCAGCCCTTGCTGCTCAAAAAACTGCAATCTGTGTTTTTATTGTGTTCTCAGGATGTGGGCATCACTGCTAGGGCTGATATTTACAAAACCAAACTCCACAGGAATAATCTGATCTTTTTATCCTGAAATTTCTCCAGAAACCTCAAGGCCAGAAATTTCCCCCAGTCGGGTTGGGGGGTGGGGGCGGGGGGGGTGGGGGGGGGTGGTGGTGGGGGGGTTGGTGGGGGGGTTGGTTGTGTGAGTGCTGGCAGGAGCGGGAGCCGGCGCGAACCCGATTGGCGCCCCTGATCAGGGACTTGCCGCCATTTTATGTAGGGGGCGCCAATTAAGGCCCACCCAGCGTGATGCTCACCCAGGAGTGCTGAGCGCTCCCTGTGCGGGCTGGGGGTGGGGGGAGGGGACCGGGGATTCCCTGCGAGGATTCCTGCACTCCTTCGCGGGCAGAGATCTCCCCGAGGCATGGAGGTGCCTCAGGAGATTTGTTCCAGTGCTAACGTTTTAAATAAAGGTTTTTAACACTTCTAAAACATGTCCCCTCATGTGCACTATGAGCTGGGACATGTCAAAGAATAAAAGTATAAATTTTCATTAGATTTTAAAACACTTGATGAAATCTCATCCCGCCCTTGGATGAGGTTTCATGAAAAATGTGAAGGCCGCCTGGGCCCTTCGCCTGCCCAACAACCTGGATTGAATTGAATTAATTAGGATTTAAATGGCCTTAATAGGCCTTTGACAGTGCGGTAGGCAGGCAGCCAACTCTGCTGTGCGCCTGCCAAACTGAAAATCTAAATGACGCGCGGTGACATGGGGACACACGCCCGACATCACCGCGCGTCACTTTATGCGTCGGCATGCGGGACCCACCCCCACTTGCCGACGGGAAAATTCTTCCCCGAAGGATCGTGGTCAGATTATACATATGTCTCTGAAGAATTGTTTGCAACATACACTTCAAAATGCTGCAAAACCAAAACCAAACTATGGCTGAATATTTCTTCAGATGCCCATCCAGCTTCCGTGAAAAACATCCTACTGGTTTCCCAAGTCCCAGTTCATCTTCCTGTAGCAACGCAGCACCAACACCCATATCACTGGTGTCAACAGCCATGTTAAGCTGCTCTGTATAACCAGGTGCTGCCAGACTGGTGTAGTCAGTACAGCTTTCACAGTCAAATTCAGTCTGACACTTCTGTGTCCAGTGGAATTTCCTGTTCTTTTTTTAATAATACAGTCAGTGAAGTAACTACACTGCTGAAATTTGGCACAAATTTCTGATAAAATCCACTTATGCCCAGAAATCTCAAAACTTCCCATTTCATTGTAGGGGCACTGGGAACTCTACAATAGTTTTTACTGCATCTTGTGGGGCCACTTGACCATGTCCAACAGTGTGGCCTAAATATATAACTTCCATTTCTACAAATACATTTTTAGCCAAACTTACAATCAGGTTGGCTTCCTGCAGTCAGTCAAACAGTTCCTTTAAATGTTGTAGTTGTTCCTCGCAGGTTTGACTGAATACCACTAAGTCACCAATATAAACAGCACAGTTGCTCAGTGCTTCAATCACTTTGTTAATTTTTGAAATGTTGCTGGTGCATTTTTCATACCAGAGGGCATTACTTTGCATTGAGATAGGACATCTGGTTTCACAAAAGCTGATACCTCTTTTGCCTGTTCCTATAAGGGTACTTGCCAGTATCCTCGCAGTAAAGATATTTTTGAGATAAGTGCTGATTGTCCAACTCTCTCGATAGAATCCTCCAATCATGGAATATGATGTGAATCCGCCTTTGCTGCTGCATTAATTTCACAGTAATCAATACACAGCCTTTGCGATCCATCCAGTCTTGGCACCAGTACAATGGGTGAACTCCAATTTCTGTGATGGGGCTCTATGATGTCATTTTGATGCATAAATTCAATTTCTTTCTGCACTTGAGCCAATTTTACTGGATTTAATGTATATAGATATTGCCTTATTGAAACAGAATCCCTTACATCAACATCATGCAAAGCCAATTTTGTCTTCCCTGGCCTAGTTCCATAAATTGCTTTGTGTGACTGCAACAGCTCTTGTAGATCACGTCAACAGTTTTTTGGAAGATAACTTAATATCACATTTAGATTCTTTAGTACTTTCTCATTCTCCAATTTAATCAGAAGATGATGAATTTCAGAGCTGTTTATTTCTGTTTCCTCCTCCTTATCTACATTACTAGTACCTCCTCCTGTTTATCCTCTCTATCAAAGTACCTTTTTAGCATGGTTACATGGGACTGTTGCTGACTCTTTCTTTTATCTGGGATATTTACTACACATCTGACCTCACTCAGTCTCTTTTCAATCTGGTAAGATCCACTAAACCTTGCTTTTAACAGTTCGCCTGACACTGGCAACATTACCAACACTTTCTTCCCAGCAACAAAACTACAAACCTTTGGCCTTTTAGCTGCATTTATCTTCATCACTTACTGAGATATCTTTAAATGTTCCCTAGCTAGTTTAAATGCCCTATTCATAGTAGGGCATGTGAATTTTGTCACATAATCTTATGTTCTTGTTTTCTTAGTAGTTTCAGAACTTTGACTCACTAATTTCTCTGGAATCTGTATGAGTGGTCCCCTTACTTCATGACCATAAATTAAATTGAAAGGACTGAACCCTATCAACTCATTAATGGTGTCCCTAATAGCAAACAACAAGAATGGAATCCCTCAATCCCAATCACGTGGATAGTCTTGACTATAAGCCTTAATCATAGTCTTTAAAGTCTGATGCCACCTTTCTGAGGCACTTTGTGATTCAGAGTGATAGGCTGATGACCTAAATTGCCTTATTCCTAGATTGTTCATTACCTCTTTAAACAACTGAACTTAAACAAATCTGAACCCTGATCTGACTGTATTTCATTTGGTAACACATAGCTTGTAAAGAATTCTTGTAAAGAATTGTAAAGAGACTCTTCTACAATCACCTTTGCTGTGATTTTTCTCAAAGGTATTGCTTCTGGCAATCTCATGGGCATCCATGATTGTCAGTAAGCACTGATTCCCACTTTTAGTCTTAGGGAGAGGTCCTACACAATCAATCAGGACCCTGTTAAAAGGTTCCTCAAATACTGGAATTGGAATTAAAGGTGCAGGTTTAAACACTGCTTGGGGCTTTCCTATTACTTGACATGTGTGGCATGTGTGCCAGAGTTTAACTACATCTTTATGTAATCCAGGCCAATAGAAATGTTTCTGTAACTTAGCTTGAGTTTTCCCAATTCCCAAATATCCAGATATTGGAATTTCATGAGCCACTCTTAAAATTTCATCCTGGTACCCAGATCGTATCACTACTGATGCACTATTTCCCACTTTTCACCTGCTGGAACATGAGGCAGTCTCCACTCCCTCATTAACACATTATCTTTAAGGTAATAACACCCTGGAATGCATTCTGCCTCAGTTTCGGGATAAGCTGTCTAGTATAACTGCTTTAACTCTGGATCCTGCTGCTTTAACTTCACTAACTTCAAGAAAATAAACACCTCAGCAGTTCCATTCCCTCCCCCTGTCTTTTAGATTCTTCCTTTTCCTGTTCAAGTTTATATACCTATGACCTCATTACTGCACACTCTGGAAACAATTAGGATTCTCTTTCTGTAAAACCTCTATTGATTGTATCTCAACAGGCTCCTCTACTACAGTAGGCATAGTCAATATTTGAGATCAGCTATATCATCCCCTAGAATAAATTGAGCCCCTGAAATGGGCGATTTCTTCAACACTCCAACAATCATCTCTCCTGTTTTCAAATAACTCTTTACATTTATTTTATATAACAAAATTGGTTTAAACCCTCCATGAATTCCACTGACTAACATTTTCTCCTGCAATAACCCTTCTGGACAGCAGATGGCACTATCCCATTACATTGATGACTGGCTAGCCCCCGTACCTCTTAAGATCTTAACAGTCTTTCCTACTGTTCTTGGAAAACATGGATATACTTTCTCTCCACATATAAAATCTTTAATCATCTCTATAGTTGTACTTCAGTACTTCCGTGGGTACATTGTGAACATGTTACCACCTCTCTGGCTAATACTGACTCTTCTTTTTTCACCTGTACAAAGGCTACTGGTCTGTCTTGCACTTGGGCCTAAGAGTCTACAACACTTTTACTTACAGAACACTTCTGAGTCCCTATTACTGCAATTGGTCTCCCTTTAAACTTCCAGCAATTTGACCTTGTATGTCCAGCTTTGTTAGAATGGTAAACATGTAGTCTGCAGATTGTTCCTCTGATAAGCTAGCGTACAGATTCATGGCTGTACCTGACAGAACACTTATATACATTGGCCAATTCCATTTTATAGCTACCTTTTTTAAATGACATGAAATATCTTTCAGCTCCATCCTCCATAAATTTGGGCACTAACCGAAGATTTTTAGTTAAATCAAATCCCTCAAAGGAATCAAACTCACCATTTGAATCACTATCTATTCTTTCCTCCTTTATTATAAATTTCACTTTAGACAATTCATACTGTCTTATTTCTTTTTCACTCTGAAACTCTCTATCTCTTTCCTTGTCCCTTCCCTCACTTTACTTCTCTCACTGAAGTGCAAGTTCAAGCTTTCACATTTCTATCCCTTGCAATCTTTTCTTTTCCTTTTCCTTTTCCTGCTCCTCTTTTTCCCATTGCAGCTTTTTTATTTATATTTATTTAATCTGCCCTTTTCTTTTTCAAGCTTTTCCATTTCTCTTTCTTTTTTTCTTCCAATTCAGGTTCCTGCCTTTCCCTGTCTCTTTCTACATCAAGCTGCTTCATCTGCAACTGAAGACTTACTACACCCAGATATAAAAACAAAAAACTGCGGATGCTGGAAATCCAAAACAAAAACAGAATTACCTGGAAAAACTCAGCAGGTCTGGCAGCATCGGCGGAGAAGAAAAGAGTTGACGTTTCGAGTCCTCATGACCCTTCAACAGAACTGATTGAATATTAGAAGAGGGGTGAAAAATAAACTCTCTTTCACCCCCCTTCTAATATTCAATCAGATCTGTTGAAGGGTCATGAGGACTCAAAACGTCAACTCTTTTCTCCTCTGCCGATGCTGCCAGACCTGCTGAGTTTTTCCAGGTAATTCTGTTTTTGTTTTACTTACTACACCCAGCTGTGACACACTATTTCCAGGTGTCTCCTCCTGTCATTTTAAATACTTAGTAAGTACTTTGGCCATGTCAGTCTTACGAAATTCCACTTCTATCTCTATCTGCTAGCTCTCTCAGCTGATCCTTAGTCAAAGAGTTCAAATACTCCACAATTCCATCCTCCGCTTCCAGAAAAGAACAAGAGAACATAAGAACATAAGAAATAGGAACAGGATTAGGCCATTTGGCCCCTCAAACCTGCCCCACCATTCAATAAGATCATAGCTGCTCTGCCCCAGGCCTCAACTCCTCTTTCCTGCCAGCTCTTCATAGCCCTCAACTCTCCAATATTTCAAAAAATCTATCTACCTCCTCTTTAAATACCTGCAGTGATCTAGCCTTCACAACTCTCTGGGGTAGAAAATTCCAGACATTCACTACCTTCTGAGAGAAGAAATTCCTTCACATTTCAGTTTTAAATGAGTTTCCCCTTATTCTGTAACTATGTCCCTAGTTTGAGATTCCCCCACTAGCGGAAACATCTTCTCAACATCTACCCTGTCAAACTCCCTCAGAATCTTGTACATTTCAATAAGGTCACCCCTCATTCTTCTAAACTCTAATGAATAAAGGCCTAACCTGTTTAGCCGTTCTTGATAAGGCAACCCCTTCATTCCAGGAATCTTTTGAACTGCGTCCAATGCCAGTATATCCTTTCTTAAATATGGGGACCAAAACTGTACACAGTACTCCAGGTGCAGCCTCACCAACACCCTGTACAGTGTAACAAGACTTCTTTATTTTTAAACTCAAAACCCCTAGCAATACAGGCCAAAATTCCATTTGCCTTCTGAATTATTTGCTGCACCTGCATGTTAACTTTTTGTGTTTCATGCACAAGAACACCCAGATCTCACTGTGCTGTATTTTTTTTGGAGTCTCTCTCCATTTTAATAACAGTCTGCCTTTTGATTCTTCCTACCAAAGTGCAAAACCTCACACTTTCCTACATTAAACTCCATCTGCCAAGATTTTGCCCATTCAATCAACCTATCTATATCCCCTTGCAGATTCCTTATGTCCTGATCACACCATGCCCTCCCACCTATTTTTGTATCGTCAGCAAATTTGGATACATTAACTCTGCCCCCTCCTCCAAGCCATTAATATAGATAGCAAATAATTAAGGCCCTAGGACTGACCCTTGTGGTACTTCGCTAGTTATATCCTTCCAACCTGAAAAAGATCCATTAATCCCGATGCTCTGTCTTGTGTGTGTTAACCAATCCTCAATTCATGCTAATGCATTACCTCCAATACCGTGAGCTCCTATCTTGTGTAAGAGCCTTTTATGTGGCACCTTATCCAATGCCTTCTGGAAATCCAAATACATTACATCTACCGGTTCCCCTTTACTGACTCTGCTTGTTATATCCTCAAAGAACTCTAGCAAATTTATCAAACATGATTTCCCTTTCACAAAACCATGTTGACTCTGTTTGATTGGGTTAAGCTTTTCTAAATGTCCTGCTATTTCTTCCTTAATAATGGACTCCAGCATTCTCCCAATGACAGATGCTGGCTGACTGGCCTATAGTTTCCTGCTTTTTGTCTCCCTCCCTTCTTGAACAGGGGTGCCACGTTAACTGTTTTCCAGACTGCTGGGACCTGGGTAATTTTCCACAAAGCCAGATAGATGCCAGTGTTGTAGCTGTACTGGAACAGCTTGGCTAGGGACGCAGCAAGCTCTGGAGCACAAGTCTTCAGCACTATTGCCGGAATATTGTCAGGGCCTCTAGCCTTTGCAGTATCCAGTGCCTTCAGCTGTTTCTTGATATCAAATGGAGTGAATCGAATTTGCTGAAGACTGGCATCTGTGATGCTGGAGACCTCCAGAGGACCCGGGACGTCAGGCTGAAGGTGCTTCTGCTTTATTTGTTGCACTGATGTGCTGCGCTCCCCCATCATTGAGGATGGGGATATTTGTGGAGCCTCCTCTTCCAGTGAGTTGTTTAATTGTCCACCACCATTCACGACTGGATTTGGCAGGACTGCAGAACTTATATCTGATCAATTGGTTGTGGAATCACTTAACTCTGTCTATCGCTTGTTGCTTAGGCTGTTTGGCACGCAAGTAGACCTGTGTTATAGCTTCACCAGGTTGACACCTCATTTATAGGTTTGCCTGGTGCTGCTCCTGTGGTTTGGTTGAGTGGGTGGAAAAGTAGCAAATGGAATTTGATCTGGAAAAGAGTGAGGTAATGCATTTGAGGAGGATAAACAAAGCGATGAAATACTCAATAAACGGGAAGGTATTGAGAGGGGTTGAGGAAATGAGAGACCTTGGAGTGCATGCCCATAGATCTCTGAAGGTGGCAGGACAGGTGGATGAGGTGGTAAAGAAAACATATGGAATGCTTCCTTCATTGGGCAAGATATTGAATGCAAAATCAGGGATGTAATGCTGGAACTGTGTAAACTGCTGGAATTTTGCCTACAGCTTGGACTTCTGGTCACCACATTACATGAAGGACACAATTACCCTGGAGAGAGTACAAAGGACATTTACACAAGTGTTTCCAGGACTTGAAAATTGCATCTATGAAGAAAGGTTGAATCGGCTAGGGTATTTTCCTTAGAACAGAGGAGGCTGAGGGATGACCTAATTGAGGTGTACAAAATTATGAGGGGCCTAGATAGGGTAGACAGGAAAGACTTGTTCCCCCTAGCTGACGGGTCAGTTACCAGGGGGCCTAGATTTAAGGTGATTGGTAGAAGGATTAGAGGAGACATGAGGAAAACGTTCTCACCCAGAGGGTGGTGGGTGTCTGGAATTCACGCAGTTGGTGGTTGAGGCTGAAACATTCAACCCATTTAAAAGGTACCTGGATCTGCGTCTGAAGTGCTGTAACCTGCAAGGCTACAGACCAGGTGCTGGAAAGTGAGATTAAAATGAGTGGCTGGTTTCTTTTTTTTTCTTTTTCTGCCCAGTACAGACACGATGGGCTGAATGGGCCTCTTTCTGCACTGTGTTATGCTCCCAGCTGATGTTACTACTGGACAAGTCAGGTCTGCTGGAACCCGACTTGATAGATCCTAGCTTTTATTTTTTGTTTAGAAATGTGGAGAGTGGCTACTGAACAGAGTCACAGGAGTCAGCTGATGAACTTTTAACAAAAGAATAAAAATATTTATTAACCAGGAAAAGATGAACTATATTAGAATACTCCTTCACCCACAATGATACCTTTACAGATATATGCAGATTTGTAAGGATAACACAAGTTACAAAGGCTATCTTATATTCTAATGTTCACACAGTCCATAGTTCATGTAAACCAATGGGCAACCCGTGGTCAGGCACATTACGTTCTGAAACCAAGTGACAGATGCCAACCCAAACAGATGCTTTGGATCTCTCCTCAACTCCCGCCAGACATTTGTCACATTGTCAGCCAACTGGTCTCACAGGAATCCGCCTTTCACACAAGGGTTTCTAAGAACTTGCTTTGGAATCTTTTCCCAAATGACGCTTTCTCTCAGATGCCTTTGACAGGGGTCCACCTCCAGGGTTTCAAGCTCTCTTGGATTGCCACTTGCATTCAATCTTTCTTCGACACACACTCTCTCTCTCACTGACCCAGCCATGCCAACAAAACATCACTGCTTCACATGCCCATCGTAAAGAGTTACAGACCTTTGGCTGTCCTTGGGTCTTCTGGCTTCTTGCAAGCCTATTTTACTTTATGTCTGCTTCCTGCAGCTTTCTCCCTTTGATCTTGGAGCCTTTCTCTGCCCCTCGCTCTTAACTTCACTTAAAAGGACCTTTTCCAAGTTCCTGTCCTTGACCTTTGACTTAACTGTCCTCTTGGCACATTTCCTGTTCTAAAGAACAAAGAAAAGTACAGCACAAGAACAGGCCCTTCGGCCCTCCAAGCCTGCGCCGATCATATTGCCTGTCAAACTAAAACATTTTGCACTTCTGGGGTCCATTTCCCTCTATTCCCATCCTATTCATGTATTTGTCAAGTTACCTCTTAAACACCACTATCATACCTGCTTCCACCACCTCCTCTGACAGCAAATTCCAGACACTCACTACCCTCTGCATAAAAAATTTGCCCTGCACATCTCCTCTAAAGTTTTCTCCTCTCGCCATAAATCTATGTCCCCTAGCAATTGACTCTTCCACCCTGGGAAAAAGCTTCTGACTATCTACTCTGTCCATGCCACTCATAATTTTGTAAACTTCTATCAAGTCACCCCTCAATCTCCGTCGCTCTAGTGAGATCAATCCGAGTTTCTCCAACCTCTCCTCATAGCTAATAACCTCCAGACCAGGCTGCATCCCGGTAAACTTCCTCTGCACCCTCTCCAACGCCTCCATATCCTTCTGGTAATGTGGCGACCAGAATTGCACACAATATTCCAAGTGTGGCCTAACCAAGGTTCTATATAGCTGCAGCATGACTTCCCAGCTTTTATACTCAATACCCCTGCCAATGAAGGCAAGCATGCCATATGCCTTCCTGACTACCTTATCCACCTGCGTTGCCACTTTCAGTGACCTGTGGATCTGTACACCCAGATCCCTCTGCCCGTCAATGCACTTAAGGGTTCTGCCATTTACTGTATAATTCCTACTTGTATTAGACCTTCCAAAATGCATTACCTCGCATTTGTCCGGATTAAACTCCATCTGCCATTTCTCCGCCCAAGTCTCCAACTGATCTATATCCAATTGTACCCTTTGACAATCCCCCTCACTATCTGCAACTCCTCCAACCTTATTGTCGTCTGCAAACTTACTAATTAGCCCAGTTACATTTTCCTCCAAATCTTTTAAGTATATTATAAACAGCAAAGGTCCCAGCACTGATCCCTGCGGAACACCATTCCATTCAGAAAAGCACCCTTCCACTGCTACCCTCTGTCTTCTATGACCAAGCCAATTCTGTATCCATCTTGCCAGCTCACCTCTGATCCCGTGCAACTTTACCTTCTATACCAGTCTGCCATGAGGGACCTTGTCAAAAGCCTTACTGAAATCCATGTATATAACATCCATTGCCCTTCCATCGTCGATCATTTTTCATCTTTCATCTCTTCATGCTCTGGATTTGGGGACTTTCTTCTTTAGCCTTTGGAACCTGCTTCTTGCAGTTCCATCTCCTGTGTCCTGCTTCTCCTGGCAGCTAGATTCAACTTTAGTTTGCTATCTGTCCCTCTGCTTTTCTGCTTCTGCTGGCAACTCCTTTCAACTTTAGAGCACACTGACTAGCTGAACTCAAACTATTTTCTGTTTCTCTGTTTATGTGTGTGTGTGTGCGTGTGGGAGGTCTCTTTCTCTGGACTCCTGTTGCTAGGCAACAGCACAGTTTTTTCTACCTTGTTGGTTTTAACTCTCCTTCAAGAGTCATAAAATCTCATTAAAATGCAGACATCTTTTAACATGAAACTGAAACTCAGGTTTCATCCCTTTAAACAAATACAGAAATACAAATTAAACTTAAACTTAGAGATATACCTTATTCTTAATAGACCCAATACACATATAATTTACTTAAACTATTTCCTAATACTGCACCCTTGAAAAAAAGAAAGCTTCATAACAGTGAAGGTTTCTTTACAATGGCTTTGCATCTGCCCCACACAAACCTAACATCACAAACCTCTAACAATAGCTTATTACAATCTATACAAGTACATTTTCCACCTTGCTTCACAACTATACATCATATTGTACCATTCCAAAGATTTAAGCAAAACAAAGTCATCAATGTAATAAGACTGGCAGAATTTGTACATCATAGCATTACCATAACTCAACTCTTGTATTTCTTTTTCCTTTCAGTCCCAGGTTTTAAATCAGCAAAGAATATTTCATTTAAGTCCACAGCTCAATCATCCTTTTCATTAGCTGTAGGTGTAATTCCATCTTTAAGCCCATTTTCCAAACTCAGCTGTGGTAAATTCTCATTTCTATTTAGCAAAGTCAAAATGGCATTTTTGTGAGTTAACGCCTCATTTCTTCTCTGATCAAGATCTCCTTTAGCCTTTTCCAGGATGTTGTTGAGATGTTTTTTTTATGTTCACACAAAAGGGTTTCATACTCCTGCTTGGTTTGATCTTTAAACTTTTTATGATCTTGTTGTTTCTCCCAATCCCATTTCAAACAGGCCCTTTCCACTTCTCTTTGAGCAGGTATCAATTATTTTCTCCCTGTGGAGTTTCATAGTTTCTTCCAACCCTTCAACTCTTTTGCATAATGCACGAATTATATCCTGCCTCTCCTATACAGGTTTTGAATGGTCTTTTGCAAACTGTCCACTTGCCTAGAGTCCAGTTGCTGTATTTTCTGTATTAGCACTGTCAAGTACTTATAAATCAGTGTCTCTCTGATCATTGACATTGAAGGTCATTTTACTATTTCAGTCCCTTTTGTTGACACTTTTTAATTTCTAATTCTGCAGGCACTTTAGTTGTTTTCACATTGTGCATTACTGAAGTTGATACATCAGGTACTGTTCCTTGGATCAGTTCTTTGCTCAACTGCACCCCAACTTGGTAAGAATTTGTTTATTCACAGGAACAACTTTGGAACTGTGACACTCCATACCACACATCTCCTCTTTCATTTCATGGTTGAAGAGTCATACGGACTCGGAACATTAACTGTGTTCCTCTCCGCAGATGCTGTCAGACCTGCTGAGTTTTTCCAGGTATTTTTATTTTTATTTTTGTCCTCTTTCATTTCCTCTAGTTTGCATACAAGTCGAAGAATCTCATTGTTCTTTTCCTGATGAGGTTCTAATAGTTCATTAGTTTTGGTGTATAATTCTGTATTCCACCAGTCATTCTGATTTACCAGCAATTTCTTCTCTTGTTGAAGGCATTTTCCCTGATATTTCACAGAGACTACTGATGCTCTAAGTTCATCAAGGTTTAACTGAAGATTGACCTTTGTTAAATTTGCTTCTACAAGGTTATCTTTTAGATGTTCAAGTCCTCAGTCAAGTGTTCTACTTTCTGTGGCTGGTTCTCAATTGTTCTCACCAATTTTTGTTTTTCATTAGCAAACTCCTCTTTCATACGTGTAAGTTAGTTTTCTACTTTAATCAAGTTTGCCTTCAATTGCTTGTTTCGCCAATAAGTGTTTCATTTTTGGCCACAGTGGTTTTCAAGAGTGTGTTAAGGTCAACATTATCAGCTGCCTGCTGCAATATCATTACCCAGCATAAAATCTATCCCTTCAATAGGTGATTTAGGAATAATTCCCACCGTGACAATTCTGTTTTCAAAGTGACTTTGTAAGTTCACTTTACACAAAGAAACAGGCTCATAAATTCCATTAATACCTCTTATTAATACTTTTCCCTTCATAAAACTGTCTGGAACACAGACTGTATCATCAGCCACCATCAATGATTGATCTGTCCCAGTATCTCTCAAAATGTTGATTTATTTGCTTATTTTATTGGAGGAGTAAGGAAACACTTCTCCCCTTCAGACAAAACATCCAGAGCTCCTAATAGCCTGAATTCCTTCACCAGGAATCAAAGAATAATTCTCTGGGCGATCCTGAACCATATCCCCTTTTCCTTTAGGTTCTGAGGGAACACATTTCACCTGTACCACTGCTACAGTTTTAACAATCATTTCCTTTTCTGATGCAACCTTTCCTGAGGATTCCTTAAGTGTTCCTACTACAGCAATAGGTCTACCAGTTAGTTTCTGGCCGAACGTGTCCCACCTTGTCACAATGGAAACACTTAGGCCTTCGAATCTCTCTTCCACCCTCAACACCTTCCTTTCTGTCTGAGGAGAAATTTCATGGGAATTCCCAACTGCCCCTTCTCTTCCCTGGCTACTTCCTTTCACCCTCTCACCTTCTATCATTCTTCGGTTTGTGGGGGAGATGGAAAAAAGGGTTTGAATCTGTGGACCAGCTCATAAGCATCAGCCATCTCCGCTGCTTGTTTAACTGTTTTAACTCTCTGATCTTCAACATGGGTTCTAACTACAAGAGGAAGTGAATCTTTAAATTCTTCCAGGAGAATTATTCCCCTAAGAGCTTCTTGCACTGTCTCTACCTTTAATGCCCATTTCTAATGGTCAAAATTATTCTTCTTTAACCTCTCAAACTCACTATAGATCTGCCCAGGCCGTTTCCTTACATTCTGAAATTTCTGCCTGTATACCTCAGGGACTAACTCTTATGCTCTCAGAATGGCCCTTTTTACTACATTATAATCTTAGAAACCTCTTCTGACAGTGTTGCATAAACCTCATGAGCTCTACCCACCAACCTACTCTGTGAGAGCAATATTGGGATCTCTTTTGGCCACTTGAATTGCTTAACCATCTTTTCAAAAAAAAAGAATGTCTCGACATCCCTTTCCTCAAACTTCGGAATAGCTTGTATGAAACTAAACCAGGCTTTTGGCTGGAGGTTGTTGTTTCACCATCAGAACCTTCCTTAGCATCTGAGGCCTCTTTTTTAAAGCCCAGCCTTTTGAGCTGGTATTCCCTTGTCATTCCTTCTCTCTCTTCTCCATTGCTAACTTCTCCCTCTGGAGCTCAAGTTCCCTTGTCTTATCTTGCTCCCTTTCTCTCTCCTGCCTTTCTGCTTGCTCCTTTTGAAATGCTCTCTTTTTCCTTTTCTTCTCTTTCTATTTTCTTTTCTGCCCTTTCTCGTTCCTTTTCTTTTTATTTTGCCTCCAATTCAGGTTCTTTATGTTCCTTTTCATGTTCAAGTTGCTTCATTCGCAACTGGATCTTAGTTAACTCAATAGACTCACACCTGGAGAACGTGGTCTCTCTGGTATCCCTCCCAGACTTCACTACTCCTGTACTCAAATCCTCTTGTGATAAAGGCTAACATTCCATTAGCCTTCCTATTTCCCTGCTGCACCTGCATGTTAGCTTTCAGTGACTTATTGATGAGGACACCCAGGTCCCTTTGTACATCTAGACTTTCGAATCTCTCACCATTTTAGAAATGCTCTGCATATCTGTTCCTCCTACCAAAGTGGATAACCTCACATTTTGCCATATCATATTCCACCTGCCATGTTCTTGTCCACTCACTGGGCAGAATTTAGCCCTCGATGGGCGGGCGGGCCCCACCGGCTCAGCGGCAGGCGGGCAGCTGAACTCCGCCGCTGAACCGGGCCCCACCGCCATTTTGAGTGGGTGGGCCAATTAAGGCCTGCCCAGCGGCCAGCCCGCCGGGAAGCTGCGCTTCCTGTTCTGGGGGGTAGGGATTCCCCCACTGTCAAAGTGCGCACTGCTCCCTCAGACTAAGTGCTGTCTCAGGGAGAGTGCTGAAAGTTTAATAAATGTAAAAAATAGCAAAATTTTAAAATTATTAACATCTCCTCCTCGTGACAATCTCACACGAGATGGGACATGTTCATAAATATCACATAAAGTTTATTAAAGTTTTTAAAAACAGACATGAATCCTCATCCCGCCAGTGGATGAGGTTTGATGTTTTATCAGAAGCCGCTGGGGCTCCTGGTCTGTCCGCCAGCCTTAAGATTGGACGGGCAGGTCCTTTACTTGGGTTAATTATCCTGTCAATGGTCTCAATTGGCCATTGACAGGTCGGCGGGCAGACAGCTGATTTCGCTGTACCCCCGCCTTGCTGAATATTTGAATGGGGCGGGATTCCTTCGGAGATTCCTCCCAACATCATCCCGCATCATTTTCCCCTCGGTAAGTGGGCCCCGCCCCCAAATCGCCAACAGAAAAATTCTCACCACTAAGTCTGTCCAAATCCACTTGAAGCTGCTTTGTATCTTCCTCACAATGACACCTAGCTTTGTGTCATCAGCAAACTTGGAAATATTACATTTGGCCCCCACATCCAAATCATTGATATATACTGTGAACAGCTGGGGCCCAAGTTCTGATCCTTGCGGTACCCCGCTAGTCACAGCCTGTCAACATGAGAATGACCCGTTTATTCCTACTGACTGTTTTCTGCCTATTAACCAATCCTTAATCCGTGCCAGTTTATTACCTCTTATCCCATGTGCTTTAATTTTGCTAATCAACCTCCTGAGGGGGACTTTATTGAAAGCCTTCTGAAAATCCAGGTATACTATGTCCACTGACTCCCCTTTATCAATTCTGTTAGTAACATCCTCAAAAAGCTCCAGCAGGTTCATCAAACATGATTTCCTGTTCATAAATCCATGTTAGCTATGCCCAATCAGATCATTATTATCCAAGTGTCCATTTAGCACATCCTTTAGAATTGGTTCTAGATTTTTGCTCCGAGTAGTGTAAGGCTGACAGTTCTGTAGTTCCCTGTTTTTCACTCTCCCTCCCTTTTTAAATAGTGCAAATACCCTCCATCGTGTTGTGTGACACTACCATTGTGCTAAATGGGATAGATTTCAAACAGATCTAGCAGCTCAAGACTGGGCATCCAGGAGGTGCTGTGGGCCATCAGCAGCAGCAGAATTGTACTCAAACACAATCTGTAACCTCTTGGGCTTGGCATATCCCCCACTCTACTATTACCACCAAGCCAGAAGATCAGTGAAGAGTCAGGAGAGCATGCCAGGAGCAGCACCAGGCATGCCTAAAAATGAGGTGTCAACCTGGTGAAACTACAACACAGGACTACTTGTGTGCCAAACATCCTAAGCAGCAAGTGATAGACAGAGCTAAGAGATCCACAACCAACGGACCAGATACAAGTTCTGCAGTACTGCCATATCCAGTTGTAAATGGTGGTGGACAATTAAACAACTCACTGGAGGAGGAAGCTCCACAAATATCCCCACCCTCAATGAGGGAGGAGTCCAATACAGCAGTGCAAAAGATAAGGCTGAGGCATTTGCAACGATCTTCAGCCAGAAGTGCCGAGTTGATGATCCATCTCGGCCTCCTCCAGAGGTCCCCAGCATCACAAATGCCAGTCTTCAGCCAATTCAATTCACTCCACATAATATCAAAAAACAGGTGAAGGCATAGGATACTGAAAAGGCTATGGGTCCTGACAATATTCCAGCAATAGTACTGAAGGCTTGTGCTCCAGAACTTGCTGTGCTCCGTTCAGCTATAACACTGGCATCTGCCCGACAATGTGGAAAATTGCCCAGATGTGTCTTGTACACAACAGGTAGGACAAATTCAACCCAGCCAATTACCTCCCCATCAATCTACCCTCAATCATCAATAAAGTGATGGAAGGGGTCATCAATAGTGCTACCAAGCAGCACTTGCTTGGCAATAACCTGCTTGCTAATGCTCAGTTTGGGTTCCGCCAGAGCCAGTTAGCTACTGACTTCATTACTGCCTAGGTTCAAATATGGATAAAAGAGCTGAACTCAAAACGTGAGGTGAGAGTGACTGCCCTTTACATCAAGGCCGCATTTGACTGAGTGTGGCATCAAAGAGCCCTAGCAAAACTGGAGTCAATGGGAATCAGGGGGAAAACTCTCCACTGGTTGGAGTCATACCTACCACAAAGGAAGATATTTGTGGTTGTCGGAGGTCAGTCATCTCAGCTCCAGGAATTCACTGCAGGAGTTCCTCAGGGTAGTGTCCTCAGCCCAACCATCTTCAGCTGCTTCATCAGTAACCTTCCTTCCATCATAAGGTCAGAAGTGGAGATGTTCACTGATGATTGCACAATGTTCAGCTCTATTTGCGACTCCTCAGATACTGAAGCAGTCCATGTTCAAATGCAGAAAGACTTGGACAAGATCCAGGCTTGATCTGACAAGTGTCAAGGAACATTCATGCCACATAAGTGCCAGGCAATGACCATCTCCAACAAGAGAGAATCCAACCATCGCCACTTGACATTCCATGACATTATCATCATTGCATCCCCCACTATCAACATCCTAGGAGTTACCATTGACCAGAAACTGAACTGGACTAGCGGGGAAGATTCCACTAGATCAGAAAATAGCAGCTGTAATTTCATTGTTCAGAAAGGGTGGGAGACAAAAAGCAGGAAACTACAGGCCAGTTAGTTTAATATCTGTCGTAGGGAAAATGTTCGAAGCTATTATTAAAGCTGTTATGGCCGGGCACTCAGAAAAGTTTAAGTCAATCAGGCAGAGTTAACATGGTTTTGTGAAAGGGAAAACATGTTTAACCAATTTATTGGAGTTCTTTGAAGAAGTAACATGTGTTGTGGGTAAAGGGGACCCAGTGGATGTTCTGTACTTGGATTTCTAGAAAGCATTTGATAAAGTGCCACAACAAAATAAAATAAAAAGTGCCATGGAAATTAAAAGCTCCTGGGGTAGGGGGTAACATAGTGGCAGGGATAGAAGATCGGCTAGCTAACAGGAAACAGAGAGGAGGCATAAATGGGTCTTTTCCTGGTTGGCGGGATGTAATGAGTGGTGTGCACAGGGATCAGTGCATTTTACAATTTATATAAATGACTTAGATGAAGGGACAGATGGGATGGTTTATAAACTTGCTGACAACACAAAGATAGGTAGGAAAGTAACTTGTGAAGAGAATGTAAGTCAAGAAAGTGACATAAATAGGTTAAGTGAGTGGGCAAAGAAGAATAGAAAAGTAGAAACCTAGAAAATTGGAGCAGGAGTAGGTCATTTGGCCCTTCGAGCCTGCTCCACCATTCAATATGATCATGGCTGATCCTCTATCTCAATGCTGTACTCCCGTTCTCTCCCCGCACCCCTCAATGCCTTTAGAGTCCAGAAATCAATCCAGTTCCCTCTTAAAAGTATCCTATGACTTGGTCTCCACAGCCTCCATGGTTGAGAATTCCACAGCTTTACCACCATCTGAATGAAGAAGTTTCTCATCTCAGTTCTAAATAGTCTACTTCATATCCTGAGACTGTGACCCCTTGTTCTAGACCCCCCAGCCAGAGGAAACATACTCCCTGCATCCAGTCTGTCCAACCCTGTCAGAATTTTATACGTTTTAGCGAGAACCCTCTAATTCTTCCAAAGTCCAGTGAATACAGGCCTATTCGGCTCAATCTCTCCTCAGACCACAATCCTGCCATCCCAGGAATTAGCCTGGTGAACCTTCACTGGACTCGATCTACTGCAAGTATATCCTTTCTTAGGTAAGGAGACCAAAACTACATACAATACTTCAGCTGTGGTCTCACCAAGGCCCTGTACAGCTGCAGAAAGACATCCTTACTCCTGTACTCAAGTCCTCTCGCAATGAAGGCCAACATACCATTTGTCTTCTGAACTGCTTGCTGCACCTGCATGCTTGTTTTCAGTGATTGGTGTACAAGGACACCCTGGTCCCTTTGTACATCAACATTTCCCAATCTATCACTATTTAAATAATACTCATCTGTTTTTCCTACCAAAGCGGATAACTTCACATTTATCCACATTATACTGCATCTGTCATGTATTTTTCCACTCACTCAACTTGTCTAAATCGCTTTGAAGCCTCTTACCACCCTCCTCACCATTCACATTCCCACCAAGTTTTGTGTTGTCAGCAAACTTAGAAACATTTGATTCCCTGATCCAAATCATTAATACATCATGAATAGCTGGGGCCCAAGCACTGATCCCTGTGGTACCCCACTAGCTGCAGCTTGCCACTCTGAAAAAGACCCGTTCATTCCTACTCTCTGTTTCCTGTTTGCTAACCAATTCTCAATCCATGCTTATATGTTACCTCTAATCCTATGTGCTTTAATTTCATACAATAACCTCTTATGTGGGACTATATCCAAAGCTTGCTGAAAGTCCAAATATGCCACATCCACTGGTTCTCCCTTATCTATTCTGAAAGTTACATCCTCAAAAAACTCCAGTAGGTTTGTCAAACATAATTTCCCTTTCATAAATCCATGTTGACTTTGTCCAATCTCGTCGATATTTTCTGTTCTGTTATCACATCCTTTATAATAGACACTAGCATTTTCCCTACTACTGATGTTAGTCTAACCAGTCTGTAATTCGCTGTTTTCTCCCTCCCTCCTTTTTTAAATAGTTGGGTTACATTTGCCACCCTCCAATTTGCCGGGACTGTTCCAGAATCTACAGAATTCTGGAAGATGACAACCAACACATCCACTATTTCCATGGCCACCTCCTGGGATGTAGATTATCAAGCCCTGGGGATTTAGCAGCTTTCAGTCCATTAATTTCTCCAGCACTTTTGTTTTATTAATACAAATTTCCTTCAATTCTTCCTTCTTACTAGATTCTTGGTTCCCTAATGTTTCTGGGAAGTTATTTGTGTCTTCCTCTGTGAAGACAGAACTAAAGTAGTTGTTTAATTGCTCTGCCATTTCCTTGTTCTCTATTATAAATTCTCCCACTTTGGACTGTAAGGGACCTACATTTGTCTTCACCAATCTTATTCTTTTTACATACTTATAGAAGCTTTTACAGTCTGCTTATAATGTGGGCGAATGTGAAATGGTCCATCTTGGCAGGAAGAATAAAAAGGAAGCATATTATCCACATGGTGAAATATTGCAGAGTTCTGAGATTCAGAGGGATCTGGATGTGCTAAGACAAATGTGGGTCCATTACAGGCAGAGTCAGGAGAATTTATTATGGGGAATAGAGAAATGGCGGAGAAGCTAAAATGATGACTTTGTGTCTGCCTTCACTGAGGAAGATACAAGAAATCTCCCAGAATTAGAGATCCAAGGGACTGGAGAGAATGAGAAATTGAAGGAAATTAGTATTAGTAAAAGGGTTGCATTGGATAAATTAATGGCGCTGAGGTTGATAAGTCCCTGGGACCAGATATTCTACATCCCAGAATGTTGAAGGAGGTAGCTATGGAGATAGTGAATGCATTGGTGATCATCTTCCAAAATTGTATAGATTCTGGAATAGTTCCTGCAGATCAGAAGGTAGCAAATGTTTTTTTTATTCATTCATGGGCTTCGCGGGCCAGGCCACCATTTATTTCCTATCCCCAATTGCCCCTTGAGAAGGTGGTGATGAGCTGTCTTCTTGAACCGCTGCAGCCCATGTGGTGTAGGTACATCCACAGTGCTGTTAGGGAGGGAGTTCCAGGATTTTGACCCAGCGACAGTGAAGGAACGGCCGATATATTTCCAAGCCAGGATGGTGAGTGGCTGGGAGGAAAGCTTCCAGGTGGTGGCGTTCCTATCTATCTGCTGCCCTTGTCCTTCTAGATGGTAGTGGTCATGGGTTTGGAAGGTGCTGTTGAAGGAGCCTTGGTGAGTTCCTGCAGTGCCCCTTGTAACTGGTACACACACTGCTGCTGCTGCTGCCACTGTGCGTCAGTGGTGGGGGGAGTGAGTGTTTGAGGATGGGGTGCCAATCAAGCAAAGCTGCTTTGTCCTGGATGTTGTGAGTATTCTTAGAGCTGCACTCATCCAGGCAAGTGGAGAGTATTCCATCATATTCTTGACTTGTAGATGGTGGACAGGCTTTGGGGAGTCAGGAGGTGAATTACTCTCCACAGGATTCCCATGCTCTGACCTGCTCTTGTAGCCACAGTATTTACATGGCTAGTCCAGTTCAGTTTAGTTCAGTGTTACCTTACTTAGGGTAAGTCTTCTGTTCTGAAGACAGAGGAAGAATCAAATAGACAAGTTTCAGTTTCATTGAATGAGACTGTGATAATACTCTATTTGAGTGGTAGTGACAGTCACTCAATAGAGTAATAAGGAGAATATTAATAAATTACAAAGATCGATTGCACAATGCAGGGTTATATTTCTTACATGTTCGAAGGTTATGCAATGATTTTATCAAAGTTTTCAAGAGAAGAGGAATTGATAAGGTAGCTAGAGAGAATCTATTTCTTCTGGTTGGGGAATCCAGAAACCTGGAGCATTGTCTAAACATTACAGCCTGGCGGTACAGGATTGAAATTCTAAAAGGTGGTGGAAGATTTGGAACTTACTTCCACAAACATTAGCTGAGGTTATCAATATCTGAGACTGATAGATTTCTGGTAACCAAAGGTGGGAATATGAACTTAGATCACAGATCAGCCATGATCTTTCCTCATTAAATGGTGGAACACGTTAGAGGAACCAAAAGGCCTTTTCCTCTCCCTATGTTCCTATAATCATAGCTGTGATTCACTGTCCCTCGTTTCATTGATGGTTTTAAGCCAATGATTCTCAAAGTAGCTTTTTTGAAAGAAGTCAGAGGTTACAATTTCTTCAAGACAAATCCTGTACATGTTTGTTCTCATCAATTAAAGACCAGCATTTTCCCCAAGAGATAGAATATTACAGAGGTTATTGCAGAAGATAAAAGCTCACGGTATGGGGGTAACATACTGACATGGAAAGAAGATTGGCTGCCTAACAGGAAGCAGAGAGTAGGCTAAATGGGTCTTTTTCAGGTTGGCAAGTTGTAACGAGTGGTGTGCCACAGGGATCAGTGCTGGGACCTCAACTGTTTACAATTTATATCAATGACTTGGATGAAGGGATGGATGGGATGGTTGCCAAATTTGCTGATGTCACAAAGATAGGCAGGAAAGTAAATTGTGAAAAGAACTTAAGGAGGCTACAAAGAGATATAGATAGATTAAGTGAGGGGCAAAGATCTGGCAGATGGAGTATAATGTGGGAAAATGTGAAATTGTCCATTTTGGCAGGAAGAATAAAAGAGAAGCTTATTATCTAAATGGTGAGAGATTGCAGAGCTCTGAGATTCAGAGGGATCTGGGGGTCTTAGTGCATGAATCACAAAAGGCTAAAAGCAGGTACAACAAGTGATTAGGAAAGCTAATAGAATGTTATTATTTATTGCGAGGGGAATCGAATACAAAAGTAGAGAAGTTATGCTTCAGTTATACAGAGCACCAGTGAGACCACATCTGGAGTACTGTGTACAGTATTTAAGGAAGGATGTAAATGCATTGGGAGCAGTTCATAGAAGGTTTACCAGGCTAATATCAGGAATGGGTGGGTTTTCTTGTGAGGTAAGCTTAGACAAGCTTGTATCCGCTGGAGTTTAGAAGAGTGAGAGGCAACTTGATTGAAACATATAAGATTCTGAGGGGACTTGACAGGGTGGATGTGGAGAGGATGTTTCCTCTTATGGGAGACCCTAGAACTAGGGGTCACTGTTTAAAAACAAGGAGTCACCTATTTAAAATGGAGATGAGGCAAATTTTTTCCCTCAGATGCCCATGAGTCTTTGGAACTCTCTTCCTGAAAAGGTGGCGGAAGCAGAGTCTTTGAATATTTTGAAGGCAGAGGTGGATAGATTCTTGCTAAGCAAGGGGGTGATAGGTTATCAGGGTAGGCATTATGCAGATTTGATGTTACTATCAGATCAGCCATGATCTTATTAAATGGCAGAGCAGGCTCAAGGGGCCGAATGGCCTATGACTGCTCCTTATTCCTATGTTCATATGATCTGTCACCTCAGGGATTGATGGTTCAACGTTAATCACCTCATGTCCTCTTTACAACATACTTTCCTCCCTATCTTTGTGACATCTGCAAATTTAGCTACCATGTCTTCACTCCCCTCATCAAAGTCATTGATGTAAATCGTAAAAAGTTGACCAGTACAGACCCCTCTGGGACTCCACTCGTCACATCCTGCCAATCAGAAAAAGACCCATTTATGCGTACTCTCTGCTTTCTACCAGCCAGCCAATCTTCTCTCCAGGTTAATATGTTATCCATTACACCAAGAGCTTTTAATTTTCCATAATAATCTTTGATGTGGCACTTTATCAAATGCCTTCTGGAAATCCAAGTACAGTACATCTACAGGCTCCCCTTTATCCACTTGGCACAAGTTACTCTTCAAAATGCTCCAATAAATTGGCTAAACATGATTTTCCTTTCACAAAACAATGCTGACTCTTCCCTATTGCCTTGAGCTCTTCTAAAGGCCCAGCTATAACCTCCTTAAGTTTTGATTCTAATAACTTCCCCACGACAGATGTCAAACTAACTGGCCTATAGTTTCCTGTTTTCTGCCTCCCTCCCTTCTTGAATAGAGGGGTTATATTTGCTGCTTTCCAATCTGATGGAGCATTTCTAGAAACTAGCAAACTTTGGAAAATTAACAGAATGATTACCTCATTAGCCACCTCTTTTAAGGCCCTAGGATGAAGTCCATTGGGACCCGGAGACTTGCCAGCCGCAGCTCCATCAGTTTGCTCAGTACCGTTTCCCTGGTGATTTCAAATTCACCCCAAGTTCCTTTCCCCTGTTCACCTCCTGATTTGCAGCTACTACTGGAATGTTTTTGTATCCTCTATAGTGAAGACAGAAGCAAAATATTTGTTCATTTCTTCTGCCATTTCTTTATTATCTACTATTAACTCTTCACTGTCACTCTCTAGCGGGACCAACACTCACTTTATTTACTCTTTTCCTTTTGAAGTACCTGTAGAAACTCTTGTATCCGTTTTTACATTTCTAGCTAGCTTCCTCTCAAACTCTAATTTCTTTCTCCTGATTAACTTTTTAGTTATTCTCTGTCATTTTTTATATTCTGTCCAATCATCTTTGTGAAGTTGTATGCTTTTTAGTTAACCACAGATGGTGGGTCCTCCCCTTAGAATTTTTCTTTATAGTAGGAATGTACTTATTCCGAATACTCTGAAATATCCCTTTAAATGTCTGCCACTGCTTCTCCATTGATCTATCCTCTAGCCTAGTTTCCCAGTTCACTTCAGCTAGCTCAGCTTTCATCCCCACATAGTTGCCCTTTTTTAAGTTTAAGATACCAGTCTTAGACCCACTCTTCTCCCTTTCAAACAGGATGTAAAATTCAATCATATTATGGTTGCTGCTACACCGGGGTGCCTTTATTCTGAGGTCATTAATTAATCCTGTCATATTACACAATACCAAATCTAATATGACCTGCTCTCTGGTTGGTTCCAGAATATGCTGCTCTAAGAAAGTATCTCAAAAGCATTCCAAGAAGTCTTCATCCAGGACTGATTTTTTTGCCAATCTGATTTTTCCAGTTTATGTGTAGATTAAAATCACCCATGATTATTGCCGTCCCTTTATCACAAGTAGACAATATTTTCTCTTGAATACTTTGTCCTACACTGTGGCTACTGTTAGGGAGCCTGTACACCACTCCCACTAATGACTTTTTCCCCCTACTGTTCCTCATCTCCACATCCTGATCTCCTGAACCAAGGTCATCTCTAACTATTGCACCAATGCCCTCTTTGATTAACAGTGCTACCCCTCCACCTTTACCCAGCTTCCTATTCTTCTTGAATGTCATGTGCCCTTCAATAGTTACGACCCAATCACCACCTGGAAGTTCCTCTCCAAGCCAATTAGCACCCTGACTTAGAAATATATGGCTGATCCTTCAATGCCACTAGGTCAAAATCCTGGAACTCCCTCCCTAACAGCACTGTGGATGTACCTACACCACATGGACTCCAGGAATTCAAGAAGGCAGCTCACCACCACCTTCTCAAGGACAATTAGGGATGGGCAAAAAATGCTGGCCTAGCTCACATCCCATGAATGAATAAAAAAAAATTCTCACCATCCTTGGGCTGAGTGATTTCCATATTGGATTTCTTGGTGGGCAAACCAATGTTTGACTGGGAAAGTTGTAACAGAGCAATGTGTGATCTTTCAGCAGGAGATGCTTCAGGTACAGGCTCGGTACATTCCAACAAAAGGGCAAAAGACATGGGGAAGCTTCGCCAGGGCTCTGGTCTAATTCTTGTCTCTTAAGCATCCCTGATTTTAATTTCCTGAACTTTGGTGGCTGTACCTTCTGCTGCCTGGGCCTAAGCTCTACAATTCCTTTCCTAAACTTCTCCACCTCCCTCTCTCTCTCTTCTGCTTTTAGATGCTCCTTAAAACCTACCTCTTTGAGATTTTGGTCAGCTACCCCAATAGCTTGTTATGTGGTTTGGTGTCAAATTTTGTTTTATAATGCCTCTAAGAAGTGATTTGGGATGTTTAACCACATTAAAGATGTTATATAAATGCATATTGCTGTTGTTATTATTTTTGTTATATTATGCCTTTCATAACCTCAAGAAGTACCAAAGCATATTACAGCAATTCATGACATATACAAGACCCCAGGACCCCAATGAAATTTATGTGGTGAAGTCTCTGGAGTGGGATCTGAACTCACAACCTTTAATACTTTAAAATATATTGTTTAAAGTGTAGGAACACTTCAGAAACTCTATCACTCAGATAAAAAGCTGGACTTCCCAACCTAACACCATCATGAGGGAACTACTGGGTTATCCAAAAGTTCATAGAGAAGGCTCACCAGCATCTTCTCAAGGATAGGTAATACATGCTGGGCTTGATTCACCTACACCCTGAGAAAAAGGAACTAAGGAGTTGCTTTTCACAAGCTCAGAACATCGCAAAATGCTTTTCAGCCAGTGAAGTACTTTTGGAGTGTGGTCACTGTTGTAATGTAGGAAACACAGCAGCTAATTAATGCACAGCAAGATCTCACAAACAGCAATGTGATAATGACCAGGTAATCTATCTTTTTAATGATGTTGATTGAGGGATAAATATTGGTCAGGACACGAGCAATAAACCCCTGCTCTTCTTCAAAGGAGTGTCATGGGATCCTTCACATGCACCTGAGAGGGGAGTCAGAGCCTTGGTTTAACATCTCTTCCTAAAGATAGCACCCCTAACGGGGCAGCATTTCTTCAGTACTGCACTGAAGTATTAGCCTGGATTGTTGCTCAAGTCCCTGGAGTGGGTCTTAGACCATTGGGCTGAGTTTACATTTCTCAGCAGGGAGAGGGAGCTGGAAGGAAACTGAATGCTCTGATCGCTCCCACTCCCACTGTCTCAGCATGTCCAATCCAGCATCTGATGGCCAACTAGTGGCCGTTTGGTGGAAAGATGACCAATTGGAAGAGCAAAGGGGAGGCTCAGCACCTAATCAGCACTGTAGACTGGGACATCATGCGGCAGAAGGGTAATATGAATAGCCAGTCAGTCACAGTTGGAACTGTAAAGGTTTCCTGCTTTATCTTATTATTGAAGGTGCAAGGGAGAAAGAAATGTATTTTAAAAACTTACAGATGCTGCCAGGATCTGCTGGCAGGCTTTTTTCACTGGCCTTGTGTTGCCTCATTATAGCTGATGTAAAAAATGTTCTTATCCAAAACCCAAACATTGCAGTGGGCAATAGAAAATTGCGGACAATTGAGTTGTTAATAAGCTTAATAGCTTGTTAGTTAGAGATTTGAAACTGGTGGCTGGGCTGCCGATTCCTGTGCTCGGTCTGTTTCTGTGTTGGGAGATTGGGAGATTATTATGGCCCAGCAGATGGTAAATGCTGAGCTACTCGAAACCCAGAGGGAAACTTGAAACAGCTGCCACAACTTTATTGCAAATCATATTTTATTTCGAGATGCATGCCTTGGATTCAGCAGTAATAAGTCCACTGAGTTTTAGAGGTTTTTTCCAAAACTAAATTAAACATTTATTAATAGGAGAAAAGATTTTAAGCACATACCTAGGCCTATAAATTACTACTATGATAACTCTAATTAATCTGACTCCCAGTTACACCTCCATTAAGGCAACAGTAAAACAACAAAGATTTCAACAAACCCAGGCAAAGCACACAATACCCTGGACAGGGGGATTCAAAATGAGTTTTCTTAGCTTCAGTTCCTGTAGACAGCAGCTTGGTGCATAGAGACTGAAGACTTTTCACACTTGTGTTGGATCTTAGAATTCCATCCTCCTTACACATAACCTCAGCTCCTTTATACATGTTTCTCCCTTTTTAATGTAAATTATATTGTTCCAATATGCCTTTGAAACTTTGTTTTTTCCATAATATAAATCTTTCAGAGTACTCACATTATCAGTAACCTTTGGGGAAAGTAAACACAATGCACGAACCCGGTTTATCTAAAAATGCAAATGTTCCTCACACCTCACATTCTAAAACTTCAGCCTTGTTTATATATTTAGCATTTCAAATCTAGTTTCTCTTTTGATAACTCAAAAGCTCCAGACTCGCTGTCTGCAATTCAATTAAAACCCCCACACACACAACCTCACACAGAGAAACTAATCCAAATCCCATTATTAACCTACCTTTACAATAAATCACAATAATATTATGAAAATTTATTATTTTTTCATGACAGGCATGGTGATGTCATATTGCTGACAACATCATCTTGGGGATGGGGTGGGGGCAGCGCCCCTGATTTGGGAGCGTAGAATCCAATCCATGTTCTGAGTGAAAGGCGAAAGTAGTTATCCAGTGACCCACAGCTGAAGCACTTTGCACACCCCAGGTTTGTGAAAGATGCTGAACAAGGACAAGTTTGTCATTTTGTCTACATTTAATGCTCTCTGAAATTGCCATTCAGTTTCATAAATATAAGCAGAAAGTCCTGGACAAACTCAGCAGGTCTGGCAGCATCTGTGGAGGGAGAAACAAAGTTAATGTTTCACGTTTCAATATGACTCTTCTTCAGAACTGGGCTACATAAACACTGGGGCTAATAGGACTAGTCAATAAATGTGGCTCAGTCAAGGTCATCTACCTCCTGAGAATAAATTTTAAAAATGAGAACAATAGCAAATGAGTTAGTACACTGCACTGAACTCAGTTCATCTAATCTCAACATGTTGTTGACATGGTATTGTATTGTATTATGCACAGAAGAGAATGGGAGGTGTCAGTCAGTTGTATGATTGACCTTGGGCTTCTTGATTTAAGGCTCATTCTACATGTGAAAGGAGGTGATCCAATCTATTTTGCACCAGACAGTTAATTTTCATTGTTATCTCCAATAAAAATGTTTTTACTGTAAATCATGTGCTGATGTCATTGTTCCTCATCATAACAGAGAACTGAAGGCTCGTCTTAGTAATGGTGACCATGAAACTATCATCAAAGTTCTTGCAAGCCATGTAAACTAGAACGGAAACTGCAAGGAGGATGAGCAAACTAACCACGGTACCGTGGTACAGGGAGCCATTCAAGTGGGGGGAGGAAATAGGAACATAGTAGTGGACGGGGACAGTATAATTAGGGGGTAGATACTGTTCTCTGCAGCCATGAGCGTGAGTCCCGAAGGCTGTGTTGCCTGCCCAGTGCCAGGGTTAAGGACATCTCCTCAGGGCTGGAGAGGAACTTGGAGTGGGAGGGGAGGGATCCAGTTGCCATTGTCCAAGTTGGCACCAACAGCATTGATAAGACTAGAAAGGAGGTTCTGCTGAAAGAATTTGAACAGTTAGGAGCTAAATTTAAAAGCAGAACCTCCAAGGTAATAATCTCGGGATTACTACCTGAGCTATGGGAAAACTGGCAAAGGGGAAATAAAGTCAAGGAGTTAAATGCGTGGCTCAGAGATTGATGTGGGAGGAATGGGTTTCAGTTCATGGGGCACAGGCACCAGTACTGGGGTAGGAGGGAGCTGTTCCAGTGGGATGGGCTTCACTTGAACTGAGTGGGATCAGTGTCCTGGTGAATCGAATAACTAGGGCTGTAGAGAGGGCTTTAAACTAAATAGAGGGGGGAGGGTTCTGGAGAGGGGGTATGTAGGCTTACAAAGCAAAAGGAGGTGGCAGCATTGTAGGGCAGCTATTTATGTATTGATACCCAGAGTGTGACAGGAAGGCACTGAGTGTACAGACAAAACAAAAAACAGCAGCAAATAGGGTCAAAGGAGGAAAAATGGTAAAAAGGCAAAATTAATGGCTCTTTACTTAAATGCATGTAGTATTCGGAACAAAATAAACGAATTAACAGCACAAAAAAAGGTTAATGGGTCTGGTCTTATAGCCGTTACAGAGACATGGTTACAAGGAGATCAAAGCTGGGAACTAAATATTCAGGGGTATGTAATTTTTTGAAAAGACAGGCAGGAAGGAAAGGGTGGTGGGGTAGCTTTGTCAATATGAGATGGGATAAGTACAATACCAAGAAAGGATCTCAGATCGGGAGATGCAGAATCCATATGGGTGGAGGTAAGAAATAAAAAGGGGAAGAAGACACAGGTGGGAGTTGTCTATAGGCTCCTGACAGTAGCTATACTGTCGGACAGAGAATAAATCAGGAGATAATGATGGCATGTAAAAAAGGCAGTACATTAATCATGGGTGACGTTAATCTTCATGTAGATTTGGAAAATCAGATTGGCAGAGGTAGCCATGAGCAAGAATTCTGTATTCAGGACAGTTTCCTACAACAATATGTTGTGGATCCAACCAGTGATCAGGCTATCTTGCATCTAGTAATGTGTAATGAGGCAGATTTAATAAATGATCTCAGAGTGAAAGATACCCTAAGAAGCAGTGACCATAATATGGTACAACTTAGCATTCAGTTTGAGAGGTAAAAACTTGGGTCAGAAACAACTGTGCTAAACTTAAATAAGGGTAATTACAAAGGAATGAGGGCAGAACTGGGCTGGAGTGGGCTGGGAAAGGATTTTAGCAGAAAAGACGGTTGATGAACAATGACAGACGTTTAAGAAAATAGTTCATGACTCACAACAAAGATATATCCCAGTGAGGAAGAGGCATTGTAGGAAGGGGATAAACCAACCATGGTTAACCAAGGAAGTTAAGGATAATATCAAATTAAAATAAAAGATATACAATGTGGCAAAGATTGGTGGTAAGCCAGAGAATTGGAAAAGTTTTTTTTAAAAAGAGGCTGAAACAACAGAGCTAGATCACATTTTCAGAATATCTCTATCTTTGTATCAATGTGTTTTTCAAGGTTATATTGCTCCATAACTTTTTTCAACTGCATCCATGGAATCTAACTGCAACGTGCAATAATATAAATGCAATCAGTGCACAGACAAGAGGTGAAAGACCTTAAGCTATCCATTCAAGGGGAATGTGAATTGGCTTAAATGTACCAGATGCCAGTGGCTTGCTCACAATATCATCAATGCGTGCTGATGGGATTCTGGCATCCACTGCTGATAGTACATACATTGAAACTGTTAACATGTATGAATCAAGAATGACACAGAATCAGAGAATTGTTACAGTGCTCAATGAGACCATTTGGCCCATCATGTTTGCACCAGATCTCCGAATGAGCAATTTGCCTCATGCCATTTCCCCACCTTCTCCTTATTACCCTACACATGCTTCCTTTTCAGATAATAATTTATTCCAAATTAAATATCTGGATTGAACCTGCCTCCATCACACTTTCAGGCAGCGCATTCCGGACCTTAACCACTCACTTTGTGAAAAAGATTTTCCTCATGTCACCGTTGCTTCTTTTGCCAACCACCTTAAATCCGTGTCCCCTTGTTCTTGATCCTTCCGCCAACTGGAACATTTTTCCCTATTTATTCAGTGCAGGCCGAACATGATTTTGAATATCTCTATCAAATCTCTTCTCATCTTTCTCTTCTCCAAGGAAAACAATTGCAATTTCTCCAATCCATCTACGTAAAGAAGGAACTGTTATGATATGGCAGAGGTAATTACCAGGCAAATCAAATCCCAGATAGAAACTTGGCCATGCTATCACAATAATTTGGCAATTTGTATTTATTACAAGAAGGTATGTACACTCATGTCAGAAGTAATGAGTCCACTCTCACCTTTAGAGGTTTTAAAGATTAAATTAAAATATTAACAAAAGAAAAGAAAAAAAACACACAAGATTATAGTTACACAGTTATTTAATCTTATAACAGTTCTCAAAATTTAGAGTCATACAGTCATAGTCATAGAGGTCTACAGGACAGAAAAAGGCCCTTCAGCCCATCAAGTCTGTGCCAGTCAAACTACCTAAATATTCTATCCCATTTTCCAGCACTAGGCCCATAGCCTTGTATGCCCTGGCATCGCAAGTGCACATCCAAATATTTATTAAATGTTATGAGGGTTTCTGCCTCTGCCGCCCTTTCAGGCAGTGAGTTCCAGATTCCCACCACCCTCTGGGTGAAAAAATTCTTCCTCATATCCCCTCTAAACCTCCTGCCCCTTACCTTAAATCTATGCCTCCTGGTTATTGATCCCTCCACCTAGGGAAAAGTTCCTCCCTGTCTACCCTATCTATGCCCCTCATAATTTTATACACCTGAATCATGTCCCCTCTCAAACTCCTCTGCTCCAGGGAAAATAACCCCAGTCTATCCAATCTCTCCTCATAACTAAAACTCTCCAGCCCAGGCAACATCCTGGTAAATCTGTTCTGCACTCGCTCAAGTGCAATCACATCCTTCCTATAATGCAGATTCCAGAACTGCATGCAATACTCCAGCTGTGGCCTATCCAGTGTTTTATACAGTTCCAGCATAACCTCCCTGCTCTTACATTCTATGTCTCAGCTAATGAAGGCAAGTATCCCATATGCCTTCTTAACCACCTTATCTACCTGTCCTGCTACCTTAAGAGACCGGTGGACATGCACACCAAGGTCCCTCTGATCCTCGGTACTTCCCAGAGTCCTACCATTCATCGTGTATTCCCGTGCCTTGTTTGTCCTGCCCGAGTGTATCACCTCACACTGATCCGGATTAAATTCCATTTGCCATCGATCAGCCCATCTGACCAGCCCATTTATATCCTCCTGTAATCTAAGGCTATCCTCCTCACTATTTACCACCCCACCAATTTTTGTGTCATCCGCAAACTTATTGATCAACTCTCCTACATTAAGGTCTAAATCGTTTATATATATCACAAATAGCAAGGCACCCAACACCGATCCCTGTGGAACCCCACTGGACACAGGCATCCAGTCACAAAAACACCCCTCGACCATCACCCTCTGCTTCCTGCCACTCAGCCAATTCTGGATCCAATTTGCCAAATTGACTTGGATCCCATGCGCTATTACATTCGTTATCAGTCTCCCATGCGGGATCTTAACAAAAGCCTTGCTGAAGTCCAAGTAGACTACGTCAAATGCACTGCCCTCATCTACACACCTGGTCACCTCTTTGAAAAATTCAATCGAATTGGTCAGACATGACCTCCCCTTAACAAAACCATGCTGATTGTCCTTGATTAATCCCTGCCCCTCCATGTGTAGCTTAATTCTGTCCCTCAGAATCGCTTCCAATAGCTTCCCCATCACTGAGGTCAGACTGACTGGCCTGTAGTTCCCTGGTTTATCCCTTCCTCCCTTCTTGACTAACTGTACCACATTGGCTGTCCTCCAGTCCTCTGGCACCTCTCCTGTGGCCAGAGAGGTATTGAAAATTATTGCCAGCGCCCCTGCTATCTCCTCCCTTGCCTCACTCAACAGCCTGGGATACATTTCATCCGGGCCTGGAGATTTATCTACTTTTAAGCCTGCCAGACCACTTAGAACCTCCTCCCTTTCTATGCTAATTTCTTTAATTATATCCCAGTCCTTCTGCCTGATTGCCATTAACACGTTGTCCTTACTTGCGAACACCGACACAAAGTATTCATTTTGAATCCTATCTATGTCTTCCGGCTCCACACATAAATTGCCTTTATGGTCATTAATGGGCCCTACTCTTTCCCTAGTTATCCTCATGTCCAAGCACCATGCATCCTCCATGGAGAGAGTGGCGACTCTCGTGGAGAGGAGACCCATCAGGTCTTCCTGGGGATGTGCTCCGATCAGCAGGCCCTCACATCGGCATTGACCTCAGCTGGTCAGTGCCAGTGTAGGAGATGGTCTGGGCACCAAATTTCCCAGCTCGATGCCCATCCATCCACTGTGAGCAGGGAGGTCCAAAGTGACATCACATTGGTGCAGCAGCTGCCTGACATCTCTGCGGGCACCTACCAGGCCGCTTCAGATGAGGGCAGCAGCTCCTCCGCCCCTCTCCCAGTGACCATGGGATCCAATGAGATTGCAGCAACAGGGGAGATGCAGCTGTGGAACTGGCAGCTCCCTCCCAGGCGGGGCCAGCACAGGCTCCACTGGCCAGAGGACGGCCGCCAAGGTCATCGAGGCCAACAGGACAGCAGAGTCAGCAGCTGGCTCAGATACCACTCCCAGCGAGGGGGCCACACCAAGACGTAGCACCTGGGAATGGAAATATAAGGCACCTTAGGCACACCACGGGTTTCTCACTGGTGCTTTTGTGTTGGCGCAATGTGGTCTTTATGAGTTGGTGTGATGTTTAACACTTTTTTCATTTTGTTTCATTAAGTTTCTTTGGTTGCAAAAATAAATTCAGACATGTCACCATGGCTGAGGGTGCCTCTTTTGTTCTGCAGGTGGAAGGTTTCCAATAATGTAATGTGTGATTTGTGGGACACTCAGCTTTATTAACAAGGACCTTAGTTAGTTCCTAACCAGGCAGATTTTGCACTTAGGTCTCAAGTATCGAGCTGACAGCCCAGGCTTGTCCTGGAGGTCCATCTGTGTTGAGCTAGCTAATGAAAGTTCGTTGGATTAAAGCCTCCCAGGTGTCCCTGCCTCCCTGGATTATGCCTGGGTCAGCGTCAACCCCCTCAGCATTTCCCTGTGTGTGCTCATCCTCGGACTCACTGCTGGACTCATCGTGTGCAGCCGCAGCCACTACGTCGACATCTTCATCGTCCACAGCGATCCCCCTTTCCAGTGCCAGACTGTGGAGAGCACAGCATGCAACAACTATCACAGAGACACGATCTGGGGGGTACTGGAGTGCACGGCCTGAGCAGTCCAGGCATTGGAAGCGCATCTTGAGAAGACCAATGGTTGTCTCCACCACAGCCCTTGTGGAGCTGTGGCTCCTGTTGTACCGCTGCTCAGCTTCTGTACTTGGATGTTGGAGAGGTGTCATGAGCCACCTTCTGAGGGGATAGCCCTTGTCACCCAGCAGCCATCCATCCAGCTGGGCTGGAGCACTGAAGAGCCCCGGCACCTGGGAGTGTCTGAGGATGTAGGCGTCGTGGGAGCTGCCTGGGTACCTTGCACAGACTTGTAGAATCAGCATCCTGTGGTCACACACTATCTGCACGTTCATGGAGTGGAAGGCCTTCCTGTTGATGAAGGCCCCGGGCTCACCTGCTGGGGCTTTGATGGCCACATGTGTACAGTCTATAGCACCCTGGACACAGGGGAAGCCAACAATGGCCTTGAAGCCTCTGGCTCACTGTGTCTGACTTACCTGGTCCCAGTGGAAGTGGATGAAGGTCAATGCCCGTCTGAACAGAGCGTCTGTAACCTGCTTGACACAAGTGTGGACAGCTGATTGGGAGACACCACAAAGATCACCCATTGACCCTGGGAGGAGCCAGAGACAGAAAAGTTGAGGGCAGCTGTGACCTTCAGAGCCACTGGCATGGGGTGTCCACCCACACAGTTAGGGGAGATCTCAGGCCCAATCATCTGACAGATATGGTTGACTGTCTCCCTTGAGAGGCGGAGCCTCCTTCGTTACTGCACCTCAGACATATTGAGGTGGCTGCTTCGCTGCCTGTAAACCCTGGCAGCAGGATAGTGGCATCTTCTGCGGCCCCTTCCACCTTGGACAACCTCTTGGCCCTGCGCCACCTGTGCCTGCGCCTCTCCTCCCAATGGTGGATCCCCTGGAGACTGATTGTCCACTCCTGGCCTTCTCCTTATTCTAGCCCTCCCTTCCTCCTCAGAGGAGCTGCCTCCAGTGGAGACTTCAGCTCCCATTCCCAGGCTAAGGGAAGGCTTCCTGAAACCTGCAGGCCCAAAAAAGATTCCTCACTGCAGAGTGTTGACCTGAAGGTTGTGAGTCCAGACCAAGCAGCTGGGATGTGTTTGAAGAATTGCAGATCACACAGGCAAGTATCAGTAACTTTGAAAAATCAATATTTGACAGAGCACATTGGCAACCCCACTGAGCCCTCTTATTCTGCCCGTGGATGAGGTTAATACAAATGTGTCCTACCTGACTACCCATTGCTCCCGTGCGCCAACCTGAAGATCGCACAGGCGCCGAAAAATCGCGGTCGATTGGTGCCTCAAAGGCCTTAAGTGGCCCGATAATTAATGGTGGGATATCATCGTGCACCCACCCAACGAAATATCGCAATGGCGCGCAGTGATGTCAGGACACTCGCCCGATATCACCACGTGTCATTTTATGTGTGTGTGAGGGCAGGGCCCACCCCCGCACACCAATGCGAAATATCTCCCCAAAGCCACTATAACTAAACTCAACATAAGAAGCTCCAGGCACAGCTGCCAATGGTGGGATGAATTATACTCATTGTAAATCAGACTAGATGCTGTTTTAGAACAGCAGGAGTGTTATACATGTACACCTGGAAGTATCAAGTATCAACAGCTGAAACTGCAAGCACTTGAAACCTCTTTATCTTGTGTAATTAAATATTGTGAAATTCACATGAGAGATCAGGGAGCCTGAGCTGTCAATCAAGAAATGTTTTCCCTGGGTCTTATGTGTTCCAGTACTCTAACCAATTTCTGGGCTCTCAGTCAAGAATGCATGATGAGCACAGAACTTCTTTAGAATACTAAAACACATGAGCCCCAGAGAAAACATTGCTTGATTGACAGCTCTGGCTCACTCAACTCTTCTGTCAATTTCACGAGGTTTATTTACACAAGATGAAGAGGTTTCAAGTGCTTGCCATATCAGCTATTGGTAGATTAAAGGGCCTAAATGTGAAACTGCCCGGAGCTGTGGTCAAAAAGTTTATTTTAAGAAAGTGGAAAGCTATCAATTAATGTCTGATTTTCAAAAGCTTTTTCTATACATCCTACTGTCATTAAAGGGAGGGAGAGCGGAGTCAGAGAGTTAAAAAAGCTTGAGAAGGACTGAGACTGAGAGCAGAGTCAGGGAGTTAAAAGACTGCGAGAAGGGGAGAGACTGAGAGTGGAGTTGGAGAGTCAAAAGAGCATGAGGATGAGCGACATTGAAATCGGAGTCAGAGAGTAAAAGAGTGCGAGAAGGAAAGAGACTGAGAGCGGAGTCCAAGACTTGAGAAGGGGCAAGAGTGAGAGTGGAGTTGGAGAGTTAAAGTAGCGCAAGAATGAATGAAACTGAGCGCAGAGTTGGAGATTCAAAAGATCAGGAGACGGGGCGAGACTGTGAGCGGTGCCGAAGAGTTAAAGGAGTGTGAGAATGTCCAAGACTGAAGCAGAATCAAAGTTAAGAGAGCGCAGGAAGGACCGAGACTCAGAACGGAGTCAGAGAGTTAAAAGAGAGCAAGAATGAGTGGCACTAGAGTGGAGTCGGAGAATTAAAAGGGCGCGAGAAGGAGTGAGACTGCGAACGGAGTCGGACAGTTAAAAGAGCACAAGAAATGGTGAGACTGAGAGGAGGGTTGGAGAGTTAAAAGAGTGTGAAAAGGTGCGAGACTGAGTTTTATGACACTGCAATTTGTAAAGCTGAGATTTTTAAAATCCCAGAGGGAAATCTTAAACAACCGTCATAACTTATATTTTCAAGTGGTACATTTGAGAGACAGCTCTAAATTCAGGAATAAGATCACCAGTTCTCAAGAGGTTTTGATATCAAACTACATGAGACATTTATTAATTTACACAAGTTAAACATATACGCACAGCTACAAATTACTACTGTCATAACTTTTAACAAATTCCCAAACTAATCTCCATTAAGGCAACAACAACCCATAGACTTAACCAGGCACCAGGAAAAGCATTTTCAAAATGAGGTTCCTTTCACTTTGGTTCCTGTGCAGACACAGTGGTAGATTTACAGCTGCTTTGATGTTACATTGCCTCTGCTCTGCACACACAAAACTGCTGTCTATTATACCCAGCATATCTCTTTGAATGTAAATTCTCATTATATCACCAGCTACTTTGAACTCTCCCTCTTCTAAAAATAAAACCCCTTTCATAGTACCAATTTTATTAATAATATAATGATTGCTTGGTCTCTGCTAGCCAGGTGCCAGATTTCACTCCCCTTCTTGAATGCTCTATTCAACAAAATGCAAATGAACTCTACCTCCCTTACATCTCATAACTAGTACACATCAAAGCACACAGACTAGCTGGCTTTAATCCAAGTAAGACACACCCACAGACTAAACCTTTATTTCCAACATTATATACATTAACAGCTTCATGACATCCCCACCCTGTCAATAAATGAACCATCATAATTTTAAAAGACGGCTTCATTTTTAATAACCCAAATCACACTATCTCCTATACTTATTACACTATTACATTACCAGATGTATGCATTAACATCACAATATATATACACAAGTCCTTGGTATCAATGGAAATCACTCCAATTCAGTGTCTAGGTTTTTAAAAATGTCCAATTTTCCTTTAAGCTTAAAACTCTTAGTAACGCATCTGCAAACAGATTTTCTCTTCCAGCAACATGTATAATCTGTAGATTAAATGGTTGTAATAATGGACTCCATCTGAAAAGCCTTGCACTTTTGTCTCGAAATCTGTCCAAAAACTTCAAAGGATTATGGTCTGTATAAACAATTGTTTCTGATGAATTGTTTGCAACATAAATTTCAAAATGCTGCAATGCTAAAACCAAACCTAAAGTCTCTTTTTCGATTGTTGAATATCTTCTCTGTTGTACCTTCAGCTTCCATGAAAAATACCTTATCGGTTTTTCAATTCCAGTGTCACCTTGTAACAGTACAGCCCCAATGTCTATATCACTTTCATCAATGGCCAACTTGAATTGCTTGGTATAATTGGGTACTGCCAAAACTGGCATCATAGTTAATACAGTTTTCAAACTATTGAATAACTTGTGACACTCCAGTGTCCATTGATACTTCTTGTTCTTTTTTAATAGTTCAGTCAGTGGAGCAACCACTTGGCTAAACTTTGGTACAAATTTCCAGTAAAATCCACTCATGCCCAGAAATCTCAAAAGTTCTCGTTTTGTTGTAGACACTGGGAAATCCATGATAGCCTTGAGCTTCGCATCTCTTGGAGTGATCTTACCATGTCCAATTATATGGCCTAGATACATAACTTGCACTTTTGCAAAGTCACTTTAAGCCAAGTTCATCACCAAATTAGCTTCTTGTAGCTGAGTAAATAATTCTTCCTGTAACTGCCCCTCCCACATCTCACTGAAAACGATTAGACCATCAATATAAACAGCAGAATTGCTTTGATCCGCAATTACTTTCTTTGTCAGTCTTTGAAATGTTGCAGGTGCATTCTTCATACCAAATGACATGACGTTAAACTGATACAGTTCACTTGGCATTACAAAAGCTGATATCTCCTTTGCTCTCTCCAACAATGGTACCTGCCAATATCCTTTTATCAAGTCAATCTTTGTGATAAATTTCAATTGTCCCACTTTCTCAATACAATCTTCTAACCGTGGTATAGGATATGATTCTACTTTTGTCACCGCATTCACCTTTCGATAGTCCACACACAGTCTTTGTGTTACATCCGGTTTCGGTACCAGTACAAAAGCAAGCTCCAGTTACTGCAACTAGGCTCAATGACATCATTTTGAAGCATGAAATCAATTTCTTTTTGTACTTGTGATGACTTTGCCAGATTTAATCTATAAGGATGTTGCCTTATTGAAGATGATATTTCCATACATACATCAGGTAAAGCTAAATGTGTCTCTCCCAAAGTATTTCAACAAATAGGTTTGTGAGACTGCAATAGCTTTTCCAAATCACTTTGACTCTTGCTTGGGAGATAATTCAATAATTCATTTAAATTTTCAAGCACCCCGTCATTATCCAATTTGATTAGAGAAAAATCAATTTCAGAATCCTGCACTTCCACCCCTTTCTCATCATCCACCATCAGTAATAACTCTTTTTGTTCCTCTTCCCTGTCAAAGTACTTTTTAAGCATATTTACATGACACACCCTCTGCTTCTTTCTTCTATCTGGAGTATTTATTAAATAATTTACTTCACTCGATTTCTTTTCAATCCTGTAAGGCCCACTGAATCTTGCATTTAATGAATCACCTAGCACTGGTAACAAAACTCCAGAAACAAACCTGTATGTTTTAACTTTCTTACCTGTTTTCACTTTCATCACTTGCTGTGGTGTTTTTAAATGTTCCTTAGCCAACTCACATGTTATGTTCAACCTTTCCCTGAAATTTGAAAGGTAATCCAGGAGAGTAGTTTCTGAATTTTGATTCACCAATTTCTCATGAATCAATTTCAGTGGTCCCCATACCTCATGACCATAAATTAGTTCAAATAGGCTAAAACCAGCCGATGCATTAGGAGCATCTCTAATAGCAAATAACAAAAATGGAATTCCTGTATCCCAATCCTGTGCATAATCCTGACAGTATGCTCGTATCATAGTTTTTAAAGTTTGATGCCATCTTACCAAAGCTCCTTGTGACTCCGGATGATAAGTTGTTGACTTAAACTGTTTTATCCCCAAACTGTTCATTACTTTCTTAAACAGCTGGGACATGAAATTTGACACCTGATCTGATTGTATTTCTTTAGGTAAACCCTATCTTGTAAAAAATTTAATTAACCCCTCCACAATTTTCTTAGTTGTAATATTTCTTTAAGGTATCATTTCAGGAAATGTAGTAGACACACCCATTATTGTCAATAAATGCTGATTTCCACTTTTAGTCTTTGGGAGGGGTCCTACACAATCAATCATGACTCTGGTAATAGGTTCTTCAAATGCTGGCATTGGGATTTAAAGTGCCGGTTTAATCACTGCTTGTGGTTTTCCTGTTATTTGACATGTATGACAGGTTCTACAGAATTTGACTACATTCCTATGCAATCCTGGCCAAAAAATCAAATACCTCTGTATTTTTCTTGTGTTTTTCTAATTCCTAAATGTCCCCCCATTGGGCAATCCTCAGAATCTCATTTTACCCTAATGGGATAACAATCTGATGCACCTCCCTCCAGCTTTCATTTGCTGAGACATGATCCAATCTCCACTTTCTCATTAAAATATCTACTCGAAGATAATAACATACTGGAATACAGTTTGCTTCTGTTTCTGAATAAGGTTTCTGACATAACTGCTTTAATTAAATCATTTTTCTGTAACTCCACTAACCTCCTTGAGTTAAACACTTCAGCTGAATTTTCCTTTATTCTTTCCCCCTGAACAATGTTATCAAACAGAGTGCTAGCTAATTGGATTTCAACATCTTCTCCTTGCCTTTGAACTGCCAGCCTTTCTTGTTTTTCTTGTTCTTCCCGATGATCCTTTGATCCCATTACAACACAATCAGGAAACAATCCAGGATGTTCCTCCTGTAACACCTCTCTTGAAAACACTTCTACAGGCTGTTCAACTACCATAGACATCACCCACATTAACTATATCATTACCCAGAAGAAATTGAAACCCTGCAATGGGCAATTTTTCCATCGCTCCAACTATAATGTCATCAGCCTTCCATTTGCTCTTTAAATTTACCTTCCACAATAGATTTAGCATCTCCATGAGCCCCATTTATTATTACCATCTCCAGCAATACTTCCTTTGAACAACAAATGTCACCACCCCACAATATTAAGGATTGACTAGCCCCTGTGTCTCTTAAAATTTTAACATCGTTATCTACTCCACCCTGTACAGATGGAAAGACTTTCCCTTCACACACAAAGTCTTTACACACTCCTGCAACCTGCTCCTCAGAATTCTCTTGAGTAAACTGTGAATATATTCCCACTTCTTCAACTATCACTGATTCTCCCTGTTTCACCTGTACACCAACTATTGGTTTCTCCTGTGTCTGAACCTCAGAACCCACAGTACTTTTACTTCCAGAGCTTTTCTGTACCCCAATAATTCCTGCAGATTTTTCCTGTAATTTCCAACATACTGATGTTGTGTGACCCACTTTATTACAATGAAAACACCTCAATTTTCAAATGTTACTTCTACCCTCAGAACCTTCCTTTTTATTCTGGGAAAAACTTCCTGGGAACTTCCAGTTACTCCTTCTCTTCCCTGACTACTTACCTTCCTTTCGCCTTCCCATTTTTTATCCTTTTCCAATTTGAAAGGATGACAAAAAAAATAGTTTAGCCCAAAGAACTAACTCATAATCATCAGCTATCTCTGCTGCTTGTCTTACAGAATCAACCCTCTGTTCCTCCACATAGGTTCTCACTACCGAAAGGATTTAGTCTTTAAATTCCTCCAAAAGGATTACTTCTCTAAGAGCTGTGTAAGTTGTCTCTATTTTTAACATCCATATCCACTGGTCAAAATTACTTTGATTTACTCTTTCAAACCAAATATAAGTTTGCCCAGGTGGTTTTCTCATGTTCCTAAATTTCTGCCTGTATACTTCAGGAACCAACTCATATGTACTCAAAATAGCCTTTTTCATCACATCATAATCCACTGACATTTCTTCTGATAGTGAAGCATATACCTCATGCACCCTACCTAACAACCTAGACTGTAATAATAATGCCCACTTCTCCTGTGGCTATTTCATCTGTTTACCTAGATTCTCAAATGAAATAAAGAATGATTCAGTATGTTTTTCCTCAAACTTTGGAAGAACTTGTGCAAATTTAAACATATCCCCATTGAGTTCTACTCTGGAGATAAGTCCTTCCTCACCTATTGGTGTCTCTCTTTTAACTGCCAACATTTTCAGTTGGAATTCTCTCTCTCTGTTTTTCACTTTCCTTCCTCTCTATCTTCACAATTTCTAATTCCCTTTCCTGCTTTGTTTCTCTCTCCTGCCTTTCTACCTCTTCCCTTTTAAATGCTCATTCTCTTTCCTTTGCTTCTAATTTGAGATTTTTCAGTTCCTTTGCTAGTTCAAATTCAAGCATTTCCATTTGTAACTGAAGTATCACTACCCCCAGCTGTGACTCGCTAGTGTCAGATTTCCCTTCCAACTGCAGATGCTGTGAAATACTTTTAACTATATCTGATTTCCTAGCCCCCCTCAGGTAACCCCAATTTTAACTTATCTGCCAACTCTGTTAACTTACTTATTGTTATTTTCCCCAACCCAATCAGAGTTATACCTTCTACTCCCAGACAAGTCTTAGCAATTGCCAAAGCCATCTTGCGGTCTCAACACTTCTAAAATACCTCACCAGCTCCTGAATTCAAAGTGGTTTGTACACCCGTAACCTTAACATTCACCGATTCCAAACCAATCAAGGAATTATCATTTTTATCCCGGAGAAGCCCCCAGTTGTTATGACACAACAGTTGATAAAGACTAAGTTATTTAAAATCCCAGAGGGAAACTTTAAACAACTGTCATAACCTATATTTTCAATTGGTATGTTTTGTGTTACAGCTCTAAATTCAGGAATAAGACCACCAGTTCTCAAGAGGGGTTTATATCAGACTAAATGAGACTTTTATTAATTTACAACAAATTATATACACATGGCTACAAAGTACTACTTTAATAACTTTTAACAAATTCCCAAATTAATCTCCACTAAGGCAACAATAACCAATAGACTTAACCAGATACCAGGCAAAGAATTTTCACCTTATGAATTCAAAATGAAGTTCCTTTCAATTTGGTTCCTTTGCAGACAATTGCAGGCTGACAGCTGCTTTGATGTTACATGCCTCTGCCTTCCACACACAAACTCCCTTCAGGTTATACCCAGCACTTCTCTTTGAAGGTAAATTTTATTGTATCACCAGGCCCTTTGAACTCCACCTCTTCTAATGATAAAACCCCTTTCATAGTACCAATTTTATTAGTAATATTGCTCAGTCTCTCCTAGCTAGGTGCAATAATTCACTCACACTCTTGAATGCCCTGTTCAACAAAATGCAAATGAACCTCTACCTCTGTTTACATCTCAAAACTACTATATATCAAAGCACCCAGACTAGCTGGTTTTAATCCAATTAAGACACACAAGGCACACTAGACTAAACCTCTATTTAAAAAAATTCCAATAATATTATACACGTTAATTGCTTCATGACACTATAAACTGGAGATTAGTAGAAAGTAGAAATTCTTTGCCCTTACTTACAAATCAGCTCCCTCGTCTCTGCCTATAAATTCTTACTTTCCATGTCCTTGTTTAGAAACTTACGTTTCTGTTCTCGCACTGTTTTCAATTCCAACTTTCAACTGTCTCTCCACTCAGCTGTTTTATCTCTTGAACACTCGCTGTTTTATCTCCTGAACTCTCACTGTTTTATCTCTTGAACACTCGCTGTTTTATCTCTTGAACACTCGCTGTTTTATCTCCTGAACTCTCACTGTTTTATCTCTTGAACACTGGCTGTTTTATCTCTTGAACTCTCGCTGTTTTATCTCCTGAACTCTCACTGTTTTATCTCCTGAACTCTCACTGTTTTATCTCCTGAACTCTCACTGTTTTATCCAAGTAGAAAATTATTTTTCTATTAAATTAAATTTCAGCACATTTCTACTTCTCTCCAGCTCTGTAGAAGGGTGATATGGATTTGAAACATTAACTCCATTCCTCACTCCACAGACGCTGCTAGACCTGCTGAGATTTTCCAACATTTTCTGTTTTTGTTTCAGATTTCCAGCATATGCAGTATTTTGCTTTTATTTTATTATAGAATATAATTTTAGTTGGCCCTACTTAATAAACCTCAATAAAAAGCACAGTTCCTACTTTATTCCAAACCTTTGGAATAGAATAAACCTTAAACACTAATGAGATACTCACCAGATACTCACCAAACAGCTAGCTTCTTCTCCAACCAATCAAATTGCTTCTTTGCTGTGATGTCACAATTTGTTTTTTCACTCTCCTTTTGAACTCAGCGCTGGCCGGTTCCGAGCTGCTGACAGGTTCCCGGGCTGTATTTATTCTCACCCCGCTCCGTGTATCTCTCGCGGGTCTGCCTCTCTGACTGCTCTTCCCGAAGGTGAAGGTGCTGCCATATCCTTTTGCTTTGCAAGCCTACATATCCCCTCTCCAAAACCCTCCCCCCTCTAGTTAGTTTAAAGCTCTCTCAGCCCTAGTTATTCAATTCGCCAGGACACTGGTCCCAGCTCAGTTCAAGTGAAGCCCATCCCAACGGAACAGCTTCCTTCTACCCCAGTACTGGTGCCAGTGCTCCATGAACTGAAACCCTTTCCTCCCACACCAATCTCTGAGCCACACATTTAACTCCTTGACTTTATTTACCCTATGCCAGTTTGCCCGTGGCTCAAGTAGTAATCTCGAGATTATTACCTTGAAGATTCTGGTTTTTAATTTAGATCCTAACTGTTCAAATTCTTTCAGCAGAACCTCCTTTCTAGTCCTATCAATGTTGCTGGTACCAATGTGGACAATGACAACTGGATCCCTCCCCTCCCACTCCAAGTTCCTCTCCAGCCCTCAGGAGATGTCCTTAACCCTGGCACTGGGCAGGCAACACAGTCTACGGACTCACGCTCATAGCTGCAGAGAACAGTATTTATCCCCCTAATTATACTGTCCCCTACCACTACTATGTTCCTATTTCCTCTCCCCACTTGAATGGCTCCCAGTACCATGGTGCCGTGGTCAGTTTGCTCATCCTCCCTATAGTCCCTGCTTTCATACACACAGCTTCCAAGAACCTTGTTGGACAGTTGCAGGGGCCGAGGCTCCTCGAACGTTACCCCCTGGGTCCCCAAACCTGCCTCACCTGCAGTCACACCCTCCTACCCCTGATCACAGAACAAATCTGAATGACCTAATCTGAGGGGTGTGACCACCTCCTGGAGCAAAGTGTCCAGGTAACTTTCCCCTCCCTGATGTGGCATAATGTCTGCAGCTCGGACCCCAGCTCCTCAACTTGGATCTGAAGTTCCTCGAGCAGCAAACACTTACTGCGGATGTGTTTGGTCTAGATCACCTTGGTGTCCAGCAGCTCCCACAATCCGCAGCAGCAACACATCACCCATCCTGCCATTGCTATTGTATTTGATTGAATTTACTAATTAATTACTCTAGTATCCCTGCTCTTTATTCTTGAAGAATCCTCCACTCTTTACACTTTATTGTAATTAATTTTTTTACCCAGGTATTGATCTTATACTTAACAAGCTATTTAAGAAAAAGAGAGAAAAAAAGACTGGGGAACCTCAACACAAACTAAAGACCTTACTTTTACTTTAAAGACTAGAAATACTCACCAATCTTACTCACCAATCACCTGCTTTTCCTGACTCTATACCAATCACTGAAGGCAAATGTGCAGGTGCAGCAAGCAGTTCAGAAGGCAAATGGTATGTTGGCCTTCATTGTGAGAGGACTTGAGTACAGGAGCAAGGATGTCTTACTGCAGCTGTACAGGGCCTTGGTGAGACCACACCTGGAGTATTGTGTGCAGTTTTGGTCTCCTTATCTCGGAAAAAATATACTTGCCATAGAGGGAGTGCAGCGAAGGTTCACCAGACTGATTCCTGGGATGGCAGGATTGTTGTATGAGGAGAAAGTGGGCCTACTAGGTCTGTATTCATTGGAGTTTAGAAGAATGAGGGAGGATCTCATTGAAACATAAAATTCTGACAGGGATGGACAGACTGGATGCAGGGAGGATGTTTCCTCTGGCTGGGGGGGTGGGGGGGGTGGTGGTGTCTAAAACATGGGGTCACAGTCTCAGGATACAGGGTAGACTATGACTGAGATGAGGAGAAACTTCTTCACTCAGAGGGTGGTGAACCTGTGGAATTCTCTACCACAGAGACTGTGGAGGACAAGTCACTGAATATATTTACCAAGGAAATAGATTTCTGGACTCTAAAGGCATCAAAGGGTATGGTGGGGAGAGAGCAGGAGTATGGTGTTGAGATAGAGGATCAGCCATGATCATATTGAATGGTGGAGCAGGCTCGAAGGGCTGAATGACCTACTCCTGCTCCTATTTTCTATGTTTCTAGATACGGAATGTATAGAGGGTGAAAGGGCATGAAAGTGCCATAGCTTGGCATGGGGGCATGAGGGTACATGGGGTTTGGTTGGGGGTCATACCTTTGCATAGGGGTCATGAGGGGCCAAGCGGTGTGGGTGGAGTCACATCTTGGCATGGGGGCATGAGGAGCCATTGAGATTGTGTGGGAGTATGATGTGGCATGGATGGGACATGGGGATTGTGTTGGAGGTTACGGTGTGTGAGGGGTGAGGGTTAGAGGGCCTTTCTGTTTTTATTTCAATTGGGATGAAGCCCCACAGCACTGAGGGGTGCCTTTCAAACAGCTCGCCTCCACACGCCACAGCCCCTGTGGCTGCCTCCGAACTGTTCCCAGGTTGGCTGGCCCCACTGTAACCCACACCTGGCCCCCTCCAGAATGGAAATACCATCCTTCCTGGCACTTTCTCCCAAGGTGAGCAGACCAAGTCAGGAATTTTCACGACTACTACTACCCGCCTCGGGAATAAAAATCCAGCCCATTTACTCTGCTTCTCTCTCCACAGATGCTTCCATAAATGCTGAATATTTCCAGCATTTTCTGTTTTTATAAGCATGTCTCTGAGTTACCACCAAAGTTAGACCAATAATTTGGGGAATCCCCTGGTGACTATCCATCCTATTTTTACAACGTACCATTCTGCTACAAAGGTGGGATTGTATTATTTTAAAGCTTGAAAATCTCAGGTCAGTCAGAGTTTAATTGTCACGGGGATTGGTAAATGCTTGTAAATTTCAGACTCACCATCAAATTTCAGGGTTGCCAACAGAAGCCACAGCATCGATTTATTTCGAAGCTAGCTTCACATCTATAACAGAGTAAGACATTTTAAATGTGCTAGGCAGGGTGAGTATTAGATGCAAACTTGCGCAGATATAGATAGATGTTCAAGTTAGATTGGTTTATGATTCATAACATATATTGGATTATTAACAGTTTACATGAAATAAATCATGAAAAATTCAATCAGTCAATATGGCTGAGGTACAATAGTTTTCCAATTTTTAAAATAAATTGTGTGCCATTCAAATGACACTAAATATGTATTGCAACCTTGTAATTAATTTGTTGGAAAACAGCTTATGTCAAAATGAATTGCTTTTAGTGCATCAATTGTTATGTTGTAAAAATTTTCATTACTAGATACATTGTAAATGCAAAAAGGAAGGACAACAGCTAATGAACATAATACAGAAAATGAAATACATTTGAACACTGCATATGATATGCTGGACGATGAAAACTAATCAAGTACAGCAGAATTCAAGATATTGCATTTGATTCTTCATTCTCATTTTTGATAATATCTATTTTACATTAAAATTCTGCAAAATCAGTTGGCTGGTTTGTTAGTGTCTGCAGTATCATAAAGTATGTGTGTGCTCCAGAGGAAACTAGCTCAGACCAGTACTCTTATTTCCCAGTTTTTACTATTTTTTCCTTCAATTCCCACCTTGGTTATTGAACATTATCCATAGCAACGATTAAATTCAGATGCTGTTATCATGAACAGCAGTAAATTCTTTCATAATTACTTGCTCAGCAGCTTTTGTTTTGTGTTATGTGCTCTGTATAAAACTGTGGCTCCATCTGGCCACTCAGCTTGGTACTATTCAGGAAAAGGCAGGGGAGTTCTCCCTGGTGTCCTGGCCAAAATTTATCTCTCAATCAAAAGCCAACAACTAACCTGATCTTTATCGCATTGCTGATTGTGGGGGCTACTGATCTCAGTCTAGAATATATTCAGTGACTGAGTATTGAACAGCTCTCTGAGCTAGAGAATTCCAAAGATTCACAACCCTCTGGTTAAAAGAAAATTTCCTCACCTCAGTCCAAAATGGCTGACCCCTTATCCTGAGATGATGACCCCTAGTTTTAAACGCTCCTCCGGGAAGAAGATTCTCAGCATCTTCTGCCACTTAAACCACCTTCTGTTCTCCAGCCAACTACCTTCAACTCATTCATCTTCTGTGCTGTATTTCTCCCCATTCCCTTGTCCCTCTTGATAAGTTCTTCATCCATTTATTCCCACAAAGGGCTGTACCTTTAAACATGAACTTTTTGAAGGAAATAGATTTCTGGACTGTAAAGGCATCAAGGGGTATGGGGGAGGAGTGTAGGATTACGGTGTTGAGGAGAAATTTGGAAAGTTCAGGAGAAAGGGCCAGGCAATAGCAGTTATGGTAATCAGTGTGTGACAGAAAGGGACAGAGCATGAAAATATAGGCTGGGATTTTCCGTGCCCACTGGCATCAGGCGTGTTCGATGGCCTGAGCGGACAATATGGTGCAATTGATTTAACAAGGATGTGAAACCAGTTTGCGATCGTCCACTCAGCCTGCCGAAGGTGGGTCACGTTCTCCACCATCGGACATTGGGAACCTCACTGTAATACATCAGTGTGTCATTATTAGGCCTGCCCGCCGGAATTGTTCCCCCCACCTCCTCCACTGGGTCATCCACCCACATCGATGGAGAAACACGCTGGTGAGTTTCACAACAACACATAGCAATGTGCACCTGGCGAGCTGCACCTCACTCGGGATTTCAAGGTTTGTTTGCTTACCTTCCTGCAGTCAGCACTCGCAGTCTCAGCACCAGGATTCACAGACAGCACCACATCACTGTTAGGGGGGTTCACGGGCAGGTCTCTACCTTCCAGACCAGCCATAAGGGGGTGGCTTTTCAATGGTGGCAGGGCCAGGGTTTGCTTGGGGAAGGGGAAGAAGTGGCCTCAGGCAAGGGAAGAGGCTGCAGGGCGAGGGCTGTACTGGGGAAGGAGGGTATCCCAGGGTGTGTGTGGGGGCACATGTTGATCTGTGCAAGTGGCCTCAAGATAGTGAGGACTGAGGAGGCAGTCTCCAGAGGAGATGAGGCCAGAAGGAGATGTGAGGGTGTATGAGTAGGCCATTCAGCCCCTCAAGTCTGTCCCACCATTCAATAAGATAATGGTTGATCTGCCCCAGGCCTCAACTCCTCTTTCCTGCCCGCTCCTCATAGCCCTCAACTCCCCGATATTTCAAAAAATCTGTCTACCTCCTGTTTAAATACTTTCAGTGAGCTAGCCTTCACAAGTCTCTGAGGTAGAGAATTCTCGACATTCACTACCCTCTGAGAGAAGAAACTCCTTCACATCTTAGTTTTAAATGAGTGTCCCCTTATTCTGTAACCATGTCCCTAGTTTGAGATTCCCCCACTATTGGAAACATCTTCTCAACATCTACCCTGTCAAGCCCCCCTCAGAATCTTGTAAATTTCAATAAGATCACCCCTCATTCATCTAAACTCTAATGAATAAAGGCCTAACCTGTTTAGCCGTTTTTGATAAAAAAAAGTCAACCTCTTCATCCCAGGAATCAGCCTCGTGAATCTCTTTTGAACTGCCTCCAATGCCAGTATATCCTTTCTTAAATATGGGGACCAAAACTGTACACAGTACTCCAGGTGCAGCCTCACCAACACCCTGTACAGTGTAACAAGACTTCTTTATTTTTAAACTCAAACCCCCTAGCAATACAGGCCAAAATCCATTTGCCTTCTGAATTACTTGCTGCACCTGCATGCTAACGTTTTGTGTTTCTTGCACAAGAACACCCAGATCCCTTTGTGCTGCACTTTCTGGAGTCTGTCTCCATTTTAAAAACAGTCTGCCTTTTGATTATTCCTGCCAAAGTGCGTGACCTCACACTTTCCTACATTAAACTCCATCTGCCAAGTTTTTGCCCATTCACTCAACCTATCTATATCCCCTTGCAGATTCCTTATGTCCTCATCACACCATGCCCTCCCACCTATTTTTGTATCGTCAGCAAATTTGGATACATTACACTCTGCCCCCTGCTCCAAGTCATTAATATTACGAATTAAGATCGTAAATAATTGAGGCCCTAGGGCTGATCCTTGTGGCACTTCACTAGTTACGTCTTTCCAACCTGAAAAAGACCCACTAATCCCAACTCTCTGTCTTCTGTGTGTTAACCAATCCTCAATCCATGCTAATACATTACCCCTAATACCGTGAGCTCCTATCTTGTGCAATAACCTGTTGTGTGGCACTGTACTGAATACCTTCTGGAAATCCAAATACACTAGATCTACTGGTTCCTCTTTACTAACTCTGCTTGTTATATTCTCAAACATGATTTCCTTTCACAAAACCATGTTGACTCTGTTTGATTGCGTTAAACTTTTCCAAATGTCCTGCTATTTCTTCCTTAATAATGGATTCTAGTATTTTCCTAGCGACAGATGTTAGGCTGACTGGCCTACAGTTTCCTGCTTTTTGTCTCCCTCTCTTCCTGAACAGGGGTGTCACATTAACGGTTTTCCAATCTGCTGGGACCCTCCTGGAATCCAGTGAGTTCTGGAATATTTTGACCAATGCCTCCACTATCTCTGCAGCCACTTCCTTTAAAACCCCTGGATGCAGGTCATCAGGTCCTGGTGACTTGTCTGCCTTTAGCCCCATTAGTTTCTTAAACACTTTGCCCCTCGTGATAGAGACTGTTACAAGGTCTTTCCTCCCATTAGTTCCTTGCTTATCTGACATCTTTGGGGCATTTACAGTGTCCTCCACCGTGAAGACCGATGCAGAATATTGGTTTAAATTATCTGCCATTTCCCTGTTCCTCATTATCAATTCTCCAGTCTCATCTTTCAAAGGTCCCATGCTCACTTTTGCCACTCTCTTTTTATAAACTCATAGAAGCTCTTGCTGTTTATTTTTATATTTCTTACCAATTTACTTTCATAACCAATTTTCTCCCTCTTTATTAGCTTTTTAGTTATCTGCTGCTTGTTCCTAAAAAAATCCCAATCTTCTGGCCGGCCACTAGTTTATGCCACTTTTTATGCTTTAGTTTTTGATTACTTTTATTAACTATGGGTGGTTCATCCTTCTCACTGAGTCCTTCTTTTTGACTGGGATAAATTTTTGCTGGGCAGTATGAAATATCTGCTTAAATGTTTGTCACTGCTCATCCACTGACCTTCCCCTTAGTCTATTTTTCTAGCCCGCTTTAGACAACTCTTTCTTCATACCTCTGTAATTGCCCTTATTTAAGTTGAGGACACTGGTTTGAGACCTGAGTTGCTCACCCTCAAACTGAATTTGAAATTCTACCATGTTGTGATCGCTACTCCCTAGAGGGTCCCTAACTATGAAATCTCCTATTAATCCCACCTCATTACACATTGCTAGATCTAAAATAGTCTGTTCCCCAGTAGGTTCTGCAATGTATTGCCCTAAGAAACAATCCATGATGCACTCTACAAATTCATCTTCCATGTTACCCCTGCCAATCTGATTTGTCCAGTCAACGTGCAGATTAAAATCATCCATGACAACTGTAGCACCCTTCTTACACACCTCCATTATTTCCCGATTTATACTTTGTCCTACAGTGAGGCATCTCTTCAGGGGCCTATAGGCAACTCCCACCCGTGACTTCTTCCTCTTGATATTCCTTATTTCCACCCAAACTGATTCCACATCATGACCTATTGCACCGATATCACTACTCACCACCGCACTGATAACTTCCTTTATTAACAAAGTTACCCCATCTCCTTTTCCTTGTTACCTAATTTTCCAGAATGTCGAATACCCATGAATATTGAGCTCTTAGTCTTGGTTACCCTGCAACCACATCTCTGTAATAGCTATCAAATCATATCCATTTATTTCTATTTGTGCCGTTAACTCATCTATCTTGTTACAAGTGCTGAGTGCATTCAGATAAAGGGCCTTAAGCCTTGAATTTTTACCAGTATTACTCATTCTGGTTCTAATTTCTGGTGCACTCTTCTGCTTATATTTTCTGCCCCTTCCTGTCACACTTTGATTATCGTTCGCCTCTTCTTACCCTGTACCTCTGCTCTCTCATTTTTTTGATTTTTTAAACTTCCCTTCAATTTAACCCCCACCCACACTAATTAGTTTAAAGTCCTAACTACAACCCCAGTTATACAATTCACCAGGTTACTGCTCCCAGCATGGTTCAAATGAAGTCCGTCCCAATGGAACAGCTCTCTCCTTCCCCAGTACTGGTGTCAGTGCCCCATGAATCAGAACCCATTTCTCCCAAACCAATCTTTGAGCCACGCATTTACCTCTCTAGTCTTATTTACACTACCCCAATTTGCATGTGGCTCAGGTAGTGATCCAGAGATTATTACCTTTGTGGTTCTGCTTTTGACTTAGCTCCTTGGCACCAGCCTTTGGGACTCTATCTTTGTTGTAGAGAACCATATCTATTCCTCTAACTATGCTATCTGTGCAGCATTGGCACTGATCACTGTCAACGCCTCCCTAGCCCGGTTGGTCATGTGCTGCCTATCCTGTGGTCCGAGTGGGGTTAGAGGACATCGGGGTGGGCCTCCATGGTATCCAAAAGGCATTCCAGTGACGTGTCACTAAACCAGGGAGCTGCAGTCTTTTTGCCTTTCATGGCCATCTCCCCTGCAGTAGTCGTGGGCTGGAAGCACTGAGATGTGTGCGCATTACTGGACTTTAAATATGGTAGCTGGCTTGGTGAAGCAGTGAGGTGATGGTGTGGCGAGCGAACGAGAGCCTGCCCGCCATAGAAATGGTGTGTTTCTCGGGAATGCATAATTAATGTGGCAGATTTGGGACGATACAGCCTGAAAACCTGCCATTGCAGCCGGCGGGTAAAATGTAATTTTAGCTACATGCTACAGCACTTAGTGCAAATGTGGGATGATAACACCCATTCAGTTCACCAGCAAATATGGTCAGAGTAGGGGAAAAATAGCTTTAAGCTAACAGAGGTGGAGGAGGGTTTGGATGAAGGGAGATTTAGAAATTCAAAGATAAAAGTTGAGGCAATAGAAAAGTGTATCAATGTAGATAAAGACAAGCTGAGAGGGACAGAGAGTTTAATGGTAAGGTCAATGCAGAGGATAGTAGCAAAAATTTAAAATTGAAGTCACTTTATCTGAATGTGAGGAACAGCTGCAATAAGATAGATAAACTAGTGGTACAAATAGAGATACATGATTTAGATCTAATCACCGTTACAGAGACATAGTTAAAGGTGGCCAAGGTTAGGAAATAAATATTCCAGGGCTCACAACATTTCAGAAAGACAGGCAGAATGGAAAAGGAGGAGGGACGGCCCTGATAATGAAGGACGATATAAGATCAGTAGCGAGAAAGGATCTTATCTTAGAAAACCTGGATGCGGAATTGGTATGAGTGGAGATTAGGAATAATAAGGGTCAGAAAACATCAGGGGAAGTAGTTTATGGCCCCCTAATAGTAGATATATCATTGGACAGGGTATTAAACAAGAAATACTTGGAGCTTATATCAAGGGCAATGTAATAATTGTGGAGGACTTTAATCTTCATATAGATTGGACCACTCAAAATTGGCAGAGATGGTCTGGAAGTTGAGTTTGTAGAATGTTTTTATGACAGTTTCCTGGAGCAATATGTAATGGAAACAACTAGGGATAAAGCTAGAAAAACTCAGCAGGTCTGGCAGCATCGGCGGAGAAGAAAAGAGTTGACGTTTCGAGTCCTCATGACCCTTCGACAGAACTAGGTGAATCCAAGGAAGGGGTGAAATATAAATTGGTTTAAGGTGTGTGTGTGGGGGGTGGGGGGTGGGGTGGGAGGTGGGTTGGGTGGGGGGAGAGAAGTGGGGGGGGGGTGCAGGTGTGGTTGTAGGGACAAGCAAGCAGTGATAGAAGCAGATCATCAAAAGATGTCACAAACAACAGAACAAAAGAACACATTGCTGTTGAAGTTGGTGATATATATCTAAACAAATGTGCTAATTAAGAATGGATGGTAGGGCACTCAAGGTATAGCTCTAGTGGGGGTGGGGGGAGCATAAAAGATTTTAAAATATTTAAAAATAATGGAAATAGGTGGGAAAAAGAAAAATCTATATAATTTATTGGAAAAAAAACAAAAGGAAGGGGGAAGAAACAGAAAGGGGGTGGGGATGGAGGAGGGAGGTCAAGACCTAAAGTTGTTGAATTCAATATTCAGTCCAGAAGGCTGTAAAGTGCCTAGTCGGAAGATGAGGTGTTGTTCCTCCAGTTTGCGTTGGGCTTCACTGGAACAATGCAGCAAGCCAAGGACAGACATGTGGGCAAGAGAACAGGGTGGAGTATTGAAATAGCAAGCGACAGGGAGGTTTGGGTCATTCTTGCGGACAGACCGCAGGTGTTCTGCAAAGCGGTCGCCCAGTTTACGTTTGGTGTCTCCAATGTAGAGGAGACCACATTGGGAGCAACGAATGCAGTAGACTAAGTTGGGGGAAATGCAAGTGAAATGTTGCTTCACTTGAAAGGAGTGTTTGGGCCCTTAGACGGTGAGGAGAGAGGAAGTGAAGGGGCAGGTGTTACTTTTTTTGTGTGGGCATGGGGTGGTGCCATAGGAGGGGGTTGAGGAGTAGGGGGTGATGGAGGAGTGGACCAGGGTGTCCCGGAGGGAACAATCCCTACGGAATGCTGACAGGGGGGTTGAAGGGAAGATGTGTTTGGTAGTGGCATCATGCTGGAGTTGGCGGAAATGGCGGAGGATGATCCTTTGAATGCGGAGGCTGGTGGGGTGATAAGTGAGGACAAGGGGGACCCTATCATGTTTCTGGGAGGGAGGAGAAGGCGTGAGGGCAGATGTGTGGGAGATGGGCCGGACACGGTTGAGGGCCCTGTCAACGACCGTGGGTGGAAAACCTCGGTTAAGGAAGAAGGAGGACATGTCAGAGGAACTGTTTTTGAATGTAGCATCATCGGAACAGATGCGACGGAGGCGAAGGAACTGAGAGAATGGAATGGAGTCCTTACAGGAAGCGGGGTGTGAGGAGCTGTAGTCAAGGCAGCTGTGGGAGTCGGTGGGTTTGTAATGGATATTGGTGGACAGTCTATCACCAGAGATTGAGACAGAGAGGTCAAGGAAGGGAAGGGAAGTGTCAGAGATGGACCACGTGAAAATGATGGAGGGGTAGAGATTGGAAGCAAAATTAATAAATTTTTCCAAGTCCCGACGAGAGCAAATGATCATCCTCCGCCATTTCTGCCAACTCCAGCATGATGCCACTACCAAACACATCTTCCCTTCACCCCCCACGTCCGCATACTGTAGGGATCGTTCCCTCCGGGACACCCGGGTCCACTCCTCCATCACCCCCTACTCCTCAACCCCCTCCTATGGCACCACCCCATGCCCACACAAAAGATGTAACACCTGCCCCTTCACTTCCTCTCTCCTCACCGTCCAAGGGCCCAAACACTCCTTTCAAGTGAAGCAACATTTCACTTGCATTTCCCCCAACTTAGTCTACTGCATTCGTTGCTCCCAATGAGGTCTCCTCTACATTGGAGAGACCAAACGTAAACTGGGCGACCGCTTTGCAGAACACCTGCGGTCTGTCCGCAGAATGACCCAAACCTCCCTGTCGCTTGCCATTTCAACACTCTACCCTGCTCTCTTGCCCACATGTCTATCCTTGGCTTGCTGCATTGTTCCAGTGAAGCCCAACGCAAACTGGAGGAACAACACCTCATCTTCCGACTAGGCACTTTACAGCCTTCTGGACTGAATATTGAATTCAACCACTTTAGGTCTTGACCTCCCTCCTCCATCCCCACCCTCCTTCTGTTTCTTCCCCCTTCCTTTTGTTTTTTTTCCAATAAATTATATAGATTTTTCTTTTTCCCACCTATTTCCATTATTTTTAAATATTTTGAAATCTTTTATGCTCCCCCCACCCCCACTAGAGCTATACCTTGAGTGCCCTACCGTCCATTCTTAATTAGCACATTTGTTTAGATATATATCACCAACTTCAACAGCTATGTGTTCTTTTGTTCTGTTGTCTGTGACATCTTTTGATGATCTGCTTCTATCACTGCTTGCTTGTCCCTACAACCACACCCCCCCCACTTCTCTCCCACCACCCAACCCACCTCCACCCCCCCACCCCCCCACCCTCCCCCCCCCCCACACACACACACACACCTTAAACCAGCTTATATTTCACCCCTTCCTTGGATTCACCTAGTTCTGTCGAAGGGTCATGAGGACTCGAAACATCAACTCTTTTCTTCTCTGCTGATGCTGCCAGACCTGTTGAGTTTTTCCAAGTAATTCTGTTTTTGTTTTGGATTTCCAGCATCCGTAGTTTTTTGTTTTTATCTCTAGGGATAAAGCTATTTTAGATCTAGTATTGTGCAATGAAGCATGGTTAATTAGTAATATCATAGTAAAAAATCCAATGCAAATCTTAAACTTAAACAAAGCTAATTACACAGGTATGAGGGGAGAGCTGGCTAAGGTTGTTTGGGCAAATTGGCCAAAAGGAACAGTGGTAAATAAACAGTGGGAGGCATTTAAAGAAACAATTCAAGAGGTTGAAGAAAAATGCATTCCATTGAAAAATAAAAACTCAGCAAGAAAGATCCACCCATGGTTCACTCAGGAAGTTAAGGACAGGATAAAGTTAAAGGAAGAGATTGATAACGTTACAAAGATTAGTAGTCAGTCTGAGGATTGGGAGTGTTTTAGAAACCAGCAAAGGGACACTGAAAAGTTGATAAAAAGAGAAAAATGGAATTTAAAAATGTCACTAGTCAAGAACATAAAAACAGATTGTAAGAGCTTTCGTAAGTATATTAAAAGGAAGAGAGTAGCTAAAGTAAACATTGGTGCCTTAGAAGCAGGGATAGAAAAATTATTATGGGGAATGAGGAAATGGCAGAGATATTGAACAAATATTTTTGGGTCTGTTCACAGTAGCAGACACAAGTTATCAGAAATAGAGGGTAGCCCAGGGGCGAATAAAAGTGAGGAAATTAAGGTAATTAATATCTGCAGATAAGTACATGAGAAACTGAAGGAAGTAAAGTCCGAAAAATCCCCAGGACCGGATGCCCTACATCCTAGGGGGAGACCTTTCTCCCTGTCTGGGAGGTTGGACGGGAGCGAGCGCAGATAATCTCCACCCGCCATGCAGCTGATTCCAGAGCGCGCCTGCCAGACTGAAGATCTGAATGGCACGCAGTGACATTGGAACACACGCCCGACACCATCGCGCGTCACTTTGTGCATCGGCAAGCGCACCCCACCCCCTCCCGCTGGCCTGAAGATTCTGGCCCTTGAATTCTAAAAGAGATAGCTGCAGAGATAATGGCTGCGCTGGCTATGATTTTCCAAAATTTCTTAGGGTGGAAATTTATGGCCCCTCCTGCCAGCGAGATTTTCTGGTCCCACCAAAGTCAATGGACTCTTGAACAGCTCGCCGCATTTTACAGACCCACAGCCACCTCAACAGGGCCGTAAAGTTCCACCCTTGGGCTCTGGAACAGTCCCAACGGATCAGAAGTTAGTAAATGCATGTAGTTTCTAAAAGAGCTCTGTATGAAGTTATCTGTTTCAAGTAGAAACCTGTCTGGTACTCCAGGTAATGTTGGGCCGAGGACACTACCCTGAGGAACTCCTGCAGTGATGTCCTGGAGCTGAGATGACTGACCTCCGACAACCACAACTATCTTCCTTTGTGCTAGGTATGACTCCAACCAGCGGAGAGTTTTCCCCGGATTCCCATTGACTCCAGTTTTGCTGGGGCTCCTTGATGCCACACTCGGTCAAATGCTGCCTTGATGTCAAGGGCAGTCACTCTCACCTCACCTCAGGAGTTCAGCTCTTTTGTCCATGTTTGAACCAAGGCTGTAATGAGGTCAGGAGCTGAGTGACCCTGGCAGAACCCAAACTGGGCATCAGTGAGCAGGTTATTGCTAAGCAAGTTCGCTTGATAGCACTGTTGATGACCCCTTCCATCACTTTACTGATGATGGAGAGTAGACTGATGGGACAGTAATTGGCTGGGTTGGATTTGTCCTGCTTTTTGTGTACAGGACATACCTGGGCAATTTTCCACATAGCCGGGTAGATGCCAATGTTGTAGCTGTACTGGAACAGCTTGGCTAGGGGCGCAGCAAGTTCTGGAGCACAAGTCTTCAGTACTATTGCCGGAATATTGTCAGGGCCCATAGCCTTTGCAGTATCCAGTGCCTTCAGCTGTTTCTTGATATCACCTGGAGTGAATCGAATTGGCTGAAGACTGGCATCTGTGATGCTGGGGACCTCCGGAGGAGGCTGAGATCGATCATCACTCGGCACTTCTGACTGAAGATTGTTGCAAGTACTTCAGCTTTATCTTTTGTACTGATGTGCTGGGCTCCCTCATCATTGAGGTTGGGGACATTTGTGGAGCCTCCTCCTCCTCCAGTGAGTTGTTTAGTTGTCCACCACCATTCACGATTGGAATTGGCAGGACTGCAGAGCTTAGATCTGACCCATTGTTTGTGGAATCGCTTAGCTCTGTCTATCACTTGCTGCTCATGGTGACTGACACACAAGTCATCCTGTGTTGTAGCTTCACCAGGTTGACACCTCATTTTTAGGTATGCCTGGTGCTGCTCCTGGCATGTCCTCCTGCACTTTTCATTGAACCAGGGTTGATCCCCAGGCTTGATGGTAATGGTAGAGTGGGGGATATGTCAGGCCATGAGGTTACAGATTGTGTTTGAGTACAATTCTGCTGCTGCTGATGGCCCACAGCACCTCATGGATGCCCAGTCTTGAGTTGCTAGATCTGATGGAAATCTATCCAAATTCCACAGTGATAGTGCTACACAACACAATGGAGGATATCCTCAATGTGAAGGTGGGACTTTGTCTCCACAATGACTGTGTGGTGGTCACTCCTGCCGACACTGTCATGGGCAGATGCATCTACAGCAGGCAGGTTGATAAGGATGAGGTTAAGTAGGTTTTACCTCTTGTTGGTTCCCTCACCACTTGCCACAGACCCAGCCTAGCAGCGATGTTATTTAGGACTCGGCCAGCTTGGTCAGTTCTGGTGCTACTGAGCCATTGATATAAAGCAAGAAATATGCCAATTTATGCACAGCAAGATCCCACAAAACAGCAATGAAACAACTGACTTAATCATGTTAATAAGTGTTGGTTGAGGGGTAAATATTGGCCAGGACACTGGAGAACTCTCCAGATCATCCTTGTTGGAAGCTGTGCAATTCCCCCACCTGAGAGGGCAGATGGGGGCCTCAGTTTAACTTCACATCCTAAAGACAGCACCTTTAACCGTGCAGCACTCCCGAGGTACTGCACTGGGTGTGACAGTCTGGAATATACACTCAAATTTCTAGAGTGAGGCTTTAACCCACAATCTTCTGAATCAGAGGTGACTGCCTCTGACTGTTTAAGGTTCTCTTAAAATACCAGAATAATTTACTCTTTTCTTCTCCGCCGATGCTGCCAGACCTGCTGAGTTTTTCCAGGTAATTCTGTTTCTGTTCCAGAATAATTTTTGACTGTTCTACTTAACATCCTTTGCAGTTACCCCATCTGTTGGGTGCATTTGTCATTTCTAATATCCCTTTCAAACTGAATTGAAGCAACACAATGGGCGGAATCATCCCAGATTTGCACTAAGTGCAGTAACGGGCGGGTGAAACGTTGTTTTACCTCCTGGCCACAATGGTGGGTTTTGCGCTGTATCATCCCAATCCTGCCACATTATTTATGCATTCCCAGGAAACACACCGTTTCCATGGCGAGCGGGCTCTCATTCACCCACCTGCCATCACCTCACTGCTTCATCACACCGCAAGCACACCTCCCAGCGCTCCCAGCCCAGGACTGCTGCAGGGAAGGTCTCCACAGCCTCCAGGTGACTGGAATGCCTTTTGGATGCTGTGGAGGCCCCATTGTGATGTCCTTTACCCCCTGCCCTGGCCGCATGATGGGCAGCGGCATGATCAACCCAGGCTTGGGAGGTAGTGGTCAGCACCAGTGCCCTGCAAAAGAGGACAGCCACCCTGTGCCACTACAGGGTGAATAGTCTCAGCTGTTCCACCAGGTTAACTCACTCTTCTCATCACCTTCCACTCACACACTCCCAAACCCATCACACACTCATGGGGACCTCACACCTCAAGGGACAACACCACTAACTCTCACACACACCCTCACATCTCCATCAGGTTCATATCCTCTGGAGCTCACGTCCTCATCCTGTCCATGTCTCCGCTCACCACACAAACATTCCACACAGTCCATGTGTCCTGCTCACACTCTCTCCATCTGTTCCCATGCAGGAGAAGCTGGCTCACAACAGCAGGGAGAGGTCCCAGACCCGGGGATAGAGTTGCCCACATTAGGCCCCTCACTCAGTTTGAGGAGTTGCCATTGCGCTGACTGGTGAGGGTGGGGACCCTGCCTGTGGTGACAGTGAGGTCAGCGGTGAATACCCTCGTGAGGATCCTGCACCACATCATCCCTCTCTCAACACAACTGTGAGTGTCTCTCTCTCCTGCACTAATTATCTCTATTTTGGTTCACAGGGAGCTCTGCCAAGTGACCGACACCCTCAGCCAGCCAGTCCCTCACCTCCAGACAGTCCCTCAGCTCCAGACAGTCCCTCAGCTCCATCCACATCCTCACCTCCAGACAGTCTCTCAGCTCCAGACAGTCCCTCACCTCCAGACAGTCCCTCAGCTCCAGCCAGTCCCTCACCTCCAGACAGTCCCTCAGCTCCATCCACATCCTCACCTCCAGACAGTCTCTCAGCTCCAGACAGTCCCTCACCTCCAGACAGTCCCTCAGCTCCAGCCAGTCCCTCACCTCCAGACAGTCCCTCAGCTCCATCCACATCCTCACCTCCAGACAGTCCCTCAGCTCCAGACAGTCTCTCAGCTCCAGACAGTCTCTCAGCTCCAGCCAGTCCCTCAGCTCTAGACAGTCTCTCAGCTCCAGACAGTCCCTCAGCTCCAGACAGTCCCTCACCTCCAGACAGTCCCACAGCTCCAGACAGTCCCTCAGCTCCAGACAGTCTCTCAGCTCCAGCCAGTCCCTCAGCTCCAGACAGTCCCTCACCTCCAGACAGTCCCTCAGCTCCAGACAGTCTCTCAGCTCCAGACAGTCTCTCAGCTCCAGCCAGTCCCTCAGCTCTAGACAGTCTCTCAGCTCCAGACAGTCCCTCAGCTCCAGACAGTCCCTCACCTCCAGACAGTCCCACAGATCCAGACAGTCCCTCAGCTCCAGACAGTCCCTCAGCTCCAGACAGTCCCTCACCTCCAGACAGTCCCACAGCTCCAGACAGTCCCTCAGCTCCAGACAGTCCCTCAGCTCCAGACAGTCCCACAGCTCCAGACAGTCCCTCAGTTCCAGACAGTCCCTCAGCTCCAGACAGTCCCTCAGCTCCATCCACCTCCTCACCTCCAGACAGTCTCTCAGCTCCAGCCAGTCCCTCACCTCCAGACAGTCTCTCAGCTCCAGACAGTCCCTCAGCTCCAGACAGTCCCTCAGCTCCAGACAGTCCCTCAGCTCCAGACAGTCCCACAGCTCCAGACAGTCCCTCAGTTCCAGACAGTCCCTCAGCTCCAGACAGTCTCTCAGCTCCAGACAGTCTCTCACCTCCAGACAGTCTCTCAGCTCCAGACAGTCTCTCACCTCCAGACAGTCTCTCAGCTCCAGACAGTCTCTCAGCTCCAGACAGTCCCTCAGTTCCAGACAGTCTCTCAGCTCCAGCCAGTCCCTCAGCTCCAGACAGTCCCTCAGCTCCAGACAGTCCCTCAGCTGCAGACAGTCTCTCAGCTCCAGACAGTCTCTCAGCTCCAGACAGTCTCTCAGCTCCAGACAGTCTCTCAGCTCCAGCCAGTCCCTCAGCTCCAGACAGTCCCACAGCTCCAGACAGTCCCTCAGCTCCATCCACCTCCTCACCTCCAGACAGTCTCTCAGCTCCAGACAGTCCCTCACCTCCAGACAGTCTCTCAGCTCCAGCCAGTCCCTCAGCTCCAGACAGTCTCTCAGCTCCAGACAGTCCCTCAGCTCCAGACAGTCCCTCACCTCCAGACAGTCCCTCAGCTCCAGACAGTCCCTCAGCTCCAGACAGTCCCTCAGCTCAAGACAGTCCCACAGCTCCAGACAGTCCCTCAGCTCCATCCACCTCCTCACCTCCAGACAGTCTCTCAGCTCCAGACAGTCCCTCACCTCCAGACAGTCTCTCAGCTCCAGCCAGTCCCTCACCTCCAGACAGTCCCTCAGCTCCAGACAGTCTCTCAGCTCCAGACAGTCTCTCAGCTCCAGCCAGTCCCTCAGCTCCAGACAGTCCCTCAGCTCCAGACAGTCTCTCAGCTCCAGACAGTCCCTCAGCTCCAGACAGTCCCTCAGCTCCAGACAGTCCCTCAGCTCCAGACAGTCCCACAGCTCCAGACAGTCCCTCAGCTCCAACCACCTCCTCACCTCCAGACAGTCTCTCAGCTCCAGACAGTCCCTCACCTCCAGACAGTCCCTCACCTCCAGACAGTCTCTCAGCTCCAGCCAGTCCCTCAGCTCCAGACAGTCTCTCAGCTCCAGACAGTCCCTCAGCTCCAGACAGTCCCTCACCTCCAGACAGTCCCTCAGCTCCAGACAGTCCCTCAGCTCCAGACCGTCCCTCAGCTCCAGACAGTCTCTCAGCTCCAGACAGTCCCTCACCTCCAGACAGTCTCTCAGCTCCAGCCAGTCCCTCAGCTCCAGACAGTCTCTCAGCTCCAGACAGTCCCTCAGCTCCAGACAGTCCCTCACCTCCAGACAGTCCCTCAGCTCCAGACAGTCCCTCAGCTCCAGACAGTCCCTCAGCTCCAGACAGTCCCACAGCTCCAGACAGTCCCTCAGCTCCAGACAGTCCCTCAGTTCCAGACAGTCCCTCAGCTCCAGACAGTCCCTCACCTCCAGACAGTCTCTCAGCTCCAGACAGTCCCTCAGCTCCAGACAGTCCCTCACCTCCAGCCAGTCTCTCAGCTCCGGCCAAGAGGACACCTCCAGACAGTCCCTCAGTTCCAGACAGTCCCTCAGCTCCAGACAGTCTCTCAGCTCCAGACAGTCTCTCACCTCCAGACAGTCTCTCAGCTCCAGACAGTCCCACAGCTCCAGACAGTCCCTCAGCTCCAGACAGTCCCACAGCTCCAGACAGTCCCTCAGCTCCAGACAGTCCCTCAGCTCCAGACAGTCTCTCAGCTCCAGACAGTCTCTCAGCTCCAGACAGTCTCTCAGCTCCAGACAGTCTCTCAGCTCCAGACAGTCTCTCAGCTCCAGCCAGTCTCTCAGCTCCGGCCAAGAGGACACCTCCTCCAGTGAAGAGCTGGAAATAAGCAGCCTGGAAGTCCTGTCACCGCAGAGGGAGCAGCCGGCCCAAGGGTGATTCTAGAGGGAAAAGTGTGTGTGTGACAGGGTTTTTCAGAGCCTCATGCCAGCTCCTTCATGTTTCACACTCATCTCAATGTCCTGAGCATTTTCAATGCTGCTTGCTGGCGTTCACTTTGGTTATCTATCTGAGCTAGCCTCATGTCCACCCACCCACGGGTCACACTCCCATGCAGCCCCTGACTCCGCCCATCACGGCTCTCGTTTCACTTTCTATCTGGATAGCATGGTGCTAATTCGGTTTTACTTTCACTCCCCTGTCCTTTACCCTCCCCCAGTCACCCAATTCCTCTCCCCAATCACAGATGACACTCCCCTCCTCATTATCACCTTCCACCTCCCCTCCCTTACCCACCAGCCACAATCCTTTTCCTTCAGGGATGTCCAGGTGAATGTGCATGTTCCGTTCCTTCCAAAAAATCCCACCCCCATCCTCATTCACCTCCCGGACCTCTTCCTTCCCAGCCCCAGGGTCCATGTCTGCCTCTGGGTCCCCAGCAACCACCCTCACTGCCCCTTCTATCGCTACCTTTGAACACTCGCCCTCCCACCCTACCGCCTCACTCTGTCCTCAGTCATTCTCACTCTTACTCCATACCAAGCCCACCTTCAGTTCCTCCGCAGGCGGCAGACATGGACCCATCCAACCCCTCCTATGTGCATTCACCTATACATTTCCCCCCTCTGCACCCCTTCCACCTCCTGGACTCCCTCCCTTCTCTACACCACTTCTCTCCCCTGGACATCCCCTCTCCCTGCACTCCTTCACCTCTCTGCTCTCCTTCCTTTGCACCTTCCACCCCCCCTACACCTATGTCACGGAAAACAGAGTGAACACTCGGCCCCAGGAGGTTTGTCTTGGAAGTCTTTATTAAATCGTGATATCACGGAGAGCCCAGTCGCATACAATGGAGTGATCCGGCACTCTGAGAAGCATTGGAGTACACACATAGTTATAGCAAAAAAGTACGTGATGAGATTAGGCAGTTTCAATGGTTGCTTAACCCAATTAATTGTTAACATGGTATGGTGACATATCTTGGGCATGCACACAATGGTTCTTTCTTAGTTTACAACCATATCTGACACCTGGCGCCCATTACTCTGGGAAGGTAGCTGATAGCGCGACTAGTCTATTAGTTTATGTGCTGGTCACATGACTGCTCAAGGACACTCTGTAGTAATTTCATTATACATGGATTTTATTCTTCCACAATCCCTCCTTGTTAATCTTTTAGATTAACACCAATGAGGATTAGTATCTTCATCATCATATGGGGGTTCATAACCATAAGGAAAAGGCTGGTCCCCGGCGGGGTAAACTTTCTCTCCCCACCAGTGGGCTTCGCTGGGGCCAGTGCGCATCATTTGGGGAATAATTGGGGCACCACCTAATCCAGCAGAGATGCCGTTAATAACCTGGGAGCAGCAAATTCGCAGAGCAACACTTACACAGCACCCTATAACACATAGCATGACCAACCCAATTAAGACATATAGCAACCATGCTAGGTAGCAACAGCCACTCCAGGAGGGAGTGGTTCCGTTCTTTTTCGAATTTCCTACAGGCACATTAAGGAAAAAGGATAGTTGAGGCATTCCAGGCAACCAGGGGTAAGATTTATCTCCACAAACCCAGTATGTACCATTGAGGGGGTTTGGTGGATGTTCGCTACTACCAGTACCGGCGGACTTTCGGATAGATAGGCCAAAGAGGTAGGATACCGTAATATGACAGGAGCTTCGTCCCAGATGGTAAGTGCCGGGTGTAAGGTTGGAACACCAACAGGTGGCGTTTACCAGCTCTTGTGGAGGCCTGATTCTAATCCCATGTTCTGTATAGTTCCACCCATCGGTAGGTGGAGAGCGACAGAACCAACCCCTAAACATACTGTGCTGTGATGTTACAGTACTAAAATTTCGAATGTCAGCGTACTCAGTGTCATTTAGAGGAACAGCACCAATGACCCATCTCACCCCCATGTTGGGGAGTCTGGGCGCATATCCAACAGGCAGCCTGTCCTACCTCTCTAGCATAAGATGTGGCATAGAGACAAAAAGGTGTTTGGGTGAGAGTCCCTTGGGTATCAAATCACTTGATAACGGTTGCTATATTGTTGCTGGACAATATCTGTTATAGCGAGTGGCGTGGACCCAGTCTTCCTTCCCTTTAACCTTCAGGGCCGTTCGAGTTGTTAGCAGCACAAGGTAGGGTCCTTTCCACCCCCTCATGCAATTCAGCTGCTGTTTTGTATAGAGGAAAATGAGTACTAATCCAACATTTAGTCCGGTTAACTTGCAAGGCTGCGGCCTGCATTTGTTGAGCCGCAGAATTGGTGTTCCATGTCCCCACAAGGACCACGCAGGACAGGATCGATGTGTGGATCCACAAGGTCGTCCTTCAACCTTCACGGCCATATGGGTGGTTAGCAGGACTTGGAAAGGCCCTTCCCATCGAGGTTCCAAACAGTTCCTTCTCTTAACATTTCGTCGGTTGGGATATGCCTCCACCCATCGCGAGAACAAACATACTAGAACTAAAACATAATTATATCCAATACATTTAGGCATTTGTATAAAGTCCATTTGTAGGTGTTCAAATGGGCCCCATGGCTGGGGTCCTGTACCAGCAGTCACTGCGGGCGTCTTGCCTAGGTTATGTCATTGACATAGGTTTAACAGCTATTACTAATACAATGCCTATTAGCATATTACTATTCACTATACATTCAACATTATTCTATATACACGAGTTAAACCTCGGAGCTGGCAACCAGTCAAGTCATGATTCTTGTGTCGTGAGAGATTCAATAAATGCTCATTAGTTACCCATAAAGGGACTACACCTTCTTTAATCTGTCTTAAATTTTCTCGGGCTTATTCCAGTGCCCAAGATCCATAGGTGTTGCATACATCATTTCTGCTCACTTCTTCTGAAATATTTTTCCCTATTTCTATTAATTTATTGATAGTCCCCGCATGACTTTCGAGCACGGTAGCCAGGCTTTAGATTAACCAATGATGTCCCTATATTGAATATCATAGTGGCATCATTTATCAGGCTGCGCTTAACGTGGTTCCCTCCCAACCCTGATTGCATCTCGCCACTGAACTGAACTGCTTCAGTCATCAACTGGCGTGTCAGAGCCGTATAGAGTGCTTGGGTATGGGTTGAGCACCATTGGGGCAGGACGACAACGGATACATTCAAGACTACGGGTACCAGCTCATGGTGTACATTATCATACAAAACTTCTGATTAACCAGTACCAAACCATTCATCGGTCCTGGATGCATAGTCAGACAAGATGGGTCAGTCTGTGTGGTTTGAGGGTCTTCAATTATCTCTACTCGGACTGTGAAAGTAGAGATGGGAGGTGGCTGGATTGTGGCTCTTTTGGCAGACCTCCCATGCCCGATCTGAAGCAAACCCTTACTACAATTCGAAAGCACTTGTTCTCCTACTGTTACATTTATCATTCCCATTCGGCACTGTCCATGCTGTACCAGAGTTCCTCCTGTGGTGCGGGATGAACAGTGATGATCCCCGACCTTGTTGCCAGTACTGATATGCCCACGGCCAGGATTTTGGATTCTTTAGGCAGTCCCAATACCTCAGTTGATGGCCATTTTATCTTGTTCAGGTTGTCTGGAGAGACGTCACAGTCCAGTAAAGTATTCTCATAACAGTTTTAAAACAGAAATCAGGTATTGACATGTTTTGCTTCCTTATCTTCTTCTCAAACAACATCTTATTGTCCCACTAAATTATATCTGATTTTTTTTTTGCATTATCCCAGATTCATTAACTCGGCCAAAAAATGGATTTCTGCCAAACTTTGTCAAGGTCTTGAGCTTAACTTCACATTTTGGGAACAGACTTACAAACACAAAAGATTGCAGCATTTGAATTAGTGCCAATTGTTATCAAACCTTTTAAAATGAAAATTCCCTTTTAAGAAATTATCAGGAACCAAATTTTTAAACCTTGTAAGAACTGTAATTTACACTACCTTCAAATTATGATTTTTGCCAGAAATCTCAATTCAAACCTTATACTCAAAACTTTGGAATATTTGAATAAACTTTTCCTTTAATCTAATATGGGGCTTTTGACTCTAAAGTGCTCAACTACACACACACAAGACAATTCAGGGAAGAAAACGTATTAAAGCTCACATACAAATGTTTCATTGCACACAAACAAACACATAGATAAAGGTATGTATCAATACTCCTATAATATTGAATTTAATTCTAGACGAAGACTCGAGTAGCAGTGGGGGAGTAAAGGGATCTTGAAGTCTCCACCTATAGGGACCTTCAAACTGACAAAAGCTCACATTTTCTCTGCTGCTGCTTGTCAATTGCTTATTAACCCCTAGGGGTACCCTTTCTCTCTCTCTCTCTCTCTCTTCAGCACAAACAGTTCTTGTAACTTAGATCAATTCATTTTTTTTAAGTTACAGAAAATTCAGTAGCGGACTACCTACCTCCCTTAAAACATATTATAAGCATTCAAATCTGTTCCGATTAAAAGTTCCAGCTGGTGGGAAGTTCTCTCCTTTACTTTGAGTCCATTTAACCCAATCAGAAACATATTGGACAATTTCAGGACCGTAATGGACATACATATAAGCATTTGGGGTTCCCTTCAAAGGGGGAACCTGGGGTTTCTTTGATGTCATATTTCCCGTTTTACTTAATAATATACACAAAAACACACAGAAATTACTTACTTTTCACCTCCAGGGGACTCGAACCCCTGGGTATACTACTACTACTTTTTTTACCTCCATCCATTTTTCAAAACAACCCATCATATAATCAAAATCCCAAGTAGGAGCTCCGGCCCCATTAGCCACTCCATCCCACCAGGCCTGGATGAGGGGTATTTTAAAATTGCCACCATGCGGCCATTCCCCTTGTGTCCAGCCATATAAGTCACTGCTAAAAGGCACCGCATACCTGTCATCACCTGTCAGCTGGTGACCCCGGAGGGACCAGCGGGTCTCTAACCTTTTGTCAAGGCCTGGTTACCATTTTCATACGTTTTTCAGTTTTCTTGCCCATCTTCAAAGTTCCTGATTTGGGCTCTGGCTTTGGTTTGTTTTTTTTTTGGAACCCCGTGGAACCGGGGAGGTGGCAGATGCCTCTCTGCTGCTCCGATTTCCCATTATATCTAGAAAGGAAACACAATTAACAACGCAGCCTGTTTTCCCTACCTATGTGCTCACCGGTGTTTAAAAGTTCCTTAACAAGTCCTCCGATTTTTTGGGTCTCTTAAGTCTCTTTGGACAGTAGCTACCCTTTTACTGGCAATCCCCCTTTCAGCTGGGACACTAATTCACTGCAATCCCCCTTTCAGCTGGGACGCTGATTCACTGCAATCCCCCTTTCAGCTCGGATGCAATTCGGACTCTCCCTAACTTAGGAGAGTTGTTCCTCCCTTTCTCTGCGAGTGTTCTTTTTCGGAGATCCAGGATTTCAATTACCTTTCCAACTTAAGAGGTCACAGGACTTCAGTCGGATCCCACCCTCGTCACCAATTTGTCACGGAAAACGGACCGAGCACTCGGCCCCAGGAGGTTTGTCTTGGAAGCCTTTATTAAATCGTGATATCACGGAGAGCCCAGTCACATACAATGGAGTGATCCGGCACTCTGAGAAGCATTGGAGTACACACATAGTTATAGCAAAAAAGTACGTGATGAGATTAGGCAGTTTCAATGGTTGCTTAACCCAATTAATTGTTAACATGGTATGGTGACATATCTTGGGCATGCACACAACGGTTCTTTCTTAGTTTACAACCATATCTGACACCTGGCGCCCATTACTCTGGGAAGGTAGCTGATAGCGCGACTAGTCTATTAGTTTATGTGCTGGTCACTTGACTGCTCAAGGACACTCTGTAGTAATTTCATTATACATGGATTTTATTCTTCCACAACCTACCTCCACATGTTTCTTCTCCCTGGTCACCCCTTCCTCCCCCTGTTCCCCCTCCCAACCTCCCCACATCCTGAAACCTTCGTTCTCCCCCTCCCAACCTCACCCACCTCTGATACTTCTTCCTCTCCCAACTGATCCTAGCCCTTCCTCTCCCACCGCTCAATCATCACCCATTGTGAGCACCAGCGGTGACTTTCCAATTTCTGTGAGCTGCTTTGCAGCAGAGCCATGTCCATGAGAATCCACCCGGCATGCCATGGACATTCCTCCAGTGTGCCATTGCTGTCGGCCTCCAGCATCTTCTGTTCCTCGGATGTCTACCATGTGAGAAAAGCCCTGGTGGGTGAGTCCCGACTTCAGCATGTCACCGTTGTCTAGATGTGTTCTACACCGGCATGCTTTCCCATCGAGGTGGACAGGTGATGCAGCGGGGGAGGAGGGAGATGAAATCCGGAAGGCTGGCCTGATTATAATATGCTGATTACCTATTACAGTGAGGTTCCCGCCGTCTGACAGTGGAGAACGTGACCCGCCATTGGTGGGCTGAGTGGACGATCGCAAACTGGTTTCACATCATCGTGAAACTGATTGCACCATCTTGTCCGCTCACACCACCGATCATGCCTGACGCCAGCGGGCACGACAAACCCCAGCCAATGAGTTGGTAGGAATTGGATTATAAAGCACTCAGGCAGGAATTAATAGAATGGGAGTGGAAGACTGCAAATTGCCACAGAAAGATAAGGAAATGAAACACATGGGCTAAGAGCCGGCAACAAAAGATGCTTTTGGAGCGACAATAATTAAATAGGTCTGCAGTCCGATTAAAATTAATAGCTTAAGAGAGTAAGATAATTTAAGAGTTTAAATGAAATGCCAGAGAGGCAGTGGAATAAATGAGAAATGAAGGCCTTAACTTTAAAATTAGAATAATGACCTAATATCATAACTAACTGTGAGATATTCACTAGCAAATTGATATTTTAAAACACTTATTAGTCCATAAGCTTATAGTTCACACAGACATGCATTACCCACATGCTGTCGTAATAAAAGTGCAGAAATTATTTCAAGAGGGCACATTGCTTATCCTTTAGTTCTTTCCCTACATGTCAAGTTACTGTAGCTCACAGCCACTTTGGAACTGAATTAAGTTGTGACAATGCATATGAATAATTCATCATGATGCAGTTACATTCCACTCAGCTTGCAATGTGAGTGTGGGCTGTGCAATTCCCTTGGAGAGCCGGAGTTCCCTTTTTATATCTGCATTTGGAGATCTTGGCTCAGATTTTCACTAATTATTATGGATTCCTGCTCCCATTTCCATTTTCGGCATCTTTTACCAGCATGAGAAAAGGGTGCGGGTAATCAGCCTGCATGCAGCACTCCTACTCTCACTGGCCCCATTGTGGGGCTGGGCTGTTCAAACCTCTTGCAATTTTTGTGGAGTCAGGCCCCTTCTGTAAGTATTCATCATTCACGGCACCTCAGAGGATTTGTGAACCAAGAGGGAACCCAGGTCCCAAGTGGGAAACAAAAACAAAATCAGCCATCTGCTCCTGGAATTCTTTGACTGATAAGCCATTTACTTTGAAATACAAAATAAAACGTCTGGTATTTTTTCCAGTTTCAGTAGATATTGTTATAAATTTGATTGTTTTTATTGCAATGATTGATTATAGAGCTCTGACCTGCAAAGTTATGTTCACCATTCCATTGGCCATTGTTGTGTAAGTGGGCAAAAGGGGAAACTGTGATTATGCATTCAAGGTGGAAAAAAAACAGCATTTGGAAACTCCAGTGTCATGATCTTAAGTGATTTAAATGTCCACAGCGTTTTAAATTTGAAAAAAAAAGGTCTGCCGCTTTCACCTAGAGAGAAAGAAACAGCCACCTGCTCCTGGACTGCTTTGATTGACAGGCAGTCTGGTGTATTTTAGAAAAAACATAGTCATTCATTTTCTTCAGTTTCAATTGGCTTCATCGTTTGAAGCAGTAACGGCTTGTTTTGATACCTGAGCCCTTTATGAATGTTTGGCTGCGTTTCAGAAGCTGTGAACCACTTATCTCAGTAGGGGGTTTTGTAGATATTTTGACTGACAGTTTTAAGAGGTCACTGAAGGATTATCTGTCTTTGATATAGTTACTGAATAGATGTTTATTTGATTTTACACCTGAATAACCACTTCTTTTCATTGTATCTGGAGTCCTTTCAGTAGGAAGTATGTTTGAGTGACAGCTCAATTAGATTGTTAGAAGTTTTTTTCATGTCCATTTCAAAGCCTACCCATTGATATTACAATGGCCTCTAAGGTTTGCACATAGTGAAGACTGGGTGAGTGGCTATGGAGGACACATGATGAGGGCAAGGAAGGGGACTGAGAGTATGAGACAGAACTAAGGGGGCATGGGAATTATGAGGGGGTTTGTTATGATCCCAGCTGATGTAAATATTGGACAAGTCAGATCCCAGAGTGAAATCTGGCTTGATATATCCTAACCTTTTTTAGAAACCGTGGAGGAAATTTACTGAACAAATTCACAAGAGTCTACTGAAGAATCTTTAGTACAAAGAATAAAATATTTATTAAGCAAGGAAAAAAACGATATTATACCAGACAAAAGGTTGGAAAGATCTCAAAACAAACACAAGAAGATGCATCAACTTCCCACTTTTCCTTTCCCTCAGCAATACCTTTACACACATAAACTAGTGAAGAGTTACCACTAACTTGACACAAAGGCTTCTCATTTGGATCTGGCACAGTTGCAAATTGTTTTCTTCCAGTGAATTCCTGAGCATTCACTTGATGCTTTTCACCCAACTCATATCCCTCCCTTAGACACGCAAAAACAACACTCTAAACTCACTAACACAAAACAGAAAATGCTGGAAAAACTCAGCAGGTCTAACAGCATCTGTGGAGAGAAAGACAGATAATGTTTCGAGTCCGTATGACTTCTTCAGCTCTGGACTTGAAACGTTAACTCTGTCTTTCTCTCCACAGATGCTGTTAGACCTGCTGAGTTCTTCCAGCATTTTCTGTTTGTGTTTCAGATTTCCAGTATCCACAGTGTTTTGCTTTTTACTCTAAACTCAATATTTCTTCAACTGCAACTCAATATTCCAGTAGCACCTTTGCTAAACTGATCACTTTACTGAGTTCTGTAACTAATATTCAGTTAATAGCCTTGCAGTTTTTCATATCAGAGAGCTTAAATTTCCTGTCCTCTCTCTCTGACACAGACTGAATTCTCTCTTCTCCCATATGTCCCTGGATCACTGTTGCTAGGCAACCATGAAGTTTTTTTCTACTTTATGTTTTCTCCCCAGAATCACAAATATTTGACCCCTTTAAACCCATCTCTTTAAATTCAGGGGTTGCAAAACCTCATTGAAGATGTAGATATACAAACAAAATCAAAAGACCTTACCTATTAGTCCGGAATCTATCCAGACTCCTAGGCACCAAGGCTTAGAAACAACCTAAATGAAACTGAAACTATTTTACCTTTCTTAACACACAAATATGTGTATATATATTTAACTTAAAAATTAAACATTGTTCATAATGGTATAGAAGGGTAAATGGGAATATGAGGAGATATGGGGGCATGGAGGGGGCATGGGTAACATGAGGGGACATGGAAGGGGCATGGGGTGTATGAGGAGGCATTGGTGGGGATTGGGGGGAGTAAGGAGGGTGAGGGGTGAGGGCTTGAGGGCCTGACATTCATCATTAGAATTGCGCTGATGTCCCAGTAAACGAAGTCTGGCATTCTAGCCTGCCAGCCTTGCCATCTGCCAGCCTCTGTTGCCTCCTCACGCCTGCCTCTAGGGGTGCTGGGCTCAACTCCATCCTGTGCCCACCTCCCCAGAATGAAAATACTGCAGGCGGGGGCCTGTTTAGCGGTCTTGGGTCTGCAGAGACAGGATGTTTCCCAATCTGACCTTCCCATTTCCTCCACAAATATCCAGCCCTCCGTTTCTGTTTCTCATACAGGATATGGTAGCATAGTGGTTCTGTTACTGGACTAGGAATTCAGAGGCCTGGGCTAATGATCTGGAGATATGAGTTCAAATCCCACCATAGCAACTGTGAAATTTCAATTCAATTAATTAATTGGAATATTAATTAACTGATATAAAAAGTTAGTCACAGTATTGCTGACCATGAAACAGTTGGATTGATGTAAAAACTCATCTGGTTCACTAATGTCCTTTAGGGAAGGAAATCTGCTGTCCTTACCCAGTCTGTCTTGCATGTGACTCCAGACCCACAGACTATGGTTGACTCTTAGCTGCCCTCTGAAATAGCCAAGCAAACCATTCACTTAGCTCAATGCCACCTTCTCAAGGGCAATTAAGAAAGGGCAACAAATGTTGGCCTTTACAGTAACATCCACATCCTATGAATGAATTAAAAACAATCTCTCAAACAGCTTCTCCTGCTGGCTGATTTGATATTGATTCTTGCCTTATGCCCATAGACCCCCTCATCCCCTCCACCCAGCCACACCTCTCAATGACACTGCTTAGAGATGGACTGCCTCCCCCAAAAGGACATGTCTCTTGTCGAAAAGGAAGTCACTGAATGTGATGCTATCAAAATATTCCTGAGGGCTTTTGGGAGGTTTGTTAGATTCTATTTGTTCGTCACTTACACTTTCCTGTCACTTTTTTTCTCTTACCCTGTAATATGGTTTGTTTTGCTATTGTGGCCTGGGTTTTACACTCACCCGCCAGTGGGTTTGAAGGTGGAGGAGGCTCATAAAATCCAACAGGTGGCCTTTCCATCATCTCCCTGCCCATTCCTGCCCTGTCTGAAATTTTCTGGGAGCAGGGGAGGATTAGGGTGCCCCAAATACCCTGGGGCATATTGAACCTCTTAAGTGGCCAATTGATGGCCTTATTCTACCCCCGGTGCTATTTTACCTGGAGCAGGGGAAGACCCAATGTCAAACGGGTGTCCAGGCAGCTTTAGCTACGTGGGCTGGAGTTGGCCAAAGGGGTGGAACCTCCCTTGCGAGTCCCCTGTGCCCGTCGGAGGGACCTCCCTTCACAAGATTACGCATTCCCCTCTACAATCCCACTCCCATGTCCTCTCAAACCCAGCCCCTCACTGCCCTCACCAGGCAGCCAGATCCCAGCAAAACCTCCCTACTTACCTTGCTGTCTGGCTCCAGCAGCAATCTCCACCTGGGACTGTCTGTAGTCCTAGAAGTGACCATCACTCCTGCCTGGTGTTGCTGGGACTACAGAGCTGCTAGCCATCCAATTGGCCAGTAAGTCTCTGGCTTTCTGTACCTGAGGTGTGGGAACCCCGCCTCCAGCCTATTAATGGACAACTGGCTGTTAAATGATTACAGGGTGGTCATTCTCCCCCTAGGCAGCTGCCCACTGACAATTTTAGCCAGGGGAGACGGGTCATGGATCATGCAGTCCTGTATAATCCTGTAAAATCTGTTATCTTGGCTCAGTAGCAGCACTCTCACCTCCTGGGTTTAAGCACTACTCCTGAAGTTGCCCACATGGTTTAGGCTGATCATCTGATCCAAGGGCTCTACCTTTTGGATGAAATCCTCAGGGGTGTAAAAGATCCGTCAGTACTATCAGCAGAAGAGTAGGGGTGTTCTCCCCAGTCAATATTTATCCATCAACCAAACTCGCAAAAAAACCATTATTCATCTGATTGCTGTTTATGGAAGTTGGCTTGTTGCTGCATTTTCTGTATTACAGCAATGACTATTCAAAAAGAAATAGTTATTTGTCTATTAAGGACTTGGTCATGAAAGATGCTTTATAAATGAAAGTTCTTTCTTTCTTTATCATTTAGGAACCAGGGCACAGGGCGAGGGAAATGAAACAAGAGTTTTTAATGATATAGTGTTGTTCTCTAGGATGCAGTCACAAGTAATGAATTATTTTTGAATACAGTTGCTTAATTGGCAAATGAGTCAGCCATTTTACCTTAATATCCTGCAAGCAACTATGAGATTAATGACTAGTTAATGTATTTTAATGATGTTAGTTGAGGGATAAATATTGGCTTGGACACCTAGAGAACTTGCTGCACTTTCTAGAATAGTTCCATGGGATCTTCAATGTCTACCCAATCGATGGATAGATAGGCCTCAATGTGGTGTCATTGCCCTGCCATTGGACATGTATCCCAATTCCCTGGGAATCTCAAGGACAAGTCCAGGAAGAAGGAGGCAGTTTCTACCGAAAGCACCTTTGGGAATGTGGTAATCTGAGGGGTAATACACCTTTAAGAGAATGTGAGTAGATTGACCACGTGACTCTATTACCCAATTGTTGTGTAGTGTGGGCTACGATGTCAATCAGTAGTTTAGAATAATATCTGGTTTGAGAAGCACACATTGTGTTAGTGCTCTGTGACTTGTGTTAATAAACAGCATGTGCTTCATCTTACATTGGTCTCTGCGTCTGCAGTATATTGTTTACCAACTCACTCACCAATAGATGGCGTGCAACCATGTTTGAGAGCAAAGCGACAGCACAGAAGGAACATAACAACTGGCGACGAGGCAAAACCCGACCAGTCGATGACACCTAAGAAAGCTGCCTTGCAAGGCGATTATAAGTACAGCCTTCATCATAGTCGCCGAAGTTACCTCCCTCCAGTATGCCACAGTTTAGTCGTATCGAACCGTTTGACCACTGATGACTGGTCACATTATATTTAACCTTCTTCTTTTTGGCCAGCAACATATCGGGCAGGAGAAGAGGTGAGCAATCCTCTTATCAACATGTCGCAGTAAAACATACGGCCTAATTCATAGCCTAATGGCACCCAACGTCCCAGATTCCAAGGGCTTTGATGAGTTGGTGAATCTTGTGAAAAGCCACTTTCAGCCGAAACCCTTGGTAACTACGCAGCGTTTTAAATTCAATCTGAGGTGTTGCGCCCCTGGAGAGACAGTCGCTTGCTATGTAGCAGCCTTAAAACAACTGACAGAGCACTGTGAGTTCAGGACATCAATTAGTGACATGTTAAAAGACTGATTAGTGTGTGGGATTAATGGAGAAGTCATTCAAAAAAGGCTGAGAGTCTTTTATAACCTGTACAATTTTCCCAATGGGCAGCGCCTATAGTTGCTGCACTAAAGCCTGACCAGAGTGTTTGAATATGCAGGGATTACAAGTTGACGGTTAACAAAGTGGCCAGACTGGACAGGCATCCTATACTGAAAATTGATGAATTGTACTCCAAGCTGGGAGGGGGAACAACATATACGAAGCTCAACATGAGCCACACTTACAGCAAGTGACTATCAACACACAGGGATTATACCAATTTACCCGGTTACCCTTCAGCGTCTCATTGGCTTGTGCCATTTTCCGATGGACAATAGAAAATTTACTTCAAGGTCTGCCCCATATGGTGGGTTTATCTCGATGATGTCCTAGTAACAGGACTAAGTGATGGAGAACACCTGGCTAATCTGGAAGAGGTATTGAAGCATTTCTCACAAGCTGGAGTACATTTGAAAAAAGAAAAATGTATCTTCCAAGCAAAAGGAGTGACTTACCTGGGACATAGGGTCATCCCGCAGGGCCTTCACCCAGTAGAAGACCATTCCTGAGGCACCAGCACCAAGAAACGCCACAGAACTCCAATCCTTCTTGGGCATGATTAACTATTATGGCCGTTTTCTTTCAAACTTGTCAACAGTACTGGCTCCATTATACAGATTACTCAAGAAAAAACAAAGGTGGACTTGGCAAGCTCCAGAACAACAGGCTTTTAAAACAGTGAAGCAGTTTCTCCATTCATTGGCCCTGTTGGTACATTTCGACCCAACGAAAGAATGAATTTTGACCTGCGATGCATCTCCTTATGGAGTAGGGGCAGTACTCTCCCACCAGATGGTGGATGGCTCCAAATGGCCCATCGCTTACTTCTCAAGATCACTCAGTGTTGCAGAATGAAGATACTCAGAAATAGAGAAAGGGGCTTTTCTATTGTATTTGGCATTAAGAAGTTTCACCAATACATCCATGATTGCCACTTCACCATAGTATCCAACCACAAGCTGCTACTAGGTTGGTTTGGTGAAGACAAGGCAATACCCCCAATTGCCTCTGGGCACATCCAAAGATGGGCACTGATACTTTTATCCATCAGCCGGGAAGCCAGGTTGCAAATGCCGACTTATGGAGCCGATTACCTCTAAAATACAGCAATGTGAACGTCCCTATTCCTCAAGAACTTGTCTTGTTATTAAATTTTCTGGATTTGTCACCAGTACATGTCAAACAAATAAGGGAGTGGACAGACCGTGATCCAGTTTTGTCTCACGTCAGGGAACACGGTCTTACAGGGATGGTCTAACGAGCCAAAGTTGGATGAAATGAAGCCCGATTTTAATAGAAGATACGAGCTCAGCTGCCAGGATAGCATCTTGCTGTGGGCAGTGAAAGTCATTGTGCCTCCCAGAGGAAGAAAGCCATTATTGACAAAATTACATAATATTCACTCCGGCATGTCTAGAATGAAAATGTTGGCGTGCTGCTACTTATGGTGGCCAGGGATGGACACAGAAATCAAAAACTTGGTCAAGGGCTGCATGCGGTGCCAACAGGTACAGAAATTTCCCCCTTCAGCTCTACTGCATCCCTGGGAATGGCCCAGAAGGCCATGCGTCCACCCCCATCGTTGACCACATGGGGCCTTTTTTGAGCACAACGTTCCTTGTGATTATAGACGCTCACCCGAAGTGGATGGATTTATACAAGGTGAAAACACCCACATCTGCCACCACCATAGACAGATTGTGTCAGGGTTTTGTGATACACGGGTTACCAGAGATAATGGAACGGCATTCGCCAGCAGGGATTTCCAAAGATTTACACACCTCAGTGACATGACACATGTTAAGACCTCACCTTACCATCCTGGTTTCGCCAAGAGGGCAGTCCAGACCTTCAAGTCCGGAATGAAAAATCTGGATGGAGACTCTATTTGCAACTAGATTATCACGTTTCCTACTCAGCTATAGGAATACATCACATACGACCACCGGTATTGGCCCCACAGAGGTATTAACTAAGACACATCTCAGGACACGTTTGAGTCTCATAGGCCGAATGGCGAGGGTAGGGAGAAGTCACGAGGCCCAGAAAAATAAACATGATTACCGCAGTCATGAAAGAAACTTCACTGTTGGAGACACAGTTTTGGCAAAGAACTTTGAAGATGGGCCCAAATGGCTATCAGGGTGAAATTAGTGCAGTCACAGGACCCCTGATACTTGTGTTAATAAACAGCATATGCTTCATCTTACACTGGTCTCTGCATCTGCAGTATCCCATTTACCCACTATCTCATAAGTAGGTGTGCAACCATGTTCGCTGAGCAAAGCAACCTGACAGAAGAAAAATAACAGGGAAACAAATTCAGCTTCTGAAAATTGAAACATCCCTGATCAATAAATTAGCTGAATCGTTAATCAATTATGAAAGACTCACACTTAATTAACACCTTTGATGACATCAGAATATCCTAAAGCACCTTATTGCAATGAAATATTATTTGAAACAGTCACAATTATAATGTAGGAAATAGGGGAATTAGTTTCTGCACAGCAAGCTCCCACAAATGGTACGTGTTAGTGACTAGATAATCTGTTTTAGTGATATTGATTGAGGGTTAAATATTAGCCAGGACACTGGGTTAACTCCTCTGCTTTGAAGTGGCACTATGGGACATTTTGTGTCCCGGTGAGAGGGCAGATGGAGCATCAGTTTAACATCTCATCTGAAAGGTGGCACCTCCAACAATGCTGCACTCCCTCAGTAACATAATGGGAGTGTTGGCTGATTAAGCTGCAGTGGTGTACTGGTTATGTGGCTGCACTAGCAACCCAGAGAATGCATGCTGCAATCATTTGAGGAGCTAAATAGCCTTTCTTGTTCTACACTAGATTATGTTCTTCTATGTGTCATGGCCAGTAAAGGCATGTCTGATCCCATAGCTCTCAAAAGATGAACTGTACTAAGTTTGGAATCTCTTGGAGCTGACTTTTCTTTTAAAAGTGGATTTTCACAATTCTGATATACAAATCTGGCTACTGAATCCAACTAGACTATACTTCAGGAGTGAAAATGCCTTCTTCACTGGACCTGCAATGCACGCTGTTTATCAAGACGAGCCAATCACAAAAATGACTAACTATTCTTTTGTTGTAACTTGTAAACATGCACGATTCTTTTTAATTTCCTGGAAAGGGAGAGAGTGTGGGAGTGTGTGTGTTAGATTTTTGGGGTGAATATGTGAACAATCTTTTTAGTTAAACATCGTCATTGATATCTTTGGCATTGATTGATGTTCCTACATTTGAACAGTAATCACACTTCACAAGGACTTTGATGGTTGTAAAGCCCTTTGGAAGTCAGGAAAGGCACTATATAAATGCAACTCTTTTCTTTCTTTTTCCATACAGTTAACTTTCCCACCTAACCTTGTATCATCAGAAATATGGATACTTTATACTCAGTGCCTTTGTCTAAGTCATTAATATAGGCCAGCATTTTCCAGCCTTGTCTCGGGCAGGACTCACCGTGGGTGCGGTGTTGCCCCAGCCAGAAATCCATTGATTTGCGGCGGGACCGGAGGATCGAGGTGGTGGATGGCAGGGAGCGGAAAATCCTGCCCATAGATTGTAAATAGCTGAGGCTCCAGAACTGATCCTTGTGGCACTCCACTAGTCCCAGCCTGTCAACCCTAAACTGATCCATATATTCTTACTGTCTGCTTTCTGTCCATTAACCAATCTTCAATCGCTACAAATATATTACTTTCAATCACATGAGCCTTAAATTGTACAACAAGCTTTCAGGTTGCACCTTATCAAAGGTCTTTTGAAAATCCAAATGCACCACATCCACTAGTTCCCCTTTATCTACCATGCTAGCTCATCCTCCTCCTTCAGGTACTGTACTCTAAGAGGGTGTTAGTGACCTTTGGTTTGCATTGGATTGGTCCATGTTTATGCTTGGCAAAGTACTGCGGTGGTTTGCCATCACCTCCTGTAGTATGGCTGCCAGGAAAGTCTTCTGCTCTTGCCACCTGCCACCAGGCATACTGGAAGGATTTACAGGCTGATAGCTCGTTTGGCCATGTTATGAAGCACATTCTGTGACCATAAAGTCCTGAAATGGGACTTGAACCCAGCATTTCTGGCCCAGGCGTAGGGATGCTACAGCTACACGAGACCTCCCTCCACCCTGCTAGTTACATCCTGAAAATACTCTGACAGGTTTATCAAACTTGTGAGGGAAAATACATTATGGGAGAAACTTTCGGAGAGATGAGAAAGGAACAGGAGTGGGATGGTGGTGTGGGGTTGGCATTAATCTCTTTCAAGAAGCTGACTCAGTAACAATGAGCGGCACTACCTCCATCAGTGCAGTTTCATTCTATAATTCTAACAATACTCTGAGATTGTTGCATCCCATCTACCTGTTAAATTGGCTTTATTTACAACATTTAACTGTAGAAAGCAGGATCCAACTAATTGTAGACCAAGGGTTGAACCTTAACTATGTCGGGCAGGCAGGGCAAGAGTGGGCGGGGCTGGGCACATGGCTGATCACCGCCCGCAATCAACTGGGCATCACCATTTAACACGGGCAGGCCAATTAACGCCCGCCCAGTATAATATGCATTCCGTAGCGCTCAGCGCTACTTGTGCGGGAGAGTCAGGGCCTGCTTCACTCATGTACACGAAAGAGCGCAGCAATCTCCCTGAGGCATGGAGCTGCTCCACGGAGACTAAGTTCATAATAAAACTTCTGAATAAAGGAAGTGAGAAAATATTTAAACATGTCCCATCGTGTGACAATGTCAAATGAGCTGGGGTATGTTTGTGAATTTTGCAAATTTTAATTAATTATTTTGTAAAAGCTTCAGGGAACCTCATCCTGCCCGTGGATGATGTTTCCTGAAAAACGCAAAGGCTGCCTGGGCTCTTCACCTGCCGCCAACCTTAAGGTTGGACGGGTAGCATGATTAACTACTTTAATTGCTTTTTTAATGCCCTTAGTAGGCCGTTGACAGTTCGGTGGGTGTACAGCCGACTACAGCACGCACCTGCCGAATGAAATATCAAGGCGCATGCCTGGGGTCATTGGGCATCATTTCACACTTCAGCATGTTGGGCCCACCCCCACACACTGACAACAATATCCTGCCCCAAGTGTTTGTTATGTGGACTGAGAGGGTTTTGTGCCCAGGTCCATTTATTAAAATCTTCAGGTTTAAAGCACAAGTTCAAACTTCACACACTGTGTGGACATCATGTAATGTACAACAATGGCTCCATTCAGTAGATGGATGCTGTGTGTGGCTCCCATGATTGGAAGAATAGCTGATTGGCTATTGGTAAAGAGGGAGAGAGCCAGATTGTGGCACGTGACAGAAACTATTTAAATTAAAGCCATTCATTGCAGTGTGACTAAACTAAACTGATAGTTTGAAATCAACGGAGGATGATGAATATGTTAAATTGTAATGAATAAAAATGATATTGTAGTGAATAATATTACATTTCGGAGTGACTAAAATCAATAATTCACTGGATTATGAATCGTGAAATCTGTTTAAAACAAAGCAATAAAAGCAGATGGAAGTTAACTTCACACAAGTTTCCAGCACAACCAGAGTTCAGCTGAATTTCCCATTTGACTCCTTCCCTCCCCAACCAGTGGTGCATAGAAAGAGATACACAGAAACTGTGGTCTGCGCCAGTCCACACAAGTCTCCATTCCTCTTCGCCCAACTCTATCCTTCGATTCCTTTCTCCTGGTTTATCCAGATTCCCTTAACCATTCCTATGTTACTCATCTCAATCATTCCCTGTGGGAGCAAGTTCCAACAGTCTAGAAATGAATCATAAGAACATAAGAAATAGGAGCAGGAGTAGGCCATTCAGCCCCTCAAGTCTGTCCCACCATTCAATGAGATCATGGTTGATCTGCCCCAGACTTCAACTCCTCTTTCCTGCCAGTTCCTCATAGCCTTCAACTCCCCAATATTTCAAAAATCTATCTACCTCCTCTTTAAATAAATTCAGTTATCTAGCCTCCACAACTGTCTGAGAATTCCAAACATTCACTACCCTCTGAGAGAAGAAATTCCTTCACATCTCAGTTTTAAATGAGTGTCCCCTTATTCTGTAACCATGTCCCACAGTTTGAGATTTCCCCACGAGTGGAAACATCTTCTCAACATCTACCCTGTCAAGCCCCCTCAGAATCTAGTACATTTCAATAAGATCACCCCTCATTCTTCTAAACTCTAATGAATAAAGGCCTAACCTGTTTAGCTGTTCTTGATAAATCAACTCCTTCATCCCAGGAATCAGCCTCGTGAATCTCTTTTGAGCTGCCTCCAATGCCAATAAATCCTTTCTTGAATACAGGGACCAAAACTGTACACAGTACTCCAGGTGCAGCCTCACCAACACCCTGTACAGTGTAACAAGACTTCCCTATTTTTAAACTCTAACCCCCTAGCAATACAGAACAAAATTTCATTTGCCTTCTGAATTACTTGCTGCACCTGCATGCTAACGTTTTGTGTTTCTTGCACAAGAACCCAGTTCCCTCTGTGCTGCACTTTTCTGGAGTCCGTCTCCATTTAAATAATAGTCTATCTTTTGATTATTCCTGCCAAAGTGCGTGACCTCACACTTTCCTACATTAAACTCCATCTGCCAAGTTTTTGCCCACTCACTCAACCTATCTATATCCCCTTGCAGATTCCTTATGTCCTGATCACACCATGCCCTCCCACCTATTTTTGTATCATCAGCAAATTTGGATACATTACACTCTGCCCCCTCCTCCAAGTCATTAATATAGATAGCAAATAATTGAGGCCCTAGGACTGATCCTTGTGGCACTTCACTAGTTACATTTTTCCAACCTGAAAAAGATCCATTAATCCCGATGCTCTGTCTTGTGTGTGTTAACCAATCCTCAATCCATGCTAACACATTACCCCCAATACCGTGAGCTCCTATCTTGTGTAACAGCCTTTTATGTGGCACCTTATCCAATGCCTTCTGGAAATCCAAATACACCACACCTACTGGTTCCCCTTTATCAACTGAGCTTGTTATATCCTCAAAGAACTCTAGCAAATTTGTCAAACATGACTTCCCTTTCACAAAACCATGTTTGATTGCGCTAAACTTTTCCAAATATCCTGCTATTTCTTCCTTAATAATGGACTCTAGCATTTTCCCAATGACAGATGTTAGGCTGACTGGTCTATAGTTTCCTGCTTTTTGTCTCCCTCCCTTCTTGAATGGAGCATCACATTAGCGGTTTTCCAATCTGCTGGGACCCTCCCAGAATCCAGTGAGTTCTGGAATATTTCAACCAATGCCTCCACTATCTCTGCAGCCACTTCCTTTAAAACCCTTGGATGCAGGTCATCAGGTCCTGGTGACTTGTCTGCCTTTAGCCCCATTAGTTTCTCAAATACTTTGACCCTCACGATAGAAACTGTTACAAGGTCTTTCCTCCCATTAGCTCCTTGCTTATCTGATATCTTTGGAATGTTTATAGTGTCTCCCACCGTGAAGACTGATGCAAAATTATTTGCCATTTCCCTGTTATCAACTCTCCAGTCGCATCCTCCAAGGGTCCCACACTCACTTTAACTACTCTCTCTCTCTTTTTACAAACCCATAGAAGCTCTTGCTGTTTGTTTTTATGCTTCTTGCCAATTTACTTTCATAATAATTTTTCTCCCTCTTTATTAGCTTTTTATTCATCCGCTGTTGGTTCCTAAAAAATTCCCAATCCTCTGGCCTGCCACTAGTTTCCGCCACTTTGTATGCCTTAGTTTTTGATTGGATTATCTCCTTGACCATGTTTGTTAACCACGGGTGGTTCATCCTTCTCACCGAGTCCTTCTTTTTGAGTACGGCTTTGTTTGCTTTCTCTTTAAAGGAAAAAGGTTTTCATTTATATAGCACTTTTCACAGCTACTGGATGTCTCTTTTTTTTAATTCATTCACAGGTTTTGGGCTTCGCTTGCCCATCCCTAATTGCCCTTGAGAAGGTGGTGGTGAGCTGCCTTCTTGAACCGCTGCAGCCCATGTGGTGTAGGTACACCCACAGTGCTGTTAGGGAGGGAGTTCCAGGATTTTGACCCAGCGACAGTGAAGGAACGGAGATATATTCCCAAGTCAGGATGGTGGGTGACTTGGAGGGGAACTTCCAGGTGGTGGTGTTCCCATCTATCTGCTGCCCTTGCCCTTCTAGATGGTAGTGGTTGTGGGTTTGAAGGTGCTGTCTAAGGAGCCTTGGCACTTTACAGTCAATGAAGTACTTTTGAGATGCATTCACTGTTGTAATGTATGGAACATGCCAGCCAATTGATGCAGAGCAAGATCCCACAGAAAGCAATGTGATAATCTGTTATTTTTGTGATGTTGGTTGATGGATGAATAATGGTCCGGACATCGGTGGGAACTCCCACGCTCTTGTTTGCTCTGGTTCCATGAGATCTTTTACATCCACATGAAAGGACAGATGGGGCCTCTGTTTAGTGTCTCATCTAAAAGACAGCACTTCTGACAGTGCAGCACTCCCTCGGCACTGCACCAGGGTGTCTGCCTTGATTCCTGTACTCAAGTCCTGGAGCGGGATTTGAAGCTAGAACCTGGCGTCTCAGAGCACTATGAACTGAAGCATGGCTGACACAAGCAGACCTATGACTTTACTGGGGGTTGGTTAGCTCAGTTGGCTAGATGGCTGGTTTGTGATGCTGAGTAATATTAACAGTGTGAGTTCCATTCCTGTAGTGACTGATATCATCTATGAAGGCCCTGCCTTCTCAACCTCACCCCCTTGTCTGAGGTGTGGTGACCCTCAGGTTAAACTCACCACCAGTTGTCTCTCTCTGATAAGGAAGCAGCCAACAGTTCTCTGGGACTACAACTGCTTTCACTTCACTGTGACTTTATTAACAGGTGTTAGTTCCATTACTGAGCTGTGCATCTGGTCTCCAGTCCTCTGCCACATTTAGGCACTTATTTTGTTAGCAATAGAACTTCTTATTCTGCCTATCAATTCATCACCTCACACTCATCAATACTGAAATTAAGTTGACATTTACATTCTGCAAATTTAATGCTGCTTTATTTTAATTTATTGTAGGTTCTTCAGTATTGAATACAGCTCCCTAATTGGGTGTCATCTATAAATCTTGTAATTGTACTTCTGAATGCTGAGATCAAATGTTTATGTAAATGAGCAGCGATGGAACAGAGTACAAGAGCAAGGAGTTTAAGCTGAATTTATATAAGACACTTGTTAGACCCCAGCTGGAATATTGTGTACAGTTCTGGGCACCACACTATAGGAAGGATGTGAACACACTGGAAAGAGTGCAGAAGAGGTTTACAAGAATGGTTCTAGGGATGAGAAACTTCAGCTATGATTATAGATTGGAGAGGTTGGGACTGTTCTCCTTGGAGAGAAGGCGGTTAAGAGGAGATTTGATAGAGATGTTCAAAATCATAAGGGGGCTGGACAGAGTAGCTCGGGAGAAACTGTTCCCACTTGTAAACGGATCGAGAACGGGAGGGCACAGATTTAAAGTGATTTTCAAAAGAAGCAAATGTGGTGTGAGAAAAAGCTTTTTCACACAGCGAGGGGTTCAGGTCTGGAATGCACAGCCTGGAAGTGTGGTGGAGGCAGGTTCAATTGAGGCATTCAAGAGGACATTAGATGATTATTTGAATAGAAACAATGTGCAGGGGTACAGGGAAAAGGCAGGGCAATGGCACTATGTCAAAATGCTCATTGGACAACCAGTACAGACTCGATGGGCTGAATGGCCTCCTTCCATGCTGTTAAGATTCTGTGATCTCCTGGGAGACCAAACAATGAGTAAAAGTCCAGGGCTTTTGGAGGGACAAGATCTGAAAATTCTTCTCTAGCTGCTTGCATTTATCAAAACTCACTCAAAAGATCACATCTGTCCCTGGCTCCATTCTCAATCCATTTCAAATGCTCCTGTTAGTTACCTCTCTCTCAGGGTTTCCTTCTCAATCCTTTGCTGTACTGACATTTGCTGCCATTTCTGTTCAGCTGCAACGTGCTTGCGAGCTCAGAAATAGGAGAATAGCGCAGATGAATACGTGGCTTAAGAGTTGGTGCAGGAGGGAGGGTTTTAGATTCCTGGATCACTGGGACCGTTTCTGGGGAAGGTGGGACCTGTACAAGCGGGACGGTCTACATCTGAACCAGAGCGGGACTTACATCCTTGCTGGCAGGTTTGCTAGTGCTGTTGGGAGGAGTTTAAACTAATTCAGCAGGGGGAGGGGAACACAGAATGTTAGCAGAATAGGGACACATCATAATATGGTAAAACAATCAAGCCAGAGGGAGTACAGCTGCATTAAGTTTCAAGGGAGTAAGGCAAGGCTGGATGGCCTCTACTTTAATGTCAGGAGTATTACAGGTGAAATGGGTGAGTTAAGGGTGAAGATTGACACGTGGAATTATGATATAGTAGCTATCACTGAGATGTGGTTGAGGGAGGGGCAGGATTGACAGCTCAACATTCCAGGATAAAGAATCTTCAGGTGAGACAGGGGAGGGGGTAAAAGAGGAGGAGGCATTACATTATTAGTTAAGGAGTCAGTTACTGCAGTAAGGAGAGATGATATCTTGGATGGGGCATCAAATGAAGCTTTGTGGGTAGAACTTAGGAATAAAAAAGGGGCAGCTACATTGTTAGGTGTTTATTATAGACCCCCAGATAGTCAGCAGGAAATTGAAGAGCAAACGTGCACAATTTGCGGAGGTGTGTAAAAACAATAACAATAGGGTAATTATATTAGGTGATATCAACTTTCCCAACATTAATTGGGATAGACATAGTGTTAAGGGCTTGGATGGAGTGGATTTCTTGAAATGTGTACAGGAGAACTTTTTAGGTCAATATGTAGAGGGTCCAATAAGGGATGGTGTATTGCTGGACTTAATTCTGGGGAATGAAGTGGACAGATTGCTGAGGTAGTGGTGGGGGAGCATTTCAGTGATAGTGATCACAACATGGTACAATTTAAGCTTGTTATGGATAAAGAAATAGACAAGTTGCAAAAAAATGTTTTGCACTGGGGAGAGCGGATTTTAGTAAAATAAGGCAGGATCTGGCCAAGGTAGACTGGGAACAGCTACTTGTGGGGAAATCTACAGAGGAACAGTGGGGGGAGGGTACAGGCTCAACATGTTCCCTCTAGGGTGATAGGAAGGAGTAACAAACCCAGAGAACCATTGATGACCAGAGATATTCAGGTTACGATGAAAAGGAAAAGAAAGGCTTTTAGAAGGTACAAGGAAAGCAAACCAGCGGAGGCATTAGTGGAGCACAGACAGTGCAGGGTGGAGCTTAAGAAAGCAATTAGGAGCAAAGAGGGGATATGAGAAAGCTCTGTCTGGTAAAAGTAAGGAAAAGTAAGTATCTCAATGGGAAGAGGATAACCAGGGAAAGAGTAGGGGCCCATTAGGGACCCAGGGGGCAATCTATGGGTGGAGCCAGAGAACATTGGTAGAGTGACAAATACTTCACATCTGTCTTCACCCAAGAGAATGAGGATGAAGGTATGGAACTCGGGGACAGAGACTGCAAGGTTCTTGAGCAAATTGATATAGGGAGTGACAAGGTATAGGAGGTGCTGGCAGGCTTAAAAGTGGACAAATCTCCAGGTCCAGATGATTTGTGTCCCAGACTGCTGAGGGAGGCAAGGGAGGAGATCGCAGGGGCTCTTACCCAAATTTTTAATCTCTCTGTGGCCACGGGGGAGGTGCCAGAGGACTGGAGAACAGCTAATGTGGTTCCGCTATTTAAGAAGGCTTGTAGAGATAAGCCAGGGAACTACAGGCCAGTGAGTCTCATGTCAGTGGTAGGGAAACTATTGGAGAAAGTTCTGAAGGAGAGAATCTATCTCCACTTGGAGAGGCAAGGTTTGATCAGGGATAGTCAGCATGGCTTTGTCAGAGGGAGGTCATGCCTAACAAATGTGATTGAATGTTTTGATGAGGTGACCAGGTGTGTAGATGAGGGTTGTGCAGTTGATGTAGTTTATATGGATTTCAGCAAAGCCTTTGACAAGGTCCCATATGGGAGACTTATGAAGAAAGCAAATGCACATGGGATACAGGGTAATTTGATAAGGTGGATTCAGAATTGGCTTAGTTGTAGGAGACAGAGGGTGATGACAGAAGGATGCTTTAGTGACTGGAAGCCAGTGTCCAGTGGTGTACCACAGGGATCTGTGCTGGATCCCCTATTATTCGTCATTTATATAAACGACATAGATGACTATGTGGGGGGTAGGATTAGTAAGTTTGCGGATGACACAAAGATTGGCCGGGTGGTTAACAGTGAGGTTGAGTGTCTTGGGCTACAGGAAGATATAGACGGGATGGTCAAATGGGCAGATAAGTATCAGATGGAATTTAACCCTGAAAAGTGTGAGGTGATACACTTTGGAAGGAGTAATTTGACAAGTAAGTATTCAATGAACAGCATGACACTAGGAAGTTCTGAGGAACAAAGGGACTTTGGCGTGTGTGTCCATAGATCTCTGAAGGCGGAGGGGCATGTTAGTGGGGTGGTGAAAAAGGCAGATGGGACACTTGCCTTTATCAATCGAGGCATAGATTACAAAAGTAGGGAGGTCATGTTGGAGTTGTATAGAACCTTAGTGAGGCCACAGCTGGAGTACTGTGTGCAGTTCTGGTCGCCACATTATAGGAAGGATGTGATTGCACTGGAGGGGGTGCAGAGGAGATTCACCAGGATGTTGCCTGGGATGAAACATTTAAGTTATGAAGAGAGGTTGGATAGACTTGGGTTGTTTTTGTTGGAGCAGAGAAGACTGAGGGGCGACCTGATCGAGGTGTACAAGATTATGAGGGGCATGGACAGGGTGGATAGGGAGCAGCTGTTCCCCTTAGTTGAAGGGTCAGTCACAAGGGGACATAAGTTCAAGGTGAGGGGCAGGAGGTTTAGGGGGGATGTGAGGAAAAACTTTTTTACCCAGAGGGTGGTGAGGGTCTGGAATGCGCTGCCTGGGAGGGTGGTGGAGGCGGGTTGCCTCACATCCTTTAAAAAGTACCTGGATGAGCACTTGGCACATCATAACATTCAAGGCTATGGGCCAAGTGCTGGTAAATGGGATTAGGTAGGTAGGTCAGGTGTTTCTCACGTGTCGGTGCAGACTCGATGGGCTGAAGGGCCTTTTCTGCTCTGTGTGATTCTGTGATTTCCTTTTAGTCATTGAAACAAACTTGCTTCCATCTGGAGTGTCAGAAGCTGCATCTCTTTGGAGATTTTACCCTCTCCCGATTCCCTCAACCACTCGTTTTGTTGTGTATCAGCAAATTTCAGGTGCCCTTGATCATTTCTGCTTTGACTTAAATTCAGGTTCTGGATTGATAATTCAGCATTAGTGGTATGAATACAGGCTGATGTTTTTACTCAGCTCCACAGGGAATCAGACAACACCAGTCTAATGATTTGTCACAGTTTTGTAGAAATCTGTAGATACAGTTTCAACAATCTTATAGTCTGAATAACCCCAAGTAATAGGAACAGTCTTATTGTAAGAAAGGCAGCGATTCAGAGACCCTGCTAAAACTGCACAATGTTAAACTGACTGCTCGATGCGAGTCCTTTTGACTTACACTGATGCATTAATATTAGCCGTTCCTCAGCTTCAGTTTTGAGAAGCACTTTAGCAGTGTCAGTTTCTGTTAACAGCCAAAGGCTGTAATTCAGTATCTACAGGTCAATACTGTGACAGCGCCCAATGAATTACTCCCTGTCCTAGTCTTTACAGACACCATCCCTGCATCAAAGACTAACTCCTGCACTAATAGGGCTCACACGCATACAGTCACAGCCATTATTCTTTATCAAGGAGGGAAGCTTTAATTAACAAATCAGTCAGAACTCTAAAACAATTTTCTGCTGCTCCACATAAAATGGGATTTGTTGAATTCCATGATTGGCTTAGTTTGTTAGCAGACGGAGCACAATGACAGGCAAAAGGTCTTGAATGATGTCCTAGCAATGGTTCTTAAACTGGAGTCTGCAGTTCCCTGAGGTTCCATCGAGACATTCCAATGGGACAGAGGGCGGACATTATGGTGGTTGTTATGGCTGCTGTGTCAATCAAATGAGCTGCAGCCAGAGGCATGTTCTACCCTCCCACTGCTCCTCCCTGCTCCTGCCCTCTCCAACCTCCTGTTCTCAACTCTCCTGGTGCTCTCTTTGTACTCTTGCCAAGAGGACACAGCCTCTGCAGTGAGAAGCAAGCAGTACCATCTCACTGCACCTGAACCCTTAAAGACAATTTAAAACACTCTACATGCAGAACCTTTATATTAGGAGTATTATATATTTTTAGGATTTAGATGGGGGTTTGTGATTACCAATCCATTTGAAAAGCTTAGAGTCTGCCCAAGGAGCATTCAAAGACAAAGAAGTTCTCCTCCTCTGTCTGGCTGTGTTCTTGGTGCTTTTTATAGGACTGTAACTCAGTGAGTTCCTTCCATTTCATTCGATACGTCTCATAATGTTGCAACAGGATGAATGATTTGGCTCCATCTCCAGTTACTACCCCATCAACCTTATGAATCAGTCTATTAGGAATAAGTGATACTCTATCAATTACAGTGGTACAAAAGCACAATAGTGAATGAGTATTAACTACAATGAAAACCAATAGTAAGTGGGCATCTTAGTTGCGTTAATTTGATTACAACCTGTAACTTCCCTCTGAAATGTAGCAAGCCACTCAGATTAAGGGAAATTGGGGATGGGTAACAAATGCAGACCCTGTCAGCGACTCCCACAACCCATGAAAGGATAAAAAAAATTACTGAGGTAGATCGTCATTTAACCTGAATGGCCAGAGACCAGATTTTCATTGCATACTGTGCTGAGCAGTAGCTGTATTCTCAGCTAAACCTGTGCAGCTACTTCTAATTTTGCTTCGAGGACATTGTTTCTCCAAAATAATTAAATTCAAGGCACCAGTTCAGGTAGACTCTTTAAAAAAGATTATACCAAGAATAACAGGTACATGGGAATAACACCTTCTGCAAGTCGCTCACCACCCTGACTTGGAAATATATCACAGTTTCTTCATTGTCACTGGGTCAAAATCCTGGAACTCCCTCCCTAACAGCACTGTGGGTGTACCTACACCACACGGACTGCAGCGGTTCAAGAAGGCAGCTCACCACCACCTTCTGAAGGGCAACTAGGGATGGGCAATAAATGCTGGCCCAGCCAGTGATGTCCACATCCAAAAAATGCGTTAAAAGACACAGTTTTTGAAGGAACTCTACAACAGAAATGTAATCTTTATATCTCCAGGAAAAACTACCTGATCCAGGAATTGACTGTGAAGGTTAACCTGTGGCTGAAATTAGGGGTGTACAGTGACTTTGTGTTCGATTTATAAGCTTTAGGCTGCATTAATGCTGCAACTTTTGTCAGTGTGAAGTGATTTGACCTGGCAATATTGTATGGTGGAAATGCACCTTGACTCCAGCCTTACAACCTGCATTTATATAGCACCTTTAACATAGTAAAACTTCCCAAGGCATTTCACAGGAGTGTTGTCAAATGAAATTCGAAAATGGGACACAAAAGGAGATATTAGGGCACGGGATGGTCAAAGAGGTGGATGCAACAAGTATCTTAAAGCAGGAGAGAAAGAGATGGGAGGTTATGGAGAGAATCCCAGAGCTTAGGACCCAGGCAGCTGAAGGCATGGCCGCCAATGGTGGAACAATTAAAATCGGGATGTGCAAAAGGCCAGAGGAGCACTCATACCTGTAAGATTGGGGTGTTTGGGGCTGTAAGGGTTCAGGTCGGACTGGGGAAACAATACCACCCACATTATGATGTAAACAGTCACATGGGAGGAGTAGAGTGTAGTAGTGGGTCTGGTAAAAGTCAGCATGAAGATAGCACCTGGTCAGGTCTGTATCCTGTATATATGCATATCACAGAATTGTTACAACGCAGAAAAGACCATTCGGCCCATCATGTCTGTACCGGCTCTCTGAATGAGCATTATGACCCAGGGCCTTTTCCCTCTACCCCTGCACATTGTTTCTATTTAAATAATCAGCTAATGCTCTCTTGAATGCCTCGATTGACCCTGCCTCCATCACACTTCCAGGCCGTGTATTCCAGACCAGAACCACTCGTTGTGTGGAAAAGTTTTTTCTCTCATCATATTTGCTTATTTTGCAAATCACTTTAAATCTGTGCCCACTCATTCTTGATCCTTTTACAAGCGGGAACAGCTTCTCCCTATCTACTCTGTCCAGCCCCTCTCTTGATTTTGAACATCTCTATCAAATCTCCTCTTAGCCTTCTCCTCCCCAAGGAGAACAGTTCCAACCTCTCCAATCTATCCTCATAGCTGAAGTTTCTCATCCCTGGAACACTTATTCTGCACTCTCTTCAATGTGTTCACATCCTTCCTATAGAGCGGTGCCCCGAACTGTACACAATATTCCAGCTGAGGTCTAACTAGTGTCTTATACAAGTTCAATATAACCTCTCTGCTCTTGTACTCTATGCCCCTATTAATAATGCCCAGGATTCTGTATGTTTTATTAACTGCTCTCTCCACCTTTCCTGCCACCTTCAATGATCTATCCACATATACACCCAGGTCTGTCTGCTCCTACACACCCTTTAGAGTTGTACCCCTTACTTATTTGCTTCTCCATGTTCTTCATCACCTCACACTGCTCCACACTGAACTTCATCGGCCACCTATCTGCCCACTCCATCAATGTGTCTATGTCCTTTTGAAGTTCCACACTGTCCTCTGCACAGAATACAATGCTTCCAAGTTTCGTATCATCCGCAAACTTTGAAATTGTCCCCTGCACACCAAGATCTAGATCATTAATATATATCAGGAAAAGCAAGGGTCCCAATACCAACACCTGGGGAACTCCGCTATTAACCTTCCTCCAGTCTGAAAAATATCCATTGATCATTACCCTCTGCTTCCCATTACTCAGCCAACTTTGTATCCATGTTGCTACTGTCCCTTTTATTCCATGAGCCTTAACTTTTGTCACAAGTCTGATGTGTGGCACTGTATCAAGTGCCTTTTGAAAATCCATGTACCCCACATCAACAGCATTACCCTCATCAACCCTCTCTGTGACCTCTTCAAAAAACTCCATTAAGTTAGTTAAACACAATTTCCCCTTTAGAAATCCATGCTGGCTCTTCCTAATCAACCCACATTTTTCCATGTAACTACTAATTCTATCCCAAATAATTGTCTCTAGAAACTGTCTGATCTGTAATTGCTGGGCTTATCCTTACAACCTTTTTTGAACAAGGGTGTAATGTTTGCAATTCTCCAGTCCTCTGGCACCTCCCCTGAGTCTAGGGAAGACTGAAAGATTATAGCCAGAGCCCCTGCAATTTCTACTCTCACTTCCTTCGATATCCTTGGATGCAAGTCATCCGGTCCTGGTGCCTTCTCAAACTTAAGCACCGACAGTCTATTCAACACTTCCTTCTTATCAGTTTTGAACCCTTCTAGTGACAGAGTTATGTGTTATTGTGTGTGACAACAGACAGTTATTGTTCAACCATACAAGCCTCTAGACCGTGTCAGGAGACAACTTACAACCTCACAACATGGGACAGCAGGTGAAGGGCCTCAAAAAACTTAAGAATGAAGAAGTAAAGAAACTGCTGTCTGACCTCAGAGAAGTGAGCCTAATGTGAAGACCTCGAATACACAGCTGGAGATCACCTGTGAACCTCCATTCCAGATGTGGAGGCTGGAGGGCAGAAGAAAGATCCACTGTGCAAAGGAAAAGGTCTCCACCAGAGCACGTGAAGGTCCATGATGAGACCCGATTGAAAGCAGAATCAAAGGACCTAACAGATCGCAAACGGGTAAGCAAACTCCAAAAAAGGCTGAAATAAGCTTTTAAATTTGGTGCAACAATCAGGCAGCACTGGTTTTAATGAGGGCAGCTTGAGGAACACCTCCAGCCAAAGTCTGCACCACAACATGTGGTGACCATGCACAAACAAAATAAAAAATTAAAGAGAAGTCAGGGCAAAAAATTGGCTTCAATTCAATCCTCCAAACTTAGGAAAGCAACGATCCAGCCAAAACAATTCACTCAAAAGATTTTCTGCAGAATCGCCCAAGTTTAAAACTGTTCCGTAACCAAGACAGGAGCCCGCCAAATCCTGACAAGTGCAGAAGGAAAAAAAGATTCCCGTGGTTCCATTTAAAACAAATTAAAGCTGTACTTTCCCTGCACTGAAAACAGCCATGGATGGTAAATCAACACGGACGGACCAATTAGGGCAGATAGAAGGGCCATGCCAGGTGCAAAATTAGGCATTATATACTACAGCATCAGGATTGAATAAGAAAACAGAGACTGAACATGTGAATACACTATTATATTCAGTAGGTCCAACAGCCAATGACATAATTGCCAGACAAGGAATAAATGAATCTTCCTATAATTTGGATGTGGTGATGAAGTCTTTTGACATCGACTTTAACCTAAGGAACAATAAAGTTTTGGAGTGAGCAAAATTTAACAAGAGAATCCGAAAGCCCTGGGAACCCATGGACTCTTTCATAAATGAGTTATACAGATTGGCTGAAGGCTGTGACTATGGTAAGAGACTGAAGGTGGCCGATGATGCTGTTTCGGATGTACTCCAATCTGAAGAAGATCTGACTTTGGGAAAAGCCACCCAAATCTTCAGACAATCGGAGGTCCGCCAGTAAAATGGATCCATCTTGCGTGGTGAAGTTAAACCGTGATACAGAGCAGCCCCGACAGTATACCTCAAATCAACAAAAGGGCAAGGAGAGCAATACCCCAGCAAAACACAAGATGGCAGCAGACCATGTCAGCCCTGTGGCGCCAAAAGACCTCACAGGTGTGAGCAGTGTCCAGCAGTCACTGTGCAGAGCTCCCACCGCAAACACTGGGACACTTTGGAAAGATGTGTAAGTCCAGAACCCCGAGACAAGCAGAGGATCCCAAATGAATCCATGAGATAGATGAGCCGCACCAAAATGTCCAACCATGCTTCTTGGGAGAAATTAAGGATCCCAGATTCACATCTTGGAAAGTTGACATATCTGTAACTGGTCATCTTTCAAATTTCAAATTAGACAGAGGATCCAATGTGATGGTCCTGTCAGATCAGGAACTGTGTCTCATGAAACAGAATGTCTGAAGCCACCTACAACGTGTCGAGCTCCAGGTCAAAGGTACGTTGGCAACATTCCAATATAAAAGCAAATACGAGAGATGTTATACGTGGTCCACAAACAAGAATTTTCTCTCTTGAATGGGAAAGCCTCTGTCAACCTCAATCTCATCCATCCAAAAGATCTATGAGATTAACTAGCATGGATCTGATTATAATTTTAAAAAGTACCTGGATGAGCACTTGGCACATCATAACATTCAAGGCTATGGGCCAAGTGCTGGTAAATGGGATTAGGTAGGTAGGTCAGGTGTTTCTCATGTGTCAGTGCAGACTCGATGGGTCGAAGGGCCTCTTCTGCACTGTGTGATTCTGTGATATGGGGAGAAGGGAACCAGGTGAGTTGCTCATTCAGAGAGCCAGTGCAGACACGAATGGGCTAAATGGCCTCTTTCTGCACCATAATGATTCTGTGATTCTGTAATGTTCTCTTAGTACTGCACTGCAGTGGCAGCCTTAATGTTTGTCCTCAGGTCCTGGAGTGGGAGTTGAACCCAGAACCTGGTGACTCAGAGACAAGCACACATCCAAGCAAGTCATAGCTGACATGGACAGTCACCCTAACAACGGAACCCAAAAATCAAGGTGACGTTCCACCAGAATAATGACGGATTGCACCACTGTCCGAGCTTCTGTTTTGAAGATGGGATGTTAGATCAAGGCCCTGTATGCCTTTTCAGGTCAATGTAAAAGATCCCATGGCACCAATTCAATGAGGAGCACCAGAACTTGCCGTGCCCCTAGCCAATCTGTTCCAGTACAGCTACAACACTGGCATCTACCCGGCTATGTGGAATATTGCCCAGGTATGTCCTGTACACAAAAAGCAGGACAAATCCAACCCAACCACTTACCGCCCATCAGTCTACTCTTGATCATCAGTGCAGTAATGGAAGTGGTTGTCAACAGTGCTATCAAGTGGCACTTACACAGAAATAACCTGCTCACTGATGCCCAGTTTGGGTTCTGCCAGGGTCACTCAGCTCCTGACCTCATTACAGTCTTGGTTCAAACATGGACAAAAGAGCTGGACTCCCGAGGTGAGGTGAGAGTGACTGCCCTTGACATCAAGGCAGCATTTGACCGAGTGAGGCATCAAGGAGCCCCAGCAAAACTGGAGTCAATGGGAATCAGGGGGAAAACTCTCCACTGGTTGGAATCATACCTAGCACAAAGGAAGATAGTTGTGGTTGTTGGAGGTCAGTCATCTCAGCTCCAGGACATCACTGCAGGAGTTCCTTATGGTAGTGTCCTCGGCCCAACCATCTTCAGCTGCTTCATCAATGACCTTCCTTCCATCATAAGGTCAGAAGTGGGGATGTTCGCTGCTGATTGCACAATGTTCAGCACCATTCATGATTCCTCAGATACTGAAGCAGTCCATGTCCAAATGCAGTGAGACCTGGACAATATTCAGACTTGGGCTGACAAGTAGCAAGTAATATTCATGCCAAACAAGTGCCAGGCAATGATCATCTCCAACAAGAGAGAATCTAACCACCGCCCCTTGACACTCAATGGCATTATCATCGCTGAATCCCTCACTATCAACATTCTGGAGTTACCATTGATCAGAAACTGAACTAGACTAGCCATATAAATATTGTGGCTACAAGAGCAGGTCAGAGGCTAGGAATTCTGCAGTGAGTAACTCACCTCCTGACTCCCCAAAGCCTGTCCAGCATCTACAAGGCACAAGTCAGGAGTGTGATAGAATACTCCCCACTTGCCTGGATGAGTGCAGCTCCAGCAACATTGTGGGAGCTTGACACTGCCCAGGACAAAGCAGCCGGCTTAATTGGCACCCCATCCACAAACATTCACTCACTCCTCCACCGATGCACAGTAGCAGCAGCGTGTACCATCTACTAAGATGCACTGCAGGAATTCACCAAGGTTCCTTAGACAGCACCTTCCAAACCCATGACCACTACCATCTAGAAGGACAAGGGCAGCAGATAGATGGGAACACCACCACCTGGAAGTTCCCCTCCAAGTCACTCACCATCCTGACTTGGAAATATATCACCGTTCATTCACTGTCGCTTGGTCAAAATCCTGGAACTCCCTCCCTAACAGCACTGTGGGTGTACCTACACCACATGGACTGCAGCGGTTCAAGAAGGCAGCTCACCACCACCTTCTCAAGGGCAACTAGGGATGGGCAATAAATGCTGGCCCAGCCAGTGCAGCCCACACCTCACAAATGAATAAAAAACTAGATCCTTCAACTAATCCACCGAGGCCACTTGGGCATCACAGAGTACAAAGCAGGGACCCAGTCTGCAGTGTGGTGGCTGGGAATATTGAAGGGATGATATAAACTGCCAGGTGTGCACAGAGAGCACACCTTATTTGTGCTTTCTGGAGCACAAGTCTTCAGTGCTATTGCTGGAATATTGTCAGGGCCCATAGCCGTTACAGTATCCAGTGTCTTCAGCTATTTCTTGATATCACGTGGAGTGATTCGAATTGGCTGAAGACTGGCATCTGTGATGCTGGGGACCTCCGGAGGAGGCCGAGATGGATCATCCACTCGACAGCCCAGCCAGAGTAAGATGGGCATGTTCAACTGCGCATCATACATTAGCAGATCATCAATTACAGTGAAGGGTTTCTGCTGTGCAAAGTAAATGTTCATGACATTGACACCTTGATGCTGCAGTGGCCAACATTGTGAGCAGTTGTGACGAGTGCAGATGCACTCTTTGTCTTGCACCTGCTCCTGGTATATCTGTTGAAGCTTTCTGGAGCTCATTAACAGTTGTGTTGTCACAAACTGGGAATATGACTTGAACTCGTCGTCCAGATTGGTGTGCTGCAGGATGGTCAATTGCAGCCCTGAGCAGTGTGTTTGCAGTTGTTTCACACTTCTCTGGATGTACACAGTCTCGTATGAAAAGCACCTGCAGGGCTCCTGGCAAGTTCTTCCTCGTCCAGTATTGAGACTAATAGTTCCTGATCTGTCTCAATGATCACTTTCAGCCCAACAATATCACAGAATCACAGAGCAGAAGAGGCCCTTCGGCCCATCAAGCCCGACGAGTGAGAAACACCTGACCTACCTACCTAATCCCACTTACCAGCACTTGGACCATAGCCCTGAGTGTTATGAGGTGCCAAGTGCTCATCCAGGTACTTTTTAAAGGATGTGAGGCAACCCGCCTCCACCACCCTCCCAGACAGCGCATTCCAGATCGTCACCACCCTCTGGGTAAAAAAGTTTCTCCTCACATCCCCCCTAAACCTCCTGCCCCTCACCTTGAACTTATGTCCCCTTGTGACTGACCCTTCAACTAAGGGGAACAGCTGCTCCCTATCCACCCTGTCCATGCCCCTCACAATCTGTACACCTCGATCAGGTCGCCCCTCAGTCTTCTCTGCTCCAACAAAAACAACCCAAGTCTATCCAACCTCTCTTCATAACTTAAATGTTTCATCCCAGGCAACATCCTGGTGAATCTCCTCTGCACCCCCTCCAGTGCAATCACATCCTTCCTATAATGTGGCGACCAGAACTGCACGCAGTACTCCAGCTGTGGCCTCTCCAAGGTTCTATTCAACTCTAACATGATCTCCCTACTTTTGTAATCTGTGCCTCGATTGATAAAGGCAAGTGTCCCATATGCCTTTTTCACCACCCTACTAACATGCCCCCCTGCTACTGAACAGAGTGACCAGAGTCAGCTAATGAACTTTTAATAAAAGCATAAAACATTTATTAAACAAGAAATGATGAACTATATTACATACTCCTTCACCCACAACTATACCTTTACAGATATATACAGATTTGTAAGGACCATGAGCCAACCAGTATCATTGAACTCTATCTTTCACATGAGTGTTTCCAATCGCCACTTTCCAAGAACTCGCCTTGGAATCTTCTCCCAAACCGACGCTTTCTCTCATCTTCCTCAAGGGTTCACCTCCAGGGTTTTGAACTCTCCTTCTGATGTTCCTCTCTCCTGGGTCAACAAATGCATTCAAGCTTTCTTCCACTCTCTCACCGACTCAGCTTTCAGCAGTGCGCCACTGCTTCACATGCCCATAGCAAAGAATTACAGACCTTCAGTTGCCTCTTTGGACCTTCTGGCTTCTCACAAGCCTCTACATCACTTTGACTCTGCTTCCTGCAGCTTGAAGCCTTTCTCTGCCCCTCACTTAACAGGACCTTTTCCAGATTCTTGTCCTTCCTTTGACTAGAAGGTCAGCTTGGGACTTTTCCCTGTTCCACTCCGCTGTATTCTTGGGGACTTTCTTCTTTAGTTTGGGGCTGGCTATCTGAGCCTTCGAGGCTGCTCCTACCTGGCAGCTGCTTTAAAACTGAACTCAAAACTGCTGTTTCCAGTTTTCTTGCGTCTATGTCTGTGGGAGGGACCTGTCTCTCTGGACCCTTGTTGCTAGGCAACAGCCCAGTTTCTCTACTCTTGTGTTTGCTTGACTTCTCCTACAGTCATAAGCTCCCATTAGAAACACAGGCACCTTTCAAGTGAAACAAACTTAACTTGACATTTTCTTAACATGTACAGAAATACAAATCAAACTTAAACATTAGTGCTAAAACTCATTCTGAACACCCACAAATACCAATATAACTTACTTAAACTGCCTGTATTTCCTAACAAAGGGTAAATGTGGATAGGATGTTTCCCCTGGCTGGGGTTAGGGGTCATTGAGTCTAGAGGCAGGGGTCACATTCCCAGAATAAAGGGTAGGCCATTGAAGATGGAGGAGGAGGAATTTCTTCAGAGGGTGGTGAACCTTTGGAATTCTCTATCCCAGAGGGCTGTGGAAGCTGTTATTGAGAATGTTCAAGGCAGAGATTTCTGGATACTAATGGCATCAATAGGTTTGGGGATAGTGCAGGAAAAAATTGTTGAGGTAGATGATCACCATGATCAGATTGAATGGCAGTGCAGGCTTGATGTGCCAATGGCCTATTTCTGCTCCTACATTCCTAAAGTGTGGTTATTGTTTGGGGCACTATAAACTACTCCTACAATTGACTTCTTCCTTTTGCTGTTTCTTATCTCTACCCAAACTGATTATACATCTTGAGCTTTAGAACTAAGATCATCTCTCACTATTGTACTGTCATCCTTAATTAACAGAGCAACCTCACCACCCTTTTGTGGCTTCCTGTCCTTTTGAAATGTCAAGTACCCTTGCATGTTCAGGTCCCAGCCTTGGTCACCTTGCAACCAGGTCTCTAATGGCTATCAGGTCATACATGTTTATTTCTATTTGAGCTGACAATTCATCTGTTTTGTTATGAATGCTATAGGCATTCAGATACAGAGCCTTTAGTTTTGTCTTTTCCTATTTTTTAAACTTTGGCCGTATCTGCTGTTGCACTAAGTTTGTACACGCTGTCCCTTCCGACCACACTGTCATAATCCTTATTGCTACCCTGCTCTACTATCTTGTCCTTTTCCTTTAACTTATCACATCTTCCCTTACTTGATTCCTCACCCCCACTGTTTAGTTTAAAGTCCTCTCTACCACCCTAGTTATACAACTCGCCAGAATACTGATCTTCAGGTGAAGACCCTCCCAATAGTACAGCTCCCATTTCCCCCAATTATGGTGTCAATCACCCATAAATGAAAACCCATTCTTCCTACACGTCTTTGAGCCACGCGTTGAATTCCCTAATCTTATTTACCCTGTGTCAATTTGCTCATGGCTCAGGTAATAATCCAGAGGTTATTATCTTTGAGGTTCTGCTTTTTAATTTATTCCCAAGCTGCTCATGCTCCCTATCCAGAACCTCTTTCCTAGTCATATCTATGTTGTTGGCACCCATGTGGACCACAACAACTGGACCCTCCCTCTCCCGCTGAAAATTCCTCTCCAGCCCAAAGATGATGTTCTGAACCCTGACACCAGTCAGGCAACACTGCCTTCTGGACTCTCAGCAATGGGGTCTATTCCTTTAACTCCACCATCCTCTTCTTCCACTACATTCCTATTTACTCCCCCAACTTGAATGGTTTCCTGTAACATGGTGCCATGGTCAGTTTGCGTATCCACCCTGTAGCCCCTGCTCTCATCCATACAAGTTGAAAGACCTTCAAAGTTATTGGACAATTGCAAGGGTTGAGCCTCTTCCACTTCTACCTTCTCAATCCACTTACCTGCCTCACTCAGTCACTAGAAGTGTCCCTGGCCACTGACCAAATCAGAAATCCTATCCTAAGAGGTATGGCTACCTTCTGAAATAAAGTGTCTTGGTAATTTTCCCCTTTCTTGATGCATCGCAGTGTCTACATCTCATCCATCTGAGACAGAAACTAACCATCTCCCCTCGACATTCAATGGCATCCCCATTGCCAAATCCCCCTCTATTAATGCCCCGGGGATTACTATTGACCAGAAACTGAACTGGTCTAGCCATATAAATACTGTGGCTACAAGGGCAGGTCGGAGATTGGGAATCCTGTGGCGAGTAACTAACTTCCTGACTCCCCAAAGCCTGTCCATCATCTACAAGTCAAGAGCGTGATGGAATACTCCCCACTTGCCTGTATCAATGCGGGTCCGAAAACACTCATGAATCTCGACACCATCCAGGGAATAGCAGCCTGTTTGATTGGTACCCCCTCCACTACTGATGCACACTGGCAGCAGTGTATGCCATCTACAAGATGCACAGCAGCAACGCGCCAAGGCTCCTTCAACAGCACCTTCTAAACCCATGACCTTTGCCACCTAGAAGGATAAGGGCAGATGGTAGGAACACCACCACCTGCAAGTTCCCCATCAAGCTACACATCCTCCCAACTTGGAAATATATGGCCGTTCCTTCACTGTCGCTGGGTCAAAATCTTGGAACTCCCTCCCTAACAGCACTGTGGGTGTACCTACACCACATGGACTGCAGCGGTTCAAGAAGGCAGCTCACCACAACCTACTCAAGGGCAATTAGGGATGGTGAATTAATGCTGGCCTAGGCAATGAAGCCCAAATCCTGCAAAAGAATTTTAAAAATGTTTTGTGAAAAAGCTAAAGAGCTTACTTATAATTTTAATAAATAATGCACTATGTGCACTTAGATTCATTTTGGCAGGAAGAATGTGGAGAGACAGCATAAATTGAAGGGAGAATCTTTAAAGGGGTCCAGGAACAGAGGGACCTCAGTGTATATGTACAAAAGTCATTGAAGATGGCAGGGCAGGTTGAGAGAGCAATTAATAAAGCATACAATATCCTAGGTTTTATTAAAAGGGGTATTGAGTACAAGAGTAAGGAGGTCATGTTGAACTTGTATAAGACACTAGTTAGGCCTCATCTGGAGCACTGCATCCAGTTCTGGGCGCCATACCTGAGAAAGGATGTGAAGGCAATGGAGAGAGTACAGAGGAGATTCATAAGAACGATTCCTGGGATGAAGAACTGCAGCTATGAGGATAGATTGGAGAGGTTGGGACTGTTTTCCTTTAAAAAAGGAGGCCGAGAGGAGACTTGATAGAGGGATTCAAAATCCTGAGGGGTATGGACAGGGTAAATAGTGAGAAACTGTTCCCACTCAAGAGTACACCAAGAACTAGTGGGCACAGATTCAAAATAATGGGCAAAAGGAGTAGAAGTGGAGTACAGTGTGCAGTTCTGGTCACCACATTATAGGAAGGATGTGATTGCACTGGAGAGGGTGCAGAGGAGATTTACCAGAATGTTGTCTGGGCTGGAGGGTCTGAGCTATGAGGAAAGATTGGATTGGCTGAAGTTGTTTTCCTTGGAGCAGCGAAGGTCGGGAGGGGACCTGATAGAGGTGTGTAAGATTGAGGGGCATAGATAGGGTGGATAGGAAAGCACTTTTTCCATTAGTAGAGGGGTCAATAACCAGGGGACATAGATGTAAGGTAAGAGGTAGAAGGCTAAGAGGGGAGTTGAAGAGAAATTTTTTTCACCCAGAGGGTGGTGGGAGTCTGGAACTCGCTGCCTGAAAGGGTGGCTGAGTCAGAAACTCTCGTAACATTTAAGGAGTATTTAGATATTCACTTACATTGCCATAGCCTTCAGGGCTATGGGCCAAGTGCTGAAAAATGGGATTAGCGATAGTCAGATCTTTGTTGACCAGCGTGGACACAATGGGCCGAATGGCCTCCTTCTGTGCTGTAAATGTCTATGAGTCTAAGTGATGTGAAGAAAAACTCTCTCACTCAAAGGTGGTTTGAGTCTGGAACGAATGTCCTGAGAGGGTGGTGGAGGCAGGTTCAATCGAGGTATTCAAAAAGGAATTGGATTGCTACCTGAAAAGAAAGAATGTGCAAGGTTACGGGGATAAGGCAGGGGAGTTGGATTCAGTAGAATGCTCTTTCAGAGAGCCAGTGCAGACTCGATGGACCAAACGGCCTCCTTCTGCACTGTAAAGATTCTGTGACTTGGTTCTCCCATACTTTCGTTTCTTCCCTTTACTTGTTTGATATTAAAAGACTGAGATGGATCTGCACCCCCCACTACCACAAGCCATAATAAACCTTTCCCTTATGTTCCAAGATGACATCAAACAGGATCAGTGCTGTAGCACTTCAATTTGACTGGGGCAAAATGCCAAATTTCAAGGTCTTTGTGTCTGCAGAATCATCTAATACATTTGGTGGCCAAAATGGTGATCATAAATCTTTATTAAATTGGTGATTGTAAATATTGTCTTGCAAATGGTTATTAAAGGAGTGAGACCCTAAGTACTAGTCACGCATCTCTTCTACTGTGACTTTATTACATTAGCAACTCATACTTAACCAAAAGTAAACTTCATAAGGGGAATCAATGGAAGTGACTGTGCTGCTACGTCCATTTGTTTAGATATTTTATTGGTTTAGTGAACCTTGGTAAAAACAGAATTTATGGAAACAAAGAACTTTGATAAATCTTAGTTAACAAAAGGCTGTTTTATGAATAAATACGTAGGTATATTGATAAAACATTCACATGATCCTACCAATGGTTTTCTTCAATCACACATGTCCAACTTCTTTTAATACATAAAAAAATACAACACTGGTCCTTATAAGCATAATCAGTTTTTTCTAACAGTCACCATAGGTTAATGCAACAATAACATTTGGAAAGACGCTGGTTTAAACATGTGCTAGATTTGCAGAAATAACCTTTGTATAGTACACCCAGAATCAGAATTACAATGCAATCGTGTTATATGCAATAGGTTGGGACGGACAAAAGGAAAGTTACATACAACCCCAGATTGCACATAACAGGAATAACTGATGCAAAATAAACTCAACTTGTTAAAGATATGTTTAGATTAATTTTACTATAAATGACCAGAATAAAATCTGACTTTACAAGCTACCATACAGGTATTAATGGCAGTGTTAGGTCATGACAACTTGAGACATTAAAATAAACTTAAAGACAAAACTCCACATTTGGAATGTTATAAGGCTTTTTTCCCCTATGGCACAGCCCAAGATATTTGTTATTAGCATATACTGAATACCAGTGTGAAGTCATCCAGAAGGCACTGCTTTACATTCTTCCAGCATCCTGCCCCTATAGAATACATTTTGACCTTTTAAATACAAATATACTTTGGACCCTGCTAAAAGTAATTTAATCCAAACTGAACATGTACGCTAAACTTACTTGTCTCTCTTAAGGGACTGTAACATTCATAAACGAAGCATTGGTTAACAGGGAATACTAGAAACAGCATTCAGAAATTGTTGAAAATGCACTTCTGTATTTCTGCTGTTAGTGGTATTCGAACATTTGCACATTATTTAGTATATGGCTTCTGCTAAAACTGGCTTAACTACAGCAGTTGTAAAAATTGATCCTTGTACCTAACCAGTTATGTATGGAGCATGAGCGAGCATGGAGTGTTTTTTTAAAGCATTGTATTTCATTGTAAGATAATTAAATATACATAATATAATACATGAAATGAAAAGTTTTCAAAGCACTTTGTCATCAAATTAGAAGCACATTTAGTCCCACATAATGTCTGGCACCCTTATAGTCAGAGATCCACATGTGATGAAGAATGATCCTTCAGAAAGCTGATCCTGCTCACTCCAATATATGGCTTTGTTTGGTTCTGGTCATGGTTAATTGAATATGGAGTTAATAATAATCTGAAGGAGGATGAGGAAGAGAATAACCACATAGTCTCTGTGCTGCAAAAGGGAGTGATTTGCATCAGACTGGCTTGCTGTTGTTCGATTCCGTAGAGCTGTCAAACTTCTAAAACAAAGAATGCACCTTTTAGTCCAGCAAATGCATATGTACTGTGTTTCATGAATATTTCTAGCATAGCGTAAATTTTAAATATTACGTGCTAAATTATATTTAAATTTTGGATATATAGCTATACAGTCTCACTGAACCATGAATTTCCCAACAAATTTTACACCAACAGTTACTATCTTTGCACCTCTACCGTCCTAGACTTTATACATGTTACATTTATCACCTGGGTTGGTGGTGATATTGGGGAAATACTGGACTTTTTTTTTTCAATTCGTTCATGGGATGTGGGCATTGCTATCTAGGCCAGCATTTATTACCCATCCCTAATTGCCCTTAAGAAGGGGGTGACCATAATATGTAGGGGCAGAAGTAGGCCACTCGGCCCATCAAGTCTGCACCGCCATTCAATGAGATCATGGCTGATCTGATAATCTTCAACTCTACTTTCCTGCCTTTTCCTCATAACCTTTGCTTCCCTGGTTAAAAATCTGTCTTTCAGCCTCTACAGCTCTCCGTGGTCAAGAATTCCACACATTAACTACTCTCTGAGAGAAGAAATTCTTCCTCATCTGTCTTAAATGGGTGACCCCTTACTTTGAGATTATGCCCTCTGGTCTTAGACTCTACCACAAGAGGAAACAACATCTCAGCATCTACCCTGATAAGTCTCTAAGAATCTTATATATTTCAATAAAATCACCTCTCATTCTCCTAAACTCCAATGAGTACAGGCCCAACCTACTCAACCTCACCTCATAAGGAAATCCCTCCATGCCTGGGATCAACCTAGTGAAATTTCTCTGGACTGCCTCCAATGCCAGTATATCTTTCCTTGGATAAGGGGACCAAAACTGTTCACAGTATTCTAGGTGAGGTCTAACTCGTGCCTTATATAGTTTTAGCAAGACTTCCCTATTTTCATACTTCATTCCCTTTGAAATAAAGGCCAACACTCCATTTGCCTTCGCTATTGCCTGAACTTGTTTGCTAGCTTTTTGGGATTCATGCACGAGGACCCCCAAATCCCTCTGTGCTGCAGCTTTCTGCAGTCTTTCTCCATTTAAATACTATTCAGCTCCTATATTCTTTCTGCCAAAGTGCATAACCTGATATTTTCCCACATTATATTCCATCTGTCAAGTTTTTGCCCACTCACTTAACCTGTCTATATCCCTCTGTAGACTCTGTGTTATCCTCACCACTTGCCTTCCCATCTATTTTTGTATCATCTGCAAACTTGGCGATAGTACATTAATTTCCCTCATCCAAGTCATTAATATATATATATTGTAAATAACTGTGGCCCCAGCACTGATCCCTGTGGCACTCCACTAGTTACAGGTTGCCATCCTGAAAATGCCCCCATTATCCCAACTCTCTCTCTTCTATTAGTTAGCCAATCCTGTATCCATGCTAATATATTACCCCCAAAACCATGGGCTCTTATCTTATTAGCTGACTTCTTGAACTGCTGCAGTCCATGTGGTGTAGGTACACCCACAGTGCTGTTAGGGAGGGAGCTCCAGGATTTTGACCCAGTGACAGTGAAGGAATGGGATAAATTTCCAAGTCAGGTGGCTTGGAAGCAAACTTCCAGGCACGGGTGTTGATTTAGGGTGTTGATGTGGGGGATTCAGTGATGGTAATGCCATTGAATGTAAAGGGGCGATGGTTAGATTTTCTCTTGTTGGAGATGGTCATTGCCTGACACTTGTGTGGTGCGAATGTTACTTGGCACTTGTCAGCCCAAGTCTGGATATTGTTCAGATCTTGCTGTATTTGGACATGGACTGCTTCAGTATCTGAGGAGTTGCGAATGATACTGAACATTGTACAATCATCAGTGAACATCCCCACTTCTGACCTTATGATGGAAGGAAGGTCACTGATGAAGCAGCTGAAGATGGTTGGGCCGAGGACACTACCCTGAGGAACTCCTGCAGTGATGTCCTGGAGCTGAGATGACTGACCTCCAACAACCACAACCAACTTCCTTTGTGCTAGGTATGACTCCGGCCAGAGTTTTCCCCCGATTCCCATTGACTCCAGTTTTGCTAGGGCTCTTTGATGCCACACTCGGTCAAGTGCGGCCTTAATGTCAAGGGCAGTCACTCTCACCTCTGGAGTTCAGCTCTTTGGTCCATGTTTGAACCAAGGCTGTAATGAGGTCAGGAGCTGAGTGGCCCTGGTGGAACCCAAACCGAGGGTTAATAAGCAGGTTATTGCTAAGCAAGTGCCGCTTGATAGCACTGTTGGTGACCCCTTCCATTACTTTACCTGATGATCGAGAGTTGGCTGATGGGGTGGTAATTGGCCAGGTTGCATTTGTCCTGCTTTTTGTGGATTGGACATACCTGGGCAATTTTCCAGATTGCCGGGTAGATGCTAGTGTTGTAGCTGTACTGGAACAGC